>NC_046378.1:3536779-3896291 GCF_011125445.2 Fundulus heteroclitus | reverse complement strand
AAAAAAAAAAAAACTTTAAGTAGATAAACATTGGTTTGAGTCAAAATGTAATGTTTTGCCTTGACCACTCAGTAGCTGAAACACTAATGTTAATTTAAGTGACCAGTATAAGCTTTGGTCATGAACACAACTCATTGACATAAAGGTTATTATGCAGCATCATTTGACTATCTTACCATTATGTCCTTTGGGAGAGGTTCTGGAAAGTCTGACCAGGCCCTTATATGGTTCCAAATGCTGGTCTGAGAATAATGTTGAGCCTTCTTGTAGTCTTTTCGGCAACCCAATAAACTGGGTCTCAATTTCTGACCCTGGGTTTGGTTAAACCTGCCCTTCTTGTGTCCCAGCAGCAAACTTAGAATTTGGGTAAAAGTTAAACCCAAGCTGTTTATGTGTGCGCAGCAAACACAGTTTTCTTAATTTACTTTTACATTAGAAATAGTTCAACTGACATACCTTCTGAATCATGAAAAACAGAGGTAAATACGAAACAGGTGGTTCTCAATGGTGTTAAAGAGCATCTTTTAGAGTAATTGCTGTATTAGTAATCCCCTACTGTGGTAGATTGTAGCCACTTTTCAAAGACAATTTTACCTCGTTTTAACAGAACATTCCCACAGTGAAACATGTTGGTGCTTTTCTTCAGCAAGTGTAGGAGCAATTCTGGAAGAAAACCTTTTAGAGTCTACAAATGACTTGAGACCTTGTTGAAGGTTCACCTTTCAGCAAGACCTAAGCTCTTAACAAACAACCAGAGATAGAATAATGGGGTTTAGATCAAAGCATATCCAAGTGTTAAAATGGATATGCTCAAACCAGTTAGGAATTGAAAATTACTATTCATCCAATCTGTTTATAGTTTAGGCAAACGAGAATGTGAGCGAAGTTTCTCTCTCTAGATGTGCAAAGCTGGTTGAACCATAGTTCAAAAGTTTGCATGACTTTTAAGATTTTTATTTGCAAATATATTTATTTATTTCCAGATCACAATTTGCTCTACTCTGAGTTAGTCTATCAAAATAATTGAAGAAAAAAAACAAACTCATATGATATGATTGTAATGTGCAAAATATGACATAAAAGGGTATGAATACTTTTGTTTTTACTTTTCATCACCAGCTTTTAAGTGCTTGCCACTTTTCTGTAAATGTATTAGTTGTTCAACCACTTCTTCTGGATACGGGATCTTTAGTAAGAATCTGCACATGACCTCACAATTTTATAAGGTGGGAAACATCTTAAATTTTGTTTTGATTTATTTTTTTTTAAAAAAAAAGTATTATTCCTTTGTGAAGTCTTCCACATGCTCAGGGTTCATCTCATAATCGGACCAGGCCATGTGAGTCATGATGACGCTAAAAGGTCTCTGTATAAATAACCTGCGTCTGAACTCAGTTCTGCCCAAAACCTCAGAGGGGATAGAAGAGGCACTCACATAAGATACAGTTCTGCAGTTTGGTGAGTTCATTTGTTCATCGTTTTTTACAGCTGTTAGTTGTTCTTTCAGTTTTGAATTAACTTTCTCAAACTTATTTGCCTAGTTGGTACGAAGTTTTCCAGGAAAGAAAAAAAGTAAAAAAAAGTAAAAAAAAAGTTTAACGATATAATTATATATATATATATATATATATATAGATATCATATATATATATATATATATAGATATATAGTATATATATATATATATATATATCTATATATATGTCAACTTTATTGATGGTGTTCTCTTTGAACATGCACATTTGAATGGCACCAGAGAAATAAATGGCCAAAAAATTAAATAAAAATACATCTACTCTATATACAGAGAAAGATGCAGTGCTCTTTTTGTGGATTTTGAATTATCCATAAAGGTTAAATCGATAGAGTTAGACAATCAATTGTAGGACCGCTATTAATTATGTAAGTGACTACGTGTTTGCATTTATCATCTTTAACTGTGTTGTACAAAGTGCAAAACTCCGTCAATATACGTGCGTAAAACGCGCGTAAGGGTGCTTGGAGGTACCAACGCCGTCTCTTTATAGATAGAAAAATAAACGTTAACCCCTTAACATTTGTATCTGTGCCTTCTTTTGTGCATTTTACAGGATTTCATCGCAAACTTCACAAAAAATGGAACGCCTAGAAAACTTCACAGCAGCACCAGCGAGCCTCTTCTTGAACACGGATGTGCGCGCGGCGGAGTCCCAGGCCGCCGCCGTCGAAGGCGACGGGAGCGCATACCTCTACATGCTGATAGTCATGTCATTCTACGCGGTGTTCCTCTGCGGTATCATGCTGGGCTACTTTCGCTCCAAGAGGAAGGAGAAGAGGAGGATCAACATCTTCACGCGCCTGGTGCACGAGGTGGAGCAAAGGGAGTGGGGCGCTCTGCCCAAGAAGCATAGCGCCACCTTCCCGGCCGCAGTCTCGGGGCTGCGCGCCGTGCAAGTTTCCTTGCCGTTCTGCGGTTACCACGGCAACCACTCCGGAGCCCTCAGTCACGAGGGTTTTCTGCCGTCTCCACTGGCGTGCGCGCTGTGCGCGGAGCAAAGCAGCGTCAGCTCCCTGTGCTCCTCAGCGGATACGCGCCTGACCATTGAGGAGGAGGAGGCCGACAGCGGCGCGGCAGAGGGACCGCAGGCTGCACCAGCGGAGCACGGCGGAGACGATTCAGGCTGAACCTTACCCTGGCTTTAGATCCAAAGAGTGAAAATTAGCTCCGAGATAAAAGATGAAGAAAAACAGCTTGAGGGAAAACATGAGTGGCCCTTAAATGCGTTATTATTGGGCCTCCAAAGGAGACAGTCGGCAGCTGTGAAGCCCTAAATTTGTTCGTGAAACTCCATAACCAACATCTGTGACGCGCCATACGCAAGGAAGAGAAACAACGTGGGCTGATATTCATAATCCACACATTATTATAATTTTTTCATGTACCGATCGACGATTGCTACTTTCAGCTTTATGACAAGTTAAGCACAATGCCACACCTAAACGCACACACAGCTCATGTCAAATCTCTTAAGAACGCATTGCTACCGTGGTTTAAAAAGCAGAATAACAGGAAATGTTCATTGTAAGTTTGTTGCCTTCTGGTTTTAAATGTGGTTCTTTGTTTTTTGGAGAACGCAGAGCTGATTCAGAGTAGACTAGTTATTATTTTTACAGTGTGTGAATGAATTGGGCTCTTTTTGCGGTGTCCCCCTCCTTGCTGTTGAACCCCCTCCCCGCCCCTTCCTGCTGCTGCCACCTCACTGGTTTGGGCTGATGACTCATCCTGCAGGAGGCTTGAATGGAAGACTGGTTCTGTGTTTTGCTCTTCAGCAGAACTCGACTTGCTCTGACCGACACAGGTGTCAAGAACTGAAAAATACCTGGAACCCACTTGAAAGGTTGTCTGAAATAAAGGTCGTCTGTTGTAGCCTCATGGCGGACAGATATCTGTTCACAAGCAATAGATTAGGTTTACTTGATGAAAAAAATGCACTATAGGATATATGTGTGTGTGTGTTGGTCACTTTTACAGCTTTAATTTAACATGGAGAGCTGGGAAGCGTTAAAGGAAACAATAAATGCATTTGGAATGAAAACAGCTTCTCTTTTCTTTGAATTTAACTGTTAAATCACCAGTAGAGGGCAGTGTTGATGTGGTTGTTTAGAAATAGGCAAATGAATGGGAGACACAATTAGGAATCTGTTTTCATTATTTTTTTTAAGAATACTTTATCATTAAAATAGTCCTGGAAAGATCTCTTTCCTAGTTAAATCTACTCAGACATCAGACTGTCTCAAGTATCTCTATTGCGATTCATAACTCCTGATGCCTTTTAGTTTAAAAAATAAAAGTGAACCCGAGGGGATCGTGAACAGCATTTATAAATCCATCAGTATGTATTAGCACATGTGGATTTGATGCAAACCCAGCAGACCATAGAAGTGATTCACCAACACTTTTTCCTTTTCACTTTCAATCAACTTCCATCCTGTCTGACAGGAGACAGGATGCCTACAGGCAGCTTTAAGGTTTTTTTTGTGTGTGTGTGTGTGTGTGTGTGTGTGTGTGTGTGTGTGTGTGTGTGTGTGTGTGTGTGTGTGTGTGTGTGTGTACGTGTGTGTTGTTGATGTTCAATCTTTTACATTTTCTTTCGACAGCAAAACTCAGCTCTGCCCCTCATTTGTTTCTCTTTCTCTCTTTGTCTCCCTCTAACACACACACACACACACACACACACACACACACACACACACACACACACACACACACACAAACACGGTCTATCAGCAGCGCTGCAGGCTCTCAATCCACTGACACAACAGCTCGCCACACCACCAATGACAATAATGGCTTCTGGGAATACATGCAGACTTTATGACGTGCATGCATTGACAGTGAAGTAACCCCGACAATCCCAGCGGTGTCTATAACAGCCTGTCTGAGAATTCACGAGGGTGTGGAACTCTTGGTTCCTTTCACTCACTTTATATTGTGCATCTATGTGAACTGTGTGAATAAATATATAGGGCTTTGATGTAAACACAGGTTTATGTGTCTTTAATTCAGCGCTACTCATTTGTCCAACTTTGATAGAGCTTGGTTTCTTTAAGACGAGAGACACCAGGAACAATTAACTAAACAGGAAACGAAAGGATCTGACAAAGAAGCAGTACAGTAAATTTGGTGTTGAAGTGCTGGACTAATTAAGATAGATTGGCCTGAGGAACTGTTTTCTGTTATGTTCTACAAGGTTTTAGTAGGACCAAAACACAGACTGGAACTCTGAAACCCCATGATGAAAATGTGGGTTTAACTGAAGATACAAAAGCAAACTAACAGCAGACATAAAAAGGAAAAAAAACTGGCAAAATCCAACAGAACAACAGAGCAGCAGGGAGGACGAAATCAAACATAAGAAAGCAGTGTTGAGAAATGAAAACCGGGGAGTTTAGATAGAAAGAGAGGTGTGGAGAAAAGTGAGGCAGAAACAAGTGGAGGCAATCAGAAGAAAATGAGGAACAGCTGAGACAGATGAAAAAATAGATGAGCTGAGGGGTGGGGTGCAACGAACAAGAAGTGGAGGAAAACACATGAAAGGAATCTAATAGAAATAATACAAAATGTACAAAAAATAAACTAAGCACAATATAATCCACAGTATGAATGTCTGTCCTAGTATGAACTAAAATGGTAGCAATATAATAATAATAATAAAAAGGAAAACCATAGAAAGATAAAGAAAACCTCAACATAGAATAAAATTAGCATAAGGAAATAACTAAAGAAAACATGGCCTAAGGAACATAATAGGCTTGAAAGGCTGACATAACAACCACACAGCATTGTGGGATACGGGGTTATCGGGAAACCGGCTTCTGCTTGTTTACATAGCTTTCATCCACAACACTGTCTTTGTTTTCTCGTCCACATGATCGCTTCGGGAAAAACAATGATGGATTGAGATTTTTAAATTTATCAGCACGGAATCAAAGCCAAGGAGCTTGGATCTCTGAATTAACAAATAGATGCCGAACGGACTCTAGATGGCAGCCGTGAGATTATCAAACCTCCCTTTTGACGCTTTATCATGATACATGTTTGTGTTCAGGACATTATCAGACTGGTAAATTTGGATCAGCAAGAACAGGCCCCTGCAGGAGTGGTCCATCCATCCCATGTTGTCTGTGGGAGACGTCCCACTGTTAGACTGTGAAATAGCATAGGCTCCAAGGTTTATCCACATGTACATGCTGCCCCGAGATAACTGTCCATTTGTTTATGTATGCCACATCTGTGAAGTCCTCAGTGTCAGTGAGTTAGCTGTTGTTTCCCAGTAACCGTTTTCTGCAGCTACAGCATCTGTAATCTCATAATCTCTGTAAAGGAGAGCTTCTATTTCCTCCACGCATAGGAGATTAATTTAGACATTATGTCATAAATTGTCTTAATTCCTTGCAGGTTATCTGTAGAATTCAGTTATAACTGTGGTAATTTTAAAAATAATAACAGGCATGTGTGTTTCTCAAAACCTGTTATCCTGTTTCACACTGAGCTTTAGCAGGTTGCTAGCCTAACCAGCTAGCACTAGCCTAGCCTGCTAAGGTTAGCAGACAAAGTGAAGGTAAAGGAGATCCTTTGTGAATATTCCCTGCTTCATAAATAAATTAAACAATGAGCCCCTAAATATTTCCAACATAAATGCAGAGTGGACAAAAACTTTGGAGATCCTGGACCTAACCAAAGCTGCTTTCTCCATGAACATTTCTAAATTATTCACATATATAAAAACTAACTCCATAGACCAGATAGAAAGCAAGCTCAGTTTCTGAGAATGGCAGTGGATAGCAGCAAGTCATGTAAATCCTTTATACATCTATCATGCTCATATACAGCAATCCCACGGATCCTGAACATTTTTTCAAGATAACAAACCTTCAGAATGGGTCTAGCTTGTCTCGGTACAGTCCATTGCTTATGTCTTTTGTACGGTCCATTTTACAAGCACTTTTCGTCTCTTTCTCTCGCAGCACGGCATCCAAATCAGCAATGAAAAAAAAAAAAAGATGTTGCCTGACAAAATGGCGACTCATCCTACAATGCATTGCAAACTCACGTGCACTTTGGAGACCCATATACACAAAAGAAAATCTTATCCCAGGAGATTGTGACACTTTCACTGACATGATTAGGAGGGTCTACAGCTGGTGTTTTATTACAGTTTGAGACAATTCATTAAACACGATAAACACTTTTCCAGCCAGAGTTAGGAATGAGCTAATATTGATTTGATCATCAGTTCTTGAATAGCTCTCCCCACCCCTTGCAAATCCCATGTGTGGTGAACAGAGAATGCCAAGAACCCACCAGGCCCATGAAGAAATTTGGTGGTAGCAGAATGTTATCTCAGAATACTTTTCTTCAGCAGATAGTTAGCTAAACACCCAACAATCCTGGGAGACAACCTGTGAGATGCAGCAAAACAGTTGAGACTTAGGCAGAGTTTGCAAAAAGGACAAAAACCCTAAACATACAGCCAAAGTGATGATCATACAGCCAAAGATTTAGATCAGAACATATCCATTTGTTAAAACGGTCTAGTCAAAGTCTAGATCTTAATCCAATTGGAAATCTGAGACTAGAAATGAGAATTTACCTTAAGATGGACCTCCATATTATCTAAGTGGACTAAAACTGTTTTGCTTAGATAAATGGGCAAAATGTTGCTCTCTAGATGTGCAAAGCTGGTAGAGACGTATGCCAAAAATATTTGCAATTGCAATCAGTTAAATGTGACTCTATAATCTTCTAATTCAGTAAGTGGAATACAAATGTGTGGCACACTTCTTTTGAGGTTCTTTCAAGCACAGAGGTCTGAATTTTAAAGTTCCAGTCAGAAAATTCAATAGGACTCCTGAAGACAGGATTTTGTCTTCAGAATTGTCTTCAATCGCTGTCTTCAGCAACTGATTGTCCCACGTCACAATGATTGGCATGTGGGACAATCAATAGATAAGGCGATCCCCAGGAACTCAAAGTCGAAAAAATAACTTCCAGAATACCTTTAATTTGGACTTCTGACATTTTGTATCTTGTTAAATCAACACTAATTAGATTATTTTAACCACATACTGAAAGACATTTATTACTGGACACATAACTCTGGTGTTAGAATACCTAAAATGCAGAGAAAATGTAATGTTTCCGGTTTATCTGGAGCTAGATGAGCAAGTCCTGCTAGCTTTCTGACCTGAGATGCCATTCCCAAATCCAAGTTTTGACTTTGGATGTAAAATATTTCCTGAATGCGGTATAGCTTTCTTTACCAAGTTCAGATTGCAAGAAGGAAAATCAATAGGAATGACCAACCTTTGTACTTCATGACCTGGTAGGCTTCAACTCTCACTTCATCTCTTAAGAAAACACTAAACAATTACGTTTACTATGGCAATATCAAGTACCAGTACCTACTGCCAAAGGCTTTCATGCTTCTATCAAAACCATTTAATTCTGATGTTCCATGACTTCCAGTATCTAGACATCCAGACTGCTTCCATAACCTTTTGTAAAAGAAAGAGTCGCTCTCAGTAGCTCAGTGGATTCCTGTGTGGTACCATGGCAGGATGCCACCTTTTCATTAAGTCCTGTCATGAAATTTCATCTACACTAAACCCTCCACAGTTATTTGTCAGTGGTATTGGAGGCAACTGGAAGCGCTATCAACTCAGCCACAAAGTGGTAGGCCAAACGAAATCAATTTTTCCAAGACCTTCAGGTGGGTCCTCCAGTTAGGAGTGGAAGAATTTGACTGGACAGCACAGAGTCCTGGCCTCAACCCAATACAACACTTCTGGCATAAATTAGAGTGGACCTTTTCATCATACATTAGTGTCTGACCTCAAAAATGTACTTGTGGAAATGTGGTTAAAAATTGTCATAAATACAATCCTAAACTTTGGGCTAATCCTTCACTGAAGAGTTGAAGAGTCATGTTTATTGGTTCATTTCAACTCTATTCAATTCATTGTTGTGGTACCAATTGACAACAAATAGTGTTTAAGGGCATCAGATCTATATTTAGATATAGACACATACTGTGATGTGTGGACTTTATCATGTTTGGGTAGTTACGTTTTTTGCATTCAGAGTTGTCTTTGGTTTCTTACGAGTATCGCTTACGGATTTATTTTGGTTACTCTGGCCCTTTCGGTTTTCTGTTCTGTATACTTCCTGTTCTCATACTGTTTCTGAGTTTCCCAGTCACAACGGAGCCCTCACACAGTAGTAGTGTGCAATGAAATGAGAAGTCTCTGAGAAGAATTTCCAGATGATACTGAGACAATCAATAGAGGAGCCAGATTGAAATCCAACTTCTCTGATCAATTCCGAAGAGTCACTGGAGGAACAAGATCTCAACCCCCTTGGAGAAGTCTGGAACATTTATATATTATCCTTTCAAAACTTTCTGTTTACATTTCAAAGAGGTGTTTTTCATAAGATTAGGTAACACTGGAGGGAGACAGTGCACTCATGACCTCAGACCTGAAATGAAAAGACGCAGTCGATTAATCCTATGAGTTCTAATCAAGTAGAGCAATTGATTATTAATTATAAGTAAAATATCACAGCGAGGAATAATACTTTGAGGTGTTCCATTATGCACCTATAGCTGTTGATTATAATGGCTTTATTGTAAAAAAAAAAAAAACAGCATTCTGGCCTTTTTATGAGGACAGATTTCTTATAACAGTAATTTTGGGTAAAAGGTTTCTTTTGGTTACACCCCAAAACAAGTATTTGTTTGCTTACTTTGCTCTCCATTCAATGAGCCCAGTACTTGTAGGTAAAGCAAATACGTCTGGAAACAGACTTGTGATGATAATTGTGAAGCTGATTCAGTGCTAAAATCTATTTTTCTATTCATCGGTCCATCCGTCCATCCTTCTGTCTCACGCATTTTGTTTATACTGGACTTAGAATTCAAGTCAAAAGAGAGCTGAAAAAAGCTAAAAAAAAAAAAAATTACTTAGAACCTGTTACTCATTTGGTAAACCTCTCAGTACAGACAAAGGCGTTCCCACAATGCTGGAAAACTGTAATTACACCAATCCACAAATCAGGTGATAAAGATCTAGCAAGTAACTACAGGCCTATAGCATGTGGGGTACCCCAAGGTTAAATGTAACAAACATTATATTTTATCAAAACCTAAAGAAAAGCACTAGAGTCAGCATGCAGCTTCAGTTATTACAACAACAACTTAGTGGTCAGGCCTGAAATATGGGGTTTGTGATGAAATCAGACCTGAACCTTCAAGGACATACTTGTATAGCACTTTAACTAGTCCGACGACCCCAAAGCGCTTTACATTAGAATCAGTCATTCACCCATTTACACAACCATTCACACCCTGACGGTGGTGAGCTATGTTAATAGCCACAGCTGCCCTGGGGCAGACTGACAAAGGGGAGGCTGCCATGCATCGGCGCCACCACCAGCAGGCGATTTGGGTGAAATGTCTTGCCCAAGGACACAACGACTGAGACAGTCGGAGCAGGGGTATCAAACCGGCAACCCTAACTCTTGTGCCAAAGTCAGCCATCTATCACCTGAAGATCATTTCCAGTATTAAAGGACAGGAGAAACTTATCCATGCGTTTATCTTTAGTTGCATTGATTACTGCAATGGTGTCTCCACAGGTCTGCCAAGAAACCAGACAACTGCAGCTGATCCAGAACGCTGCTGCTCACGTTCTCATTAAAACCAGGAGGATAGAGCACATCTGCCCAGTTCTGAAGTCCTTACACTGGCTCCCTGTAGCTCACAGAACAGACTTTAACATATTTCTGGTAGTTTATAAATCACTGAACGGCTTAGAAACAAAATACATTAAAGACCTGTTGTTGCTGTATCAACCCTCCAGACCACTCAGATCTTCTGGTTCTGGTCTACTCTGCATACCGAGAACCAGAACCAAACACGGAGAATCAGTATTCAGCTTCTATGCTCCGCAAATTTGGAATAAATAAAAAACTTCCAGAAGACTGCAAAACAGCAGAAACACTGAGTTCCTTTAAATCCAGGCTGAAAACCCACCTGTTTACCCATAATAACAGGACCATTGACCAACATATTTGATATGTGTTGATGTTTTCACCGGATACAATTTAATGTGCGTTACTGGTCTCATAACCGGTGACTGTTTTGATGTTTTTATGATTTCGTGTTGTAAAGCACTTCGAACCGCCTTGCTGCTGAAATGTGCTATACATATAAACTTGACTTGAATTTTAAATGTGTGAACAATCATGTGTTGGCACTGTTTTCTTCTCTTATTGTCAGACTTCTTCTTCTCTGTGACAATTATCCTCATCTAAATCAGACATTTTAATTACCGCACTTGTTTTTTTTTTTTTAATTCATAGGTTTCTTAAAGTAAACCTTCACTTTACCAAACGAATGCGCATCTAGGTCATTCGTTGCATCACTGCTCCCAAAGGGATTAAATAAATGGGACTGACTGTGAAAAGACGAGCATCGGAGCAATACTTGCTTTCCTTTCCCCCGGACAAATCGACACAGATCCAGGCTTGTTGATGCACTCCAGAGCTCATTTCCTACACAACATAAACACAGTCCTTGAATAACTCATGAGCGACAAATACAGCAAATCACGCTGAGAAGCATTCATTTATTATCAACGAGGAAGCTGAAGAGGACACACCGCTGTGTTGTTGGTACAGAGCGTGAAAAATATTTCCACACTGTCTCGTTTCTGTTTTCCTGTGAAATGGGAGCAGTGTGTAAGTGCAGATGTGAAGGTGCAAGAGTGAGCCGAGGGAAGCTGAGGAGTAAATGTGATGCACGGAGCATCTCTTTCACCGTGGAGCAGGATGTTTGTCGTTAATGTCCCCCTGTGGGAGTCCGTGGTGGGCTCTGTGTGCAGCAGGACTCACACATGCACACAAATAATGAGTCTGGAAATGAGTCACATCAAAAACCACCGTCCCTCTCCCTGTATTCATCCTCACACCCTCCTTCCTGTCTTCCCCTCTCCTTTGTTTCATTTATCGTCTTTGTGTCACATGGGGTTTCAATAAGAGAGAGGTTCCAGTAATCTGCCACTGTATCATTGATGATTCAATTGACATACAACCAGCTACGCTACCTGAGGAAAGTATTCATGCCCCGGGAGCCTTCTCCTGTTTATCACATTACAGGCATGTATGCCGTGAGTTTTATCTGAAATTTCTAATCAAAGCAACGTCTAATTGGAAGAAAAGGAGAAAATGCATGATTCAGAACATTTTTTTGCAAAAATAAAAATCTAAAAGTGCATCTCTTTGCTTTGCTATCCCTTAATAAAATCCAAGAATTCACAGAAATAATAAATAGCCGCAGTATTAAACCAGCTGTTTTGGGAAGGCCTCGGAGGATTGTTGGAGAACACTAAGGAACAAACAGCACCATGCAGCAGACAGGAAAAAGCTGTAAGGCAAGGTAAGTTTATTTGTAGCACATTTCAGCTACAAGACAATTCAAAGTGCTGTAAATGAGCAGAGAATAAGAAAAAAAACATTACAGAGGAAAACACATTGCGGTAGAATAGTAGGTCAAGATATAAGACAAACTGGACAAACTTAAACATTAACATTCAAAGGCAACTCTAATAAAATAGGTTTTTAACCTTGATTTAAAGGAACTAAGGGTTTCAGCACTTTTACAGTTTTCTGGAAATTTGTTCCAGATTAGTGGAGCATAACAACTGTTTGGTTCTGGTTCTAAGTATGGAGAGTAGATTTAGGCCAGAAGACCTTAGTGATCTGGAGGGTTGATACACTGATAACAAGTCTGTGATGTATTTAGGTGCTAAGCCATTTAGGGATTTATAGACTAACAGAAGTATTTTAAAGTCTATTCTCTGAGAAACAGGGAGCCAGTGTAAGGACTTTAGAACTGGTGTTATGTGCTCTACTTTCTTAGTCTTAGTGAGGACGCGGGCAACAGCGTTCTGGATCAGCTGCAGCTGTCTGATCCACTTTTTAGGCAGACCTGTGAAAACACCGTTGCAGTGATCAGTTCTACTAAAGATAAATGCATTGATTAGTTTTCCAGATCCTGCTGAGACATCAGCCTTTTAATCCTGTAAATGTTCTTCAGGCTTTGTAATTAGGGTGACTGTGGCTTGATGGGTTGAGTAGTTGTCTGGCAATCAGAAGGTTGTGGGTTTGATTCCAGCTTCCCCTTGCCACATGTCGGTGTGCCCCTGGGTAAGGCACTTAACCCCAAATTGCCTACCCAGCTGCGTCTTGGTATTTGGGGAGTGTTGGCCTAGTGGTTAGGGCAGTGCGCTTGTACTCAGAGAAGGATGCAAGTACCTGGTTCAATCGCCAGTGCCTGCACTTTAGGTCCCTGAGCAAGACCCTCAACCCCAGAACGCTTCCCGGGCGCTGCACATTGCAGCCCACTGCTCCCCAAGGGTGATGGGTTAAAAGCAGAGAACAAAATTAGTTTTAATGTATGTTTCAATGACAATAAAGATGATATTACTATTATTGTATTCAGGCTGAGATCCATCACTAGACCCAGATTTCAGGCCAGATTAGTGGTTACTAGCTGAAATTGTGTAATAATTCTTGATCGCTTTTCCGTTGCTCCAAAAATTATTACTTCAGTTTTGCTTTTATTCAACTGAAGAAAATTTTGGCACATCCATGCATAGATTTCTTCTAAAAAAATCAATGCTGTAGAGACCACTAAAGCTTTGTGTATTTCACTGAGCAATGCTCAATCCATCATCTGAAAACTAAAAGAGTAAGATGGATTTGCAAACCCACCAAGCAATGGCTGTTTGCCCAAACTGGCAGGTCTGGTAAGGAGAGCATCTCCGCTGTCTCCAGCAGTCATTGGGCAAGAGGCAGGTTCACCCTGGATAGGACACCAGATCATCACATCATTTTAATTATCATTTGGGCAGAATTAAGGAGTACCTTGTGTGAGTCTGTCTCATAAAATCCCCATAAATTACATTCATACCTTGTCATTTATGCTTGTAAAGGGACAAAATGTGGGTAGGAAAACTCCTAGGCATATGAAACGCAGACCAAGGCAAAGGTCCACTATTTTTATTGTGTGTTGTAGTGAATGTTACTTAGAAAATACAATGGGTTTCTGTGGCATTTAATGTGGAAGAAAGAGCAGGTCCCATGTCTCATATCCACCTGGTTTGACAGTGATCTGTTAGTTTGGCTCCTTTTTCTCGCTAGTGAGCTTTAACAAATCAAAAGGTTGTTAAATTGTAATTAAATGAGGTTAAACCTATAACTCCAGACAACGGATTTGCAGGTCAGCGGTTTTAGCTGACACACATTTATCCGACTTTGTTCTAGGTCAGAGCAGTTCTGCATTACCACCTCTCAAGGTCTTAGTACAGCTGATCATTGATCTGAAAAGCTTCCCTGTTGTTATGTCATACAAGCAGGTTTATTTGACCGCCTTCCCAAAGCCTTGCAGTGTGTATCTATAAATTATGTTAACAGATATTGCATTGTTGCTTTTCTTTATTGTAAGGTTTCTGCTTCTGCTCCTTTGTGACTTAATCTTAAAACCCATCCATCCTTTTTGGAACAATATCTTGACCAAACTACATTTTTTGCCCACAATCTAATAATCCAGGCTCAGGCAACAGAAGTTAAAGATATAAGCAAGTTCTGCTGAAGCTTATTATGAAAACCACAACTTTCTGCTGCGTCCTGATATCGACTCTGACCTTTTTGAGCTCTATCTCTGAAACCATTAGCGTCTGATCTCCCACAGCTTCTCATTATATTTTGCTTGTTTAAAGTGCCATCCTCCAGGGCTGATTCTAATACTTGTTTCTGTTGCAACCCCCCATCACCCTACCGCGAGGTGTTCGTTAAGCAATTCCTGTCACACAATTATTAACAGCTAAGGGTGCAGGACACATCTTGTCGACGGTCGCTTATCTGATAAACACACTCACACAATCTGTCAGCACCAGCAGAAGAAGCAGCAAATAGGCCCCATTGTTGGTCCTTCCTCCAGCATAACTAATGTGCTTCTTTCTGAGTGTAAAAACTTTTTTTTATTGTTTGTTTTTTGGTACAAACACTCCTTAGTCAAGCTTTTACCTAATGAGTGTTACTATGGAAACGTCAGCCAAAGGCTAATTAGCATCTGTGCAGCTTGTCTAGAAGAATCTGCTAAAAGTAGAGAAAGAGATGAACCTTAGTATTAGACAACAACCTGGAAAAGACTGAAGCGAAGTTGAATTTACAGTTGATGTGTTTTTGTGATGAGGAATTATGGCTGTTGCCTGCTGGAAAATTGTATTTATCCAATTATTAATTTCAGAAATATTCACGGGAATCACAAAATGCATCTCTCCCGTCTTAAAGTCTTATGGCGATGTCGGCTCAGATTTGGTTGCATCACTACCAGCATGTCCTGAGTTATGATCCCCAAGTTAACTAATTATCTGCTGAACTCTCTGTTTTGCGGCATCTTGTCATACACGCAAAACAAAACCAGAAAATGTCAGAATCACAGCTGTGCAACAGTCCATTGAATGTTTTTCATCCTTGTTTTCATAAAACAATACAGTCTTTGATTTCAGAGCTAGATGGGATGGATTCTTCTATGGAGGTTCTTATTATCCAGGTTTGTTATAGCTGTGTTTACATCTTCTTTTTGTGAAATATCTCTCCAGTGGTAATTCTAAAGTAGAAAAGCAAGTTACTAAGCAGGAGCTTAAACATAAAAGGAAGAGGGCTGGTCCTCCATGTTAATTGGCAATCTCACAGAGCATGTAATAAAATAATTAAAACAATCCCTTATTTAAGTAGCATCATTTTAATTAAGTACATTTATTTAGTGCATGAATCATAAAAAATCCAAAAAATCCTTGATTCATTCATTGGACCCCTTTTTGCCAATAGGACAGGACTCAGTCTTCTCCAGTAGCATTTCAGAAGGTTAAAACAAGGGATCTTTGACTATTCCTCTTTGCATAATCTCTCCAGATAATCCACAGTCCTGGACCCATGCCAACACTCTCTTCTATTCAGCCCAATCCACAGGTTTTCTTTAGGCTGTAGGTCTGCAGACCAAGATGGGCCTACTAAGGGTTGTCTGGTGAACAAAAGATTGTCTTGGATCAATATCCTCCTGAAAGTCCATGTGAGAGCCCATTTTTAATTTATATTCAGAAATCACTGGATCTGGAAATCAATATAAATCACATGATGCCATGATGCATTCTAACAAGATTTCCAGGCCCTTTGGAAGGGAAACAGGCCCAAAGCATCACAGATCATCCTCCATACTTAGTTAGCATGGTAAGCTTAGCAGAGCCTTAGTTTAACATACCTCTCTGCAGCTTCTGTACTGTTACCCACCCATTACCCTATTGAGACGGTGTCTTTACCATGGCCAAAACTGAATAGATCAAACACGGATCTAAATGGAACAAATCATAAAAATCTAATGAAAATCAACATGGCTCACCGTGAAACAAAAAAATAAAACAATTAAATGTGGTCTATTAAATATAAGGTCTCTCCCTCCAAAGACTTTGTTAGTTAATGAATTGATTCTCGATAATCAGATTGATGTATTTTGTCTCACAGAAATCTGGCTACAAGAGGACTACGTTAGTATAAGTGAGTCAACTCCCTCTAATTATTTAAATTTCCACATTCCCAGATCTATGGGAAGAGGAGGAGGAGTGGCAACCATCTTTCAGTCTGATTTATTAATTAGTCCCAGGCAAATTAATAACTACAGTTCTTTTGAACATTTAACCCTCAGTTTCCCTCATACAAACTGCAAAGCAATAAAACCTCTTCTGTTTGTTGTTTTATATCGTCCACCAGGCCCTTACACACAGTTTTTGGATCAGTTGTTAGACTTCTTATCTGATTTGGTATTAATCACTGACTAGGTTATTTATAGTGGGGGATTTTCACATTCATGTTGACACAGAATGTGTTAACCTTAGTGTAGCTTTTAAAACTATCCTAGATTAAATTGGTGTTGCTCAAAATGTGCATAAACCGACGCACATTTTTTTTTCCTCACAACCCTGTCCTATCTGATGATTTTTTAATAACATTTGAGTTTAATCTGAGTTCTCCACCCCCAAAACAGGGTTCCATTATAGTAGATCTTTATCGGACAATGCTTCATCAAACTTTAAAGAGTCTGTCCCCCTTTTAATATCTTCAGTATTGAAGGAATACCCTGCAGATGGCAGCAATGTTGGTTCTTCCCATTAACAAATAAATGTCTTCGTTAACATTGTGACTTCGTCATTGCATTCTGCATTATATTATGTAGCTCCCTTGAAAAAGAAGGTGATTATTCACAGGAAGCTGGCTCCCTGGTTTAATTCAGAGCTGCGTTCCTTAAATCACAACATTAGGAAATTGGAGAGAAAATGGAGCTCTACACACCAAGAGGAATCCTACCTAATCTGGAAAGACAGTCTAATGTTGTTTAAAAAGAGCCTTCACAGAGTTAGAGCAGCGTATTTTTCATCATTAATTGAGGAGAATAAAAATAATCCTAGATTTCTCTTTAGTACGGATGCCAAACTTACCCAGAGTCAGAGCTCATTGATCCATCCATTCCCTTAGATCTTAGCGGTAATGACTTTATGGGATTCTTCACAAATAAAACTGATTCAATTAAATATAAAATAACTGGCATCCTCCCAAACATGATTACCTCGTCCTCAGTAAGTGAGGCAGCGTTGGAGGAATCTTTAGAACCTGCGCTGTGTCTGAACTGTTTAGAAGCAGTAGAGCTTTCTGAGCTATCTTAAATTTTAGCTTCATCTAAACCTTCTACCTGTATGTTAGACCCAAACCCAACCAAGTTGTTTCCCCTTTGATCAGTGGCACTATTTTAGATATGATTAATCTATCCTTAGTAAATGGATATGTACCGCAGGCTTTTAAAGTAGCTGTTATTAAACCTTTACTTAAGAAACCTTCTCTCGATCAAGATGAGTTAGTAAACTACAGACCTATATCTAATCTTCTTTTCTTATCTAACATTCTTGAGAAAGTAGTTGCTAATCAACTTTGCGAACATTTACAAAGTAATGACCTACTTGAGGAGTTTCAGTCAGGCTTCAGAGCTCATCATAGCACTGAAACAGCTCTGGTGAAGGTCACTAATGATATTCTCATGGCCTCAGATAATGGACTTGTGTCTATACTTGTCCTGTTAGATCTCAGTGCTGCATTTGATACAGTTGATCACAATATTCTCCTACAAAGACTTGAACATACTGTAGGGATTAAGGGAAAAGCATTAGGCTGGTTTAAATCTTATCTATTGGACAGATTCCAGTTTGTTCATGTTAATAATAAATCTTCTTCAAACTCTGGGGTCACTTGTGGAGTACCACAGGGTTCAGTCCTTGGACCAATTCTCTTTTCTGTATATATGCTTCCGATTGGCAAAATTATCAGACAGCATGGGATTAATTTTCACTGTTATGCTGATGACACTCAGCTATAGTTATCCATAAATCCTGATGAATCCAATCAATTACTTTGATTGCAGTCATGTCTTGATGACATCCAAAGCTGGATGACTTTACATTTCCTGCATTTAAATTCTGACAAGACAGAAGCTGTAATCTTTGGACCAGAGTCCTCAAAAAATAAATTTCTTAATCAATCACTTTATCTGGATGGCATTAACTTTGCATCTGGTAATAAAGTAAAAAATCTTGGTGTTATTTTTGATCAAGACATGTCATTTAAATCCCATATCAAACAGCTTTCCAGAGTTTCCTTTGTTCACCTCAGGAATATCGCCAAAATTAGAAACATTCTGTCCAGGAGTGATGCTGAAAAACTAGACCATGCATTTGTTACTTTAAGGCTGGACTATTGCAATTCTTTACTATCAGAAATTCCACAAAATGCAGTTCAAAGTCTTCAGCTGATCCAAAATGCTGCAGCAAGAGTTCTGACGAAAATCAACAAGAGGGACCATATTTCTCCAATTTTAGCTTCCCTTCATTGGCTTCCTGTTAAATCAAGAATAGAATTTAATTTTTTTCTTCTATTGTATAAAGCCTTTAATAATCAAGCTCCATCATATATCAGAGCTCGTATGTTCTTAACAGAGCACTTCGCTCTCAGACTGCAGGTCTGCTGACGGTTCCTAGAGTCTTTAAAAGTAGAATGGGAGGCAGATCCTTTAGCTATCAGGCTCCTCTCCTGTGGAACCAAAACCCAGTTTTGGTCCGTGAGGCAGACACCCTGTCTACTTTTAAGACTAATCTTAAAACTTTCCTTTTTGACAAAGCTTATAACTAGAGTGGCTCATGTTACCTTGAGCTATCTCTGTAGTTATGCTGCTATAGGCTTAGGCTACTGGAGGACATCAGGGTCTATTTTTCTCACTCTGCTCAGTTCTACTGTTCTCCAGTTTTGCATTGCTTGTCGTCATTTCAGCGTTTAACTTTTTGTTCTCTGTCTTTTTTTTCTTCATAGTAGGTACACCTGGTCTGGCGTTCTGTTAACTGTGACATCATCCAGAGAAGACAGATCACCCGCTATTACCATCTAATGTAGAACAGATTACTGGATCAATGTGTGCTTCTGTGCTTTTTGTCTCTCTTGTTGTGTCTCTGCTCTGTCTTCTCTAACCCCAGTCGGTCGAGGCAGATGACGTTCATACTGAGCCTGGTTCTGCCGGAGGTTTTCCTTCCTTTTAAAGGGATTTTTTTCTTTCTGCTGTCGCTTCGTGCTTGCTCAGTATGAGGGATTTCTGCAAAGCCATGGACAATGCAGACAACTCTCCCTGTGGCTCTACGCTTCTCCAGGAGTGAATGCTGCTTGTCGGGAGTTTGATGCAATCAACTGGGTTCCTTTATTTAGGAATTTTTTGAGCAATCTGTATAATCTGTTTGAATTTGACTTTGTAAAGTGCCTTGAGATGACATGTTTCATGAATTGGCGCTATATAAATAAAATTCAATTCAATTCAATTCTTTCATGCTTTTCAGCATATTTACCATTTGCTTCATACCACACACACTTAGAAGGTTTGCTGTTCAATCACAGTCTGCTCTCACATTGCTCCAGGAAAAGTCCCAGAATTTTTTTTCAAAGTCTTTATACTTAGATTTTTATGTCAGAACAAAACAGCAAGTTGGTATGTAGATAATATCTAATGGCTGTCATGAAGACTTGGTGATTCCAAGTTGTTAATCATTGCTGTGTCTCTCTAACAGTTCGCTTTGGAGATGTCTTCTGCTTCTCTTACTGTCCTGCTAGTTCATCATGTTAAGATAAAGATGGGTTCTCGTCCAGCCTTGTTTGTAACAGCTCCTGTTTATTGATTGCTCTCACGTACATATACCCAAGGAAAACAAGCAGTCATGAGTTACAATTTCAGGACTCCTAAACCCTCTGATGAAGCCAAAAACTAAAATTATTATTTTTAATACAATTTCCTATGGGTCTGAATAATTATGGCAGCAGGGATCTTTGTCTTTTTTAACATTGCAATTTATTGCATGGTCAATAAATAATGACAGGTACTTTTTTTTCTGTGAATAGGAATTCATTTGCATACTTTTTAAACATCTTCATGGTGAAACTTCAGTGGACTGTGGAACACATTGATAATTGGGTTTAACCTTCAAGTTTACTCTGCTTCATTATTTATTTCATCCCTTTATCATCTTATGTCCCATAAGTAATTGACATAGCTTATAGCGAGGGACCACAATTTGTAATATTCACTCATCAGTGAAGCAACAAGTGAAAGACCCTCACAGGCTAGATTTCAGTGGAGAGCAGTAACGTCTCTTTGTTAGGCACAACTTGAAATGTTTGTATTGGGCTGTAGCTTCCCCACTTGGGACATAGTGCATAATTTTATACTTGCTCTATAAAGTGAGTAAAAGAACAAATACTTATTTGACTGTTTTCTGCTGATACCAACCTTTTCACATAAGGAGAAAGATTGCAACCTCTCTGAAATATCATCTCACCCACTGAACGAGCTGGTCCTGTTAGAAGACTGTGACTAATGGCAGATATTACGAGTGTGTGGACTTGTCACACATGAGATGATGAACCAGGCGGGTCAAGTTTTATCCAGGCCTAAAACAAAAATGCTCCCTGCTTCACTCCATGTGTGACGCTTAATTAAGTCTGTGGGAAGTGTTGCGCCTTCCTGCCAGGTTGGCCCAGATCTCCAGTGATCAACATCATCATGAGTGACTGTGTGTGGTTGTAAAATTTCTCTTTTTTTTTTTTTTTTGTCTTGCTAGACCAAGGTGGGCGTCACACACTATAGAGACGCAAAAGCAGGCAACGGAGAACAGGGCTGTTTAAACACACCTGCTCTGTGAATGGCAAACTGAGCTTTGCTGGGTTATTCCTCTCAAATGGCTTCTCCCTATAGATGTGTCACCATGGCAACCACACACCAAATCCCCATCATGTTTATGGTAGCCATATATGGTCAAAGTTGCTAGTAAGCCCGACTGCTGCAAATAAGAAAGAAGGTCTGTGCTCCAGTTTCTGCTTGTGATCTGACATGCAGAGAGCAGACTGACCCTGTGGCTGTCAGGGGTGATGTGTCGAGATTCTGAATCACTTGTTTGAGCACACCTGTACTTTCTGTGTCAATATGTGGCAGTGTATGTGCCAATATATATATATATATATATATATATATATATATATATATATATATATATATATATATATATATATATATATATATATATATATATATATATATATATATATGGGGGGTATATATATATATATATATATATATATATATATATATATATATATATATATATATATGGGGGGGGGTATTTTCAATCTGTGGAGTAGGAAGAAGTCTTGGACTGTAGTTCTTAATCTCATGATTCGAAGGTACAAGTAAAAGTTAATAATGAGATGTTCAAGTTAAAAAGAAGAGATATTGATGAAGCAGTTGATTTACGGAGTGATGTGAAAAACTGCAATTTGCATGAATGTACCAGATAAACACTCCCAGAGAAACTAAAAAGTGTGCAAATAGTCATTAGCATCTTATGAAGTGACACGTTAAGGTTAAAAAGAGGAAGACCGGCAGTCAGTTTACAGAATGATGTGGAAAAACGTGCATGAATGTACAAACACTCCCTGAGAACTGATGAGCAGAGAATCCGAGGTTCAAACCACACACAGTCTTTTAAAGGTTTATTAAATGAATAAATCAACCCCTGGTGCAGGCAGGAAAACTTCTGCAGGATTCTGATGAGGCTGAATGGGGACAGGCAGACAGTGCTGAGGCTAGAAGCAGGTCCGCAAGGCAGGCCTGATGGCTGACAGGCAGACAGATCTAAAGGGCATAGTAATGTTTGTGGTTGTGGCTCAATCCAGGTCATGTCCAGAATACAGAAGGCGATGGTAAGTCGGGATGGGGAAACACAGGATGAGGTTGTTCCTGGAGCACCACTGTGTCAGATTGCAGACCTCCTCTCTGTAGTGGATCTCATCAATGTTGGATGTAAGAACCACCACAGTGGTGTTGTCTGCAAATTTCACAATCATGTTTGTGGGGCAGGTGATGGTTGTTCTTTTGGGTACAGGAACAATGATCCAATGAGGTCCTCAGGCAGTAGGGAACCATGGAGAGCTGCATGGGGAGGTTAATCAAAGAGTGACCCGCTAGCTCCACTGCAGAGTCAGAGATGTTATTGCTCAGCCACGTCTTGGTGAAGATCTCTATACAGCTTTCCATCTTATAAGAGACAGTCCTCAGTCGGATGTCATCCAGTTTGTTGGTGATTGATGTAACATTTGCCAGGAGGAGACTGGGCAGAGATGGCCTGTGTGAGTTAGCCTTTAGCCTAGCATGTAGTCCGCTCCGTTTACCCTGTTTCTGTTTATGGTCCCTGCTCAGCCTCTTAGGCCTCAGAAGAAGGGGTACCACAGCCTCTGTTGCCTGCTGCAGGTGGGATAAAGTCTGGTTTTGGCAGTCTAAACTGTCTGTAAACTCCGGGTTTGCCCCAGTTCTATCAGTTGAGACCTTCCATATTGAATTAATGCTTGGAGTGGTGAAAACATGAACAAAAACACAAAGATGAACATAAAGAGTCGAGAGCATTGGACTACAGCAGGGACCCATCACACACACACACACACACACACAGACATGAATACACACCATGGAGAATAAGCACGAGTGGAGGGTTCTGCATGCCTTTCAAATTTTGCTTTATATGATTTTATCGTCATACAGGTGTTACAGAAAAGAAAAACATTGCAGGCTTGTATAACTCATTAGTTTGTGTGTAGTAAGCCTACTGTAGTTTCTCCCCATCGAGATTTCTCAGAGAACAAGTTGAGAAGGCAAGGAGATGAAGCTCTGTTGATGCACTTTAATACTGAGACAGGATGAGTCAGACGATCAGAATTAGAGAAGCAGCAAAATCATCCCTCTCCCCATGTCTGACTCATCTCAATGGAAAAGGTTCAATTCGATCAACAATCCAAACATCCAGCGACACACTTCACGGTAAATTATTCTGTTTCGTTTAACGTGGTAAAATAATTGTCCAGGGGTCAGAGTTAGTTGTGTTGTATTTATTTATTGCACTTCAGCATCATGTGAACCAGAACACTCACACTGAAAATGATGGTTATAAAGAACCCGTCTCTCTGATTACTCCTGTGACATGGAGCATGTGGATCTGTGGCCATATTATGGATGCTAGAACAGCTTGGAGTGCTTTACACCATTTGTTCAGTGCAATAAGTACTTACCTTGACCAATTAAGTATTTTTACTCATTATTACTAACTATTCTTAGGTCATTATTACTCTCAGGTATTCTTCTTTCCTGGGTTAATTGAACCAATCAGTGTCTGAATCTGCTCATACAACTCTCTTCTAAAAAAGACATTGCAATTGTGCCTGCGGTCCTCCTACTTCACACTTCCATCTCATCTTACTTGTCCAGGGGGCCTCAGCTAAAGTTTCTTTCAGCCATCTGTTGTTAACCTTCTTAATCACTGACATGAGCATCCACACAACAGGAGGCCCAGAGTCACTCCAGCCTTTCTTACCACTGCTCCTGTGGCACTAAATGTTTTTTTGACAGATTTATTTTTTGACATCACTTCTGACATCAGTAGCTTTTTGTTCCAAATGTTAGGCTTTGCTAAACAATATCAACTATACATATCTTGTTGATAGATTAAACCTAAAACACAACAAAATACATAAATATGTACTGTAAATGTTTAAATATATGAAAGTGCCATTTGAAACAACCTTTACACAAGGGTTAATTTTTCATCAAGCCCACATTTCTGTATTAAAATGTGTTTAAAGGTCTTATATAGTACTTTAAGTGTTCAATTTTATGATTCTGGTTTAGCTGTTAGCAGAAAATCATCTTTATGAAAAATAAATGCTTGAAGACATCAGTCTAAGTGAATTGAGTCACTACAATAAATTAGCTTTAGCATTGAATGAGAACCAAACATGGGCAAGTAGCATTCAGTTTTTATGTTCTACAAACCTGGAGAAAGCTCCCAGAAAACCGTAAAAATGCTAAAATCCTGAGTTCTATTAAATCATGAGTAAAACAACAATAGCTTGCCTTTGACTGTTATATTTAAACTAGTAACTGAAACATATTTATTTTCAGTCTGTAGTCCTGCTCTTCCTTGCTTTATTATGATGCTGCAGAGCCCTTTTTAATGTTTTCTTTTCACGTATTTTCATCATGTTAAGAACTTTGAATTGTGCTTCTGTATACAAATAATGAACCTGTCTTGCCTTGCTTGTAAGGTGCCAGCTTGTGGTGGGGTGTACACACCAGCCACAACAAAGATGGAGAACTCTCTGGGTGAATAAAAGGGTTTGCAGTTCATAAAAAAATATTCCATTTGAGGATGAAGCCAAAGCTTGAAGAGCAGCGCCTGTCCATTTCCTTGCCTGTGTCTCTGGTAATATCCATGGAGTGTTGCTGCACCACCAAACAAGATATCAGTAGAGTTAAGTGTCGGCTGAAAATGGAGAAAAAAAATCCCCAGAGAGGACTGTCTGATCCTTAGGAGTTCATCTGTAGTTAAAGTGATAGCCAAATGGTGGCAGAGATCATAACAAAGACACAAAAACATGCAACAGACGAGGGAGAGAAGCACCAGGCCTGCAATCAGTGACCCCATCTTCTGTGTTTTTGGTCTGGCTTTTCTTCCTAAATTGTAGCTTTTCTTCCAGTTTTGTTTGGTTGTTTTAGCTCAGAACTCTGAGGGAAGTTTCACTGTTTGCATTTTTGTTGTTGTTTTAAACTCATGGGTTAAATATGTATTTATATATATATATATATATTTATAATCACATCTATGTTTTTCCCTTCCTTTTTTACTGCGTTGCAATCGCCACCTGATTTCAAGAATGAACCTTGTAAATACAGTAGTCAGTGTTTCCACTATTGTAAATGGAGGTTAATTTGCTCTCAGATTGGAAAAGTTAAGTTGAACTGGGAGAATATCCCCTGGCACCAGAAACCCATTTGGCAACAAACAAACGAATGTGACACTCTCAGCCACTCAACAATTTCCACAAATTACAGTCAGTTTAATCTGCCCCTGAGGAGGTCCCTGAGGAGGCTGCAGAGCTGTCAGAGGTCAACGAGTTAGACCCCTCACCTCCGAATCTTCTAACTTTATTGCCTCATAAAAGCAATGGTTGCCCACATGAAATCAGGGTTTCTTGCTCCAAGATGAATACAATCAAACTTCGCTGCACTCTCAGTAGGCAATGGGAGACCACTGAGAGACAGATGTTTTATCCACTGCAGGGCTCGATTGAAAACAGGAAGGAAAAGGACTGATGATTTCTATATTTTATGTAAAGTGTGGAATATACATTTTTTTTCAGCCTCTATTACCATAATACCCCCCACGAAAATCCAGTGCAACCAGTTGCCTTCAGAAGTCACCTAATAAGTACATAAAGTCAACTGTTTTGTGAAGGCTTCACAGGTTTGTTGGAAAACCTTAGTGAACAAGTAGCATCAGACAAGTAAAGGATTATGGAGGCCTTTTTAAAATGATATCCATGTAAACTAACTGGCAGGACAAGGAGAGCATTATTTGGAGAAGCAGCCAAGAAATCCATTGTATCTCTGGATGAGCTGCAGAGGTCCTTAACTCAGGTGGGAGAATCCATCGATAGGACCACTATTAGTTGGTCTTTAGAAGAGAGGCAAAAAGAAACCTATTGTTGAAAGAAAAACAATGAAATGATTTAGTTAAACTTTTTTATGTATTAGAATAGAGACATTTTGACATGCTGCTCATCATGGATGCCCACTGACTTCACACAGCAAGAGAAACCTGTCAGCCTCTTTGCTGTACAGCGGGAAGACGTCCAATTCTCCCTGGTTTTACAGAAAAAAGCTTCTTTGCTCTGTGAAAGTTGAGTCAAGAGCTTGACAGCTTTTATATAACACCTCACATGAAGGGGCAACATAGTGGGATAAAGCGGAAAAGCAATAAAGCTGCCGTACGACACACTGAGTTTGACAGACACGCAGTGAGTTGTGGGGCATTTTCACAGCTGTCAGCTTTTGTGTGAGAAAATAATCCAGTTTGTTACATCTTCAGCTTGCTTGTCTGTTCAGAAAGTTTTTTTACTGAGCAGTATTTTATAATTCATGTCTAATATGTTTACATCGCCGATTATCATCATTGCCAGTTGCTATAATCAGCTTCACAAAGCAGATTGTGTGCACAGTGTCAGGGCTCACTCTGTGATTAAACCACCCATATAAGCCAGCGTTTCATATTTCATTTCCTTGTTTTGGTATCAGACACTGATCCATCTGGTTAAGACCACCACTCTGATTAATATTTTCCTTCTGGAGAGACCAGCTATGACTTACAAAAGTTTTTGTGAAGGTTTCAGTGTTTCCTCAAAAGACCTCTCATCATGATATCATCTAGTGGGCATGGATAGCTGTGAACTTGAAATAAAAGTTGCGGTTGGGATGAAGTGAAGTAGTATCACAATATTACACTGAACATACTCAGTTATGGTCACGGTTTTAGCAGAACGGTTTTAAACACTCTTTATTCCAAGTAATTAAGCTCGATAGAAATGACTAAGGAGCCAGTGATTAAAGATATCATCTAATTCTTTCAACTGTTCTGATGTCATTAATACAAGGATGAGGACATGTTTGTAAGAGAAATGATGCCCTGATTGCTCCAAACATCCTGGGGAGACATATTGAAACTCTATTGAAAAATAGAGTAGGATAAACACACACACATTTATATATATATATATATATATATATATATATATATATATATATATATATATATATATATATATATATATATATATATATATATATATATATATATATATATATATATATATAATGTATTGTACAGCCTTCAGTTAGAGCCGCTTCAAACATTTGGCATACTGAGGTGAGTCTCCATCTGTGCAGACAGCATATAAAGGCTGGGGAACAGGGGAGCAGAGTAGGAATTGATTAGTGGCAGCAGGTGGAGCTGGTCTGGGCTGATGACTGAGCTAACTGGAGGACTTATCTATCTATCTATCTATCTATCTATCTATCTATCTATCTATCTATCTATCTATCTATCTATCTATCTATCTATCTATCTATCGCACACTGTGTGTGTATATATATATATATATATATATATATATATATATATATATATATATATATATATATATATACATATATATATAATCCTTTTTGTGGTTTGCTTCAAATTATATAAAACACTACATATACTTCTAAAAAGCTGTAAACATGCTCTCCACATGAAATGATGCAAACTCCACAACCATGTATTTTGATTCCAGATTGTGAGACAGCAGTCAAAAAAATCCCAAGGGTGGGTGAATAATTTTGCAGTTGACTGTAACTAATGACTGTGCCGAACTGAACCTAACTGGCCCTAACTGGCCCTAACGCTGATACAGTTCTTAATAAGCTGATTGGCATACAGGCAACAAAAGAGAGCCTGAAGAACAGCCACAGAAAGCCCACATGGCCAGCGTGTGACATCCGCAGGAAGTGGTGAGAATCTGAGGAATGCTTCAGGCACTGTTTACTCAGCTGATCCTATAATCGCCCTTTCATACATTTCCTTGTGCTTTATGGTGTAATTCAAATAGCTACATTAGCACAGCGTTCAAGTCTGCTATGTCACTCTAAGGGGCAACGGCTTTGCGATAGGAGACTTCCAAACGTTTAAAAAGCTAACGTTGCATCAAAGAGAACCGTCTCTCTAATGTGCTTTTTAATCAGTGTTTTCAACCCACAGCTGGGGAACAAACCTTAATGCTTATTTTCCCTCATAAACAAACCCACGATAAAGCCCAACTTTGCATAATGTGCAAAGGCATAAATTTAATTTCACATCCGCTCACAGGAACGTGCTTTTCACATTCGCTCACGCAAATCTGACCTATGAGTCATCCTGGCTCTGCTTCCAGACGCCCCTCTTTGTCTCTCTCTGCGTTTCTAACCCACTGGATGTCACAGATGGATGCAGCAGACAGCCGCAGTCCTAATGCTCCTTCCTGTGTCTCGCTGGGCACTTAGCAACCGCTCGGCTAACGGAGGGAGCTCAACCAGCAATTAAAGGACCAATTCGTCATCATGGACAAGGAGCGGGAGCAGATAGACCAAAAACTAAGTGGCCTTCTGTCAATAATACCTCAGGCCTGGCGAGAAAAGCTGAGGTGGGAAATAAGGTGTAAAAGTGTTTGCTTGAAGTGCAAATTGCTCTTTGGTGCAAGTGACTGACACTTTATAGGAGAGGAGTTAATCTGTTACCTGTACTGTGTGCAGAGCATTAAAAAGGTATTTATCCTTCTAAACCCATTACTGCTGCAAATTATTTTGCCAGGTATTTTATTGAGATTTTATGTAATGAATACAAAGTGCTGCACCAGTAAGTATGGGGCAGCCTACTGAATATTTTAAGTTGTCCTGCTTGATAAACCGTGTTAATGATATTAAACAGCGTCTCTGTGACAACTACTTGCAGGTAACCTCTGATAAGATGGAAACATTCATCATTGCCCCTGAGAACCGAATAACAGAAATTAAGAAATTTCTGGGTGTATTGGCCTCCTCTGTAGAAACCAAGCCTCAGAAACCTTTGCGTCATTTTTGATTCTGCCATGTCTCTAGCGTCATTCTCAGAGATTAATCAAAAACAGCTAAGAAATATTTCTAAACTTCAGACTTTTGGTGTCAAAGGCTGAATTAGTGATGATTATTCATGCTTTTATTTCATCTCGTCTTGACTATTGTAACAGCTTTTTTATATGTTTGACTAAGAAAGATCTTGGCCATCTGCAGTTAGTGCAGAATGCTGCTGCAAGACAGCACATTACCCAAGTTTTAATCTCTTTACACTGGTTACTGGTACATTTTAGAGTTCATTTTAAAATGGTATTCTTTATTTTTACTTTAGCCCTGAGTGGCCAAGCTCCAGCTTATATTACCAACCTTTTACAACCATATCCCCCGTCTCGTAGCTTTAGATCCTCCAGCCAAAGGCTGTTAATGGTTCCGCAAACTAATTTCAGGACCAGAGGGGATCCGTCTTTTAAAACCGTGGCCCCAAGACTGTGGAATGCATTGCCATTATTTTAATGCTGTCATGACTCTGTTCATTTTTTTATGAAGCAATTGAAGACCCACTTGTTCCAACTTGCTTTGAACTAGTTTTTAACTATTTTTATGGTATGCTGTTACATTTATTCTGTTTAATATTAAATTTTTTATGGTCGTTTTTATTGTGAAGCGCTTTGTGGTTTTTATCCTGTGAAAGGTGCTATATAAACAAAGTTTACCTATTTACCACCATAAGATGGTGTTCTCAGATGAAGTAGCAGGTTAGTTTTGTCCTGACTTATCCTAACAAATACATAGAAGTTTGAAGTCCTCACATAATAAAAAGGAAAAAAGTTAAATGGAAATCGGTGATCTTCCTCATGTTGATCTTCCTCATGTTGACTGAGAGCCATTGGCGAGACAAAATGTAAATGTTAGATCAAGGTAGCGCAGTGCTGTATCTGATATAGCACACCTGTCAGCTGAAGGGACTAACAGCAGCAGATGTGCTTACTGGGAATGACGTTTGACCTTCATTAGTTGAGATTTTTCGGGGGAGACTGGGAAAGTGAGGGAGAGCCGGGTTTAGATTTTACTGGAAAACAGCAGGTTGTTCGGGGCTAAATTTCAGCAAACATTCACACTGTCAAGGTTCATCAATCATGTTGCCGGTCATAGCCTAGCAACCTGTCTTGCCTGGTCAAGCCAGGCTGTAGCATCCACTGTTGCAGCTGCTAATTGTTCAGCCAGTACACCACCCTCTGTGGAGCTCACCAAGCATGTGGGTATATAGGTCCATACTTAAGATGCTAAGTTCAGTCCAAACCTTAACTTTAGTTAAACATGTAGCATAAACACACACCACAGTGGTATTCATTGATTAGCAGCCCTGGAAATAATGTGTAAAAAGCCTTAAAGTAAATTCATCTCTTATTGCAGTGCTATAACTCCATACTGGACGTTTGTGAAAACCTATTCATTTGTCCATATTTATTCAGTGGGGCAAAAAAGATCCCATGTTAAGAAAATAAACATTGTAACTGCAGCATTTTGCATTATTTAATTTGCTTACGTTGATCAGAGTTTCTAGGGACTTCTATTTAGTAATCCATGACTTCCTGTTTCTCTTCCAAAGGCCCCCTGGAGTCTTGTTAGCCTGCACAGAGCAGCCAACCCTTAAAAATACCAGGAGTGAGATTTTCAATAAGAAGAATGAAAAATCTGGTTGACCCTGTCAGTAACTGCAACGAAGGATGAACTTATTTTAAGCTTTTTTACACAACTGCAAAAAGGGAACTAAAAGTAAGTAAAATTTTCATGAAATGAGTATATGTGTTCTTGATTTGAGCAGGCAGGTTTAAATGATCTGCCAAAGAAAAAAGATTTTTGCTCTTAAAATAGGAACAACTCATCTCCATCGCATTACAGGTGCAGCATATCTAATTATCATATTTTAGGGTTCAAAATATTCATTCCACTGGCAGATCATCTTATTTACCTGCTCAACTCAAGGACAAATACACTCATTTCAAGAAGATTTTGTGTACTTTTAGTTTCCTTTCTGCACAGGGTCACCAATAAACATGGAGGTCACTTTATATTGGTTGTCACACCTGGTTAGAAACTGAGAGTCGTAAGTGGACGTGGAATGAGACTTTTAGCTCCACAGCATTGGGTGCAGAACACAACATGAAGCTTTATAGGAAAGCAGCGTAGAAAATAAAGCGAGTGACTGATTTTCTAGTCATTCAGTACTTTGGGCAGCCTTAGCTTTTATAATATCTGCCCTTGGAGAGAAAGGTGGACTTCCTGTAATTATACCTTAAAAAATAGAACTCCCTGCAAAAAACTATCCATTTTCATCCAATTTTCCTTCCACAGTAAATCTGCACTGCGGTTGCTTTTACAAGCGTCCGGAGCATTTCCAGTTCTGTAGCCACATACGACTGCTGTTTGAGATGAGGAAACAAGGTCGAGATTATTTCTTGTCTCCAGAGAAGCTTAAATGAAAACATTTCTTAGAGTGTTAACATTAAAGCTGCTTCCTCACATCAGGCTTATAGATGAGCTTTTTTTTTTATAAGCAGCAAAATAATAATAGAAAAAGAGCATGCTAAGCACTGGGCTGTTCATAAGCAACACATTGCTTATTAAACAAAATTCAACAAATCCAGCAGCTCTCCACTTTAATGTTTAGGAAGCTGCGTATCCTTTCAGTTCAGTAGCCTTTGAAGCAAAGGGAAAAAAAGAAGGTGGTCTTCTGTCTTTATAATCCCTTCAGACAATTTACTTTCATCAGATTTTCTCAGCTTCCCTCCTTTTTTTATGAGTCTAATCAGCTGCCTCAGGCAAGAAATGCAGAAGGAGGAAAAATTGTGGAACACATTAGGGAGCAAAGCTTTTTGATGTGACCAGAGCATTGGTGCGTAGGCATCATTAAAAAGGCATTTAATAACTTTTTACAATGTTTCATTTTCAACTTCTTTTAGGTTCGTAGCTCATGACAGTTACATTCATTTCCATTGGGAATGTGCAAAAGAGCATAATAGAAAAAGGGGGCCCAAAATGGGCAAGAATGCAACTGAATTTGCCAAAGAGTGATGACATTAGATTTGAAATGTTTCTACGCAGTTGAGAATGATCATCCAGGATAAAAGTAATATTGGAACAGTTCAGATTTGAATCAGTGCTGTGTAGATTTACAAGTCAGGAGCTCCTTGAGAGAAGTACCCAGAAGACCAACAAATCCAACCCAGTCACGACCCAAATCTCATGGCCGTAGATGAGGGTAGGAACGTAGATCGACTGGTAAATCTAGAGCTTCGCCTCTTGACTCAGCTCTCTCTTCACCACAACAGACCGGTACAGTGCCCGCTTCACGGCAGACGCAGCACCAATCCACCTATCAATCTCCCATTACAACTTTCACTCACTCGTGAACAAGATCCCGAGATACTTCAACTCCTCCACTTGGGGCAGGACATCCTCCCTGACCTGGAGAAGCCACACTCTCTGGGTCGGGGAGGATGTCCTGCCCCAAGTGGAGATGTTTAAGTAAGTAACATAAATTCAAAATCTAAAGTTTCTGGTAGCATTCAGGTATATGTTGCAGTTTATGCTCAGGTGTTGACCAGCGTTGCTGCTCTAATAAGCTCACAGTGTCCCTGACTAACGTACGAGCAGAAAAACCTACCATATATTAGAATGTGATATCTGTGCACCCATTGCATGAAAGGTGTTGAGTCCTCTTTCTGTGGAAAACCCAAACCATTAGGTCTGGGTTTTTTTTTTTCAAACACATCCTTTGGAAAAACGTGTTTTCTACAAAGAACTCTCCTGCTGTTTACTTTCACAGAACCTACTTAAAGCACCAGAGAAATAGAATAAATCAGGGAAAACAAATCATGAAGCAGCCAGTTCCATCCGCTCATGTACCAAACCAGTTCAGCCTTGAATGTGTAAATCAAAAGGAAAAACATGAAACAGAGTTTCATTTGAATGATATGTTCACCCGTATATTCATCCATCCCTTGTCCACACCTTTTATCAGCAGCACTCATTGGATGAGAGATGGGGCCCTAGTCAATTACCACATTTCTGGGTTGCCTTGGGATACACTTTGGAAGAAATTTCATTAAAGTTCTCTACTTTTTATGGAAGAGCAGCTGTCATGAACATGTCACTATTGCTAATACTTACTAGATGAAAAGGTGTCCCTCTGTATTAAGATTAATTTAGCAGATTAGCAAAGATCTTGACAGTAATTAGATTTAAAAGAAGATCTGTCTACACTAAATACCCTTTTTACCCTTTTTTTTTTACTCTAACCTTTTTACCCTTTTTTTTTTACTCTAACCTTTTTACCCTTTTTTTTTACTCTAACCAAGCAGATATTGATCCATGATCTGCATGCTGTCTGGCCTGTATGCATTAAAATTCTTGTCCAGTGGTGTATTCCTTTTCACTAACAACTGTGCAGCAACACTGAGTTGTTAAATATGGAGACCCACCGCAGGGTTTCAGAAAAATCAAATATTTGTTTTAATAAAATGTGCCAAACATCTGCTAAATGGGTATGGTTTGTGTTCAGTTTGATGGCATCCAAAAATCAACACAAAACAACAAGGTTTGAGGTGATTAGCTGGCATCCGTCTGATGCTTGGGTTACTTCCCGTCTGCCCTCATCTTGCGCCCAGGAGCCACAGATCAATTGCTGTAAATCCAAGTTTAGGCCACTTAACATTTCTGTGCATGACAGGCCTCATTTGATGTCTTTTGAAAATAACGGAGCTACTTGCTGCTGGTAGATATCTTCTATTAGAGAAGCATAACCACATTACCTTTTAAGTGACAGTGAGTTCATCATAGAACATGAGATTGAATCATCGTTTGCAAAAGCATCTGCAAAGAAATATGAAGGCAGGTACCCATAGGAGGCACCTCCTTTATTGTCTCCTCAAAAGTCTGGAGATAAGAGACCAAAGCTATAAAATGCAAAAAGTGTCAAAGTAGCCAGTACCCTCATAGACGCTATATTGGATGAAAGGTTTGGACATATTTTGACAAAGAAGGATTTCCATCTAATCAGTCAGTCATTTCTCCTGAGGAAGACAACTTGGATGGCGACCTGTGGAGTTGCCCCTCTGACCAAGTCATAGAAAACAGAAGAATAAATAAAACCCTACTGAACAAGAATCCACCTGCACTAGAACAGTTCGTTATGACTTCCTGTGATGAGCAGAGAAACGGAGATAAGAGGAGGAAACCAAGGCGAGATACAGCAGAGCTGTGCATAATGTACAGCTGGCTGAATCTGTCTGAGTCCTTCCTCTTGAAACTTGAAATTGGTATCAGCTCTGGGTTGCGTTGCGTTAGATACCAACTGGTCTTCAGATGATTGCTCCAGATCTTGGTATCATTGATCTTGATACCATTATATTTTTATCATCTTATCAGCAGCATGAAAATCCATCAATCAGGGCCTTTCTGATGACTGTGCACCAACATCCTGTGCAGCTTCTTAAAAGTATTATTTGTACTTTTACAAAGTAAACGTGCCAATTAAAGTAAACCTTACATGTTCATTTTAAACACTTTAATATCTTTCTTTTTGTTCTATGCTGTAAGCAACAAATCAAATTTAATAGTCATTCTCAATAAAAAAAAAAATACAATTTATTTTAATCTGTGTTAAATGTCAAGCATTTATGGGAGTCTCCTGATGGTTTGGGGGCCCTAAGCTGGGGCTTAGTTCGTGTATGCCTTGGGCCGGCTCTGCTTCCAAGTTTACAAGCTCACTGTGAAGTTAACACAGTTAACTCTCAGACTAACAGGAAGTAGCTGTGGATGGGTGCATGGGAATAGTTGACAAGTGAGGAGAAGTGAAAGTGACAACGCCACTCTACCGCCAAAAAATAGATACATTATGTAATAAGTGGCCAAGAAAGGTGGCATAAAGAGATGTGGACATGATATAAATTGTCAGTTTAAAACTGTGATAATTAAATTGATATTTAAGACTAAACACATACTTGTTGCAGATGCAGTTAATAAAAATAATTTGCTTAATAATAAATAAAGAGTGTTTATTCTCTAATGGCAATAAATGTTATCTCTTCAACCTGTTTTTAAAAATGATTTAACCTTGCACAACATGGTTTTGCAAATGAAATGAGGGCAGGTTTCGTAATTCAGATGCAATGTTTTTTGTTTGTATTTTTGCTTAAAATAGAGAGCTGAAAGTATGTTGGCAAAGCTACAGAACCTGTGAAACCTATACATCCTGTCTATAACGGATGAATTCTAGCCTTAGGTCCATTCGAGATTCTTCATACGTGACACAGGTTCGGTCCATTTCATTTAGATTTCCACAAGCAGCTAAAGTGCTTTAATTGGTTCTGCTGTATTCTGATCAGAAAGCTGGGATGACTCATACTCCTGTGAATGCAAATTATTTTTGACCTGCAGTGGGCTCCCTATTTTCATCTAAACAGGGAGGAAAATAGACAAAATGCAGAAAACAATGGATCTGACCTCATGGACAACAATGGTGTCTGGCTGAAATAATTTGAAATCAGTCAACTGAGTGAAAGACCAGAATTTCATGGACGTGGGATATAAATAAGTTAGTAAGACCCTTTGTGTGTCCCTTTCTCTATTCAGCAGACAGATGTGAGGGGGTGAAAATGCTATTTTCAGAATTAATTGGCTTTATTGCTTTTCATCTTTTCAGGGAATGGTGACAAACATAAAGGGAAAGCCATTTCCATATCTGAAATTGTTTTGCAGATGTCCGTGCTATGAAGGTCCTGCAGAGACGGACAGATGACAGATCACAAGTTTTTACAAAAGCCTAAAAGAGCAAAGCCGCGGTGCATCGACCGTTCCCAGACACACAAACACATGCTAATGTGGAGCGCCGCAAAGAGGCTGACGTCAAAGGCCCATTCACAACCACTCCCTCTACCTCCCTGCATCACTCTGTCTCTACAAGGTGGCTGCCAAGAGCCTGACAGCCGGAGCTACGACGCAGGATCATTGGCTGGCAGGGCGAGTTAAAATGGATGAAAAGCAGCAGGTCAGATGTTGGGGGACAAACACACAGGCAGGGAAGGTAAAAAGAGGAGAAGCTGTCTGCTGGGAGAGATCAGCGTCTGCTGGGAGATTTGAATGAAAAACAAACACCAGAAACGTCAGCATTTATTCATTTGTTTTGCAAAAAGGTCCATATCCCTTCGACGTTTTCACATTTTGTTCTGTTACAACAAGGAACTTCAATGTATTGCACAATGGGTATATTCATGAGTTCTTCCTTGCAAAATAGCTCAAGTTTAGTCAGTCTGGATTGAGAGGCTCTGTGAACGTCCAATAGGCCTTTCTAACTCATTAACATGCTTGGATCTGAACCGTTCCATTGTAGATCCGATAGGTTGGTTTTGGTTCTGTGTCTGGATGAAAAATACCCCCACCTCGGCCTTAAGTTTCAGACAGCCTATGGTTTCCTGTAGGACTGTCCTGTATTTAGTTCCATTCACCTTCCATTGCTAAAGGGTGAAGGATGTTTAGGGTGCAGTTTTAATTTTCTACCAGTTTGAATGTCGACCAAGAAGTTCAAATCCAGAGCACATTCTACAACATTTTGGCTGTGGCCCCATGTGGCATTTGGGAAGCTGCAAATCGGACTGTCCTGTTTTCAAGGTGTTTATTGGGTTTGGGTTTATTTTGTATTTTCATACTAAAAAAAACATTGTTTGCCACAGCCACTCTCTGCCCTTAGGTCCTTCATAACCACAAATCATGACAGAGGCTTCTGCCTCATGACTCTTCCATGAAGGCCAGGTTTGAAGAGCATGTGGCTTTTTCCTGTTAAAATATCCTGTCACGTCAGCTGTGGATCTCTGCAGCTCCTCCAGAGTTGCCGTAGGCTGGCTGGCTGCTTCTCCGGGTACTGCTGTCCTTGCCCACCCTTCCATTTTAGGTGAGCAGGGATGTTTAATAGGCTTACAGTTTTCCAATAGTCTCTCCATTTTTTTTTTGGTTGATGGATTGAACAGTGTTCTGGTTTACACATCCCCACAACTCCCTCCCTGGACAACATACAATTAGGTGACTTATCAAGACAATTGATTGCCATAAACCTTATTTATGGGGATCAGAGTAAATGGTGCCTGACACAAACACGCACCACACTTTCCAGATGCACTACTCTTGAGTTGATTTTCACATGAGACCACAAGAAAATGAATTAAAGTTAATTAATCAATTTTGTTGTTTGCAACTTGACCAGACATTTAAAAAAATCAAGGGTACGAATATTTGTGCATGCCTGCTTCCATGGCAGATCAAAATTTTCATATAAGGTTGAAAACTGAGAAAAACCCCAAAGGGGTCAGCATCCAGCCACTGCAGGTCCACACTGCTAGCAGAACCAAAACATGTTGGTGTGGAGCATCATTTAACCCAGCCTGCATGCCTTTGCGATGAAGGAGGAAAGCTGGAACAGCACACAGATGGCTGGTGAACTGCACACATAAAAAAGGATCTAGCCCATCTTCTTGGCGCTTCCATCCTGGAAATAGATTTAAATTCACTGTCTGAGAAGGAGCTGACCCCCAACATTTCCGCTTAATGAGACTATGGCATTGTTAATTAGAAGACAGGAAGTTGAATCAACCTGAAAAGTCTTCTGTCTTTTTTAGTGAACAAGTGGGTGGAAGTGAGCTGTAATTGGTTTCTGTTTACCAGTACCGCTGCCAGGAACACAACCATAGTTAATTAGCCTGACAGCACAGGCTTTATCAGTATGAAATTGGTGCAGCATGAGCATCCACTGTATCTGTTAGAGGGAAAACTGGGGAGGGGAGAAAACTGTGTTCGGCTTGGACAGACATTGGATCCTCTATTGTTCTGGTTTGCTATGCGGGTTTTTGGGTCCTAATATACCTTGAGTAACAAAAATGGAAAGCTAGGCTTTATTGTTTCCCCCCTGGGCTTTGTAAAAATCCAGATAAATGTTGTGAATGTGACACAACTAAGCCTTTAAAGTTTCATAATAAATCTGAAAGGATTTTGCTATATGACTCAGCAGCCCCCCCCCCCCCCCCCCCCCACCACCACCACCACCCCCCACCTGCCCATTGCCTAGTTTGTATTTCAATGGACAGATAATCTGTGAGTCACCATTGGACGATCTAAAAGATCTTGACTTGTAAAAACAAAATAAATTTACTGTTCGTTGTCCAGGTACTCATGGCACTTGAACTTTTTCACAAGCACTTGTAAATGTATTGTCCTGAGATTGTATGTTAACAAAGCAAAGTATAGCATAACTGTGAAGTGGTGTTTTTCAAAACCTTGTACAAACAAAAGTCCTGAATAAAAACGTATGTATTTTGATTTGAATTTGTCCCTCCTGTGTGGATATGTTGTTGCACCACCTGCTACTGAAAGTCCTTCTGTCTCTACTAGGCTTTCACATCTACAGGCTGACATTGGTGCTCATTCTTCTTTGCAGAGTAACTCAGGTTTTACCACATTGGTTGGGCAGTGTCTGTGACATGGATTTAGGTTTGGAGCTGTAACCGGTCAATTTCAGTACATGAATATCTTATGATCTCAAACATCGCTCTGTAACTCTGAATGTATGGGTTAGGGTTAGTCTCAATCTCAAACTCGAGACTTACATTGCCTAAAACAGTTTGTCTTCTAGGATCGTCCCATATTTAGCTCTGTCAATCTTCTCAGGAGCTCTGATCAGGTTCACTGTTCCTGCCGAAGAAAAGGATCTCCACAGATCCCCTTGCTGCCACCACTATGTTTAACAGTGGGTATGACATGTTTCATGTGATGTGCAGTTTTAGTTTTCGGCCTGGATCAATGTGTGCTTCTGTGCTTTTGTGTCTCTGCTCTATCTTGTCTAACCCCCAGTCGGTCGAGGAAGATAACTGTTTGTCATGTCCCCTTGATGGTTTATTGTAAATTAGAAATGGCATCTCCTAAGTTTCTTTCAGTAACAGCTCTTGGCACTTGTACCAAACTAGAGCCATGGAAAGAGCACTTCTATTCCAGTTCAGAATTATGCACTACTTTGTGTCGGTCTGTCACATAGCATTCCAATAAAATGCATTAAGGTTTTTGGTTGTAATGTGAAAAAAGGTGAAAAAGTTTGATGGGGATTCATACTTGTGCAAGGCACTGTTATACGGCAAGCGGGACTAAGCGGCAAGCAAGAAAAACATCTGAACATCAGATAAGAAGGTCAGTGGAGGATAGCTGGAGCTATAATCAAATGCAGCAAGCAGGAGGATTTATGAATGAAACTGCAAAAACACCTCTCTCTCACACACACACACACACAGCTCCTTAGTTGGCACGATTTGACAGGGAGCCAAAAATAGACTACACACAGTGGCTGTTGGCAAAAGTATATTCTATCTATCTTACACACAAGTAAACTTACACACACACCTCTGCAGTCCTGTCACCCCGCCCGTCTCGGGCTTTGGCGGAGTCCATATGTGAGTCATCGGCGGACTTCAGTTGTCTCTGTCCCTCTGCTGCAGCGGAGACACAACACCAGTCAATGACAGCATCACTCCAAGGCCTCGGCTCCACATACTAGGATGCCACAGATGCCAATTTGTTTATCCGGGTTTGACAATAAATAAGTCACAACTACTCCAGTTAACTAACCCTCTTTGGTGCCAATTTACTTTACACCTCTGCGCCAATTTTTACAGCAGAACTTCAGTCTTTCTTCAACCGCAGCACTTGGAAAAGACAACAACATGAAAAACGGCGTTCTAGCTCTAACCTTCAAAGAGAGGTGCGGCTCTAAATATAGTCCTGTAATTATTCATTTCATTATGAGTTGCGACAGAAGCCGCCAAGAGGTGGCGGCTGCATGAACCAAATCCCTTCTCACATCAGAGAGCGCAGGGCCGTTTGTTTGGCTGACTCAAACGAACCTCGCGCGTGCGTTGGGGTTGCCTGTTGTGTAAATGTGCTTGCGGGCGCGCGCAAAGTAAAAAAAAAAAAAAAAAAGACGAGAGAGAGAGAGAGAGAGAGAGAGAGAGAGAGAGAGAGAGAGAGAGAGAGAGAGAGAGAGTTGCGTATCTTATGACGCACGAGTCAGGGGACGCCTCTAATAACACGGGGAGCTGTCCGCGGTGCTTAAACCAGACTTGAAGCGCGAGGCAGAGAGATGCTCAACTCACCCACGAGCCTCGACACAAACTAAGAACAGAAGGTAGGTCTGGTTGTCGTTTTTAACTGCCTAACTGAGTCTGTTCCACTCTAAACCTGTTTAATGTTTGTCTTTAGGCAAAAAAAGGGTTTATTTATTCTGTAATACTTGATAAAAAAAAATAAACTGGGTTTTACCACGACAGCTGTTTTCCAACCTGATGCTCCGCTACAGACACTGAAGCGAGGAGGTTATATTGTGTCGTGCGCAGCGAGCCTTTGTTCTCCTGCAGCTTTGGATTCTGCTGTACTGAACCGTTTGCTTTCTGTAAAAGCTGATAATTATCTGACAGATGATCTGACTCATTAAAACCAACGGCTCAGTTAAGTTTAGTGCATTAGTATGATCATCAATTGAAAATAGTAAACAAATATAACAAAAACTGTTAATGTCAGTCTGCTGAAAATGTATTATTATTATTATTATTATTATTATTATTATTATTATTATTATTATTAAACATTATTATTAAACATTATTATTAAATATTATTAAAATACAAACTCAATCCATTTGGTCATCTCTATTGTACACGAAGTTCATTACACTATCTCAGATAAAAAAAACTGAATTGAATGATTGAAAACAGCCACACCTGGATGTTGGGAGGTTCATAAAGGGTGAGAGAGAGGTTTCATGTGAAAATCCACCTTTACTGGGTACCATAACAACGGCGACGTGAGTCCGGAGAGCAGCAAGTTGACGGCTGATGCGATTTGAACGGGAGCTGAATATTGCTGCCGCTGCTGCTGGATAAAGGAGGCTGCATCCTAATGTGAGGCTCAAAAGCCGCCAACAGGAGGGTTATTAGGAAAATACTGTAATCCCGAAATGTTTGTTGCACAAAACCATATGTGTTTGTTTTCCAGGTATTTCTTAATTTTTTAAGATTTATTATACAGTTTGACTAAAACAGGTTTAATATAGATAAAGATAAAAAAAGGTCAATAAAAAGGGTCTTAAAGGTATTTATACTTTACTATAATTATTTGGTCTAATGGGAACACATGGCAAACATCTTTCAGTTCTTTGTTATGTCGTCATCAGAATAATTAATTATTAATAATTAACAAAACCAAAAAAAAAAAAAGCCTTGTGAACCTGTTCACTGTATTGGGTGAAGGTCGGTGCTGCTAATATGCACTTGTTTATCTTCCTCCTGCAGACGTCACCATGCCGTCACTCCCTCAGACCTCACCAACAGGCAGGCCGTTCCTCATCTACTTGGCCAGCCCTCTCTTGATCTCCCTCTTCCTCACTTTCGCTGGTGTTGACGGTGCCTCCATCCGAGACCACAGGCTCCGGGGAAGTGAATCTGACTCACAGCAAGGAGATGTCCTCCGGGCTCCTGACACAGATATGCTGAAAGCGTTGGAGTACATCGAAAGCCTCCACCAAAGAGCACCTCCCGTTGCACAGCACGATGTCAGCCGTATGGACGACGCTGAAAAGCTGCGTGCCATGCTGAGACTGGCTTCTAACCCGACACAGAGGCAAGATGAGCAGGAAGAGCAGGAGGATCAGGAAAGGGAGGATAAAAGTGAGGAGTTGCTCCAAGCTGTGCTCAACACTCTCCAGCAAACGGAGAAGGCTGCGAGGCCGGCTCTGCTCCGACCAGCCCCAGAGGGAATGAGCTTGAGTTATCCCAGAATGCCACAGAGACAAATAGACACAACAGCCCACAAGAAGCTGCCTTTGTTGTTTGAGGATGAGGAAGAAGGGGAGGGGGGTGAGGAAGAGGACGGGGAAGATGCGAGACGTGAGGGTAGCTTCAAGCGCACCAAAGAGAACGTAGAAGAGAAGTACACGCCTCAGAACTTGGCCACGCTGCAGTCCGTGTTTGACGAGCTGGATAAGCTGACAGGCGCAAAGACCCTGCAGAAGCGCGAGGATGAAGACGATGACATGGGGGAGGATGAAACAGAGGAAGATGAAGATATGTTTAGTTTAAGGAACGCAGATTATGACGACATAGACAGAGATCTCACAGATTGGGGTCCATTAGACGAACAGGAGGAAGAGGAGGATGAAGAGAGGGGCGGTAACCAGGACGTTGATAGGGGGCTTGATTACACTGATGAAGAAGCTGAAGATGATGATGATGATAATGATGACGAAGGCAATGACAGCTTTCCAGTTAAAAGATCAAGTGATGCGGATGACGTGGCGAACTTGGTGGACTATTACCTCTTAAAAGTGCTCGAGAAAACAGAGGAAGAGCAGCAGAAACGAGAACTAGCCGAGGAAGAGGAGAGGACTGTGAGGAGGGTGCCTCAGAATCAGTATCGAGATAATATTGACCCACGAGTCATCTATCAGCTTCTTGCTCTCTCCCAAAAATACCAGATTCCTCCCGAAGACCTGATGGACTTGCTCAGACCCAGAGACCAAATGAATCAAGGCAAGCCGAGAAAAAACAATGAGTTATCACCATCAGAGAGCAAGTTCTCTCCCATCTCCCCAAAGAAGGCGACTCCTGCTGCCAAATTCTACAACAGGCGCCCACCTTATGCGCGAAAGACCCCGGAACAGCTGAGAACCGAGGAAATCCTCAAAATACTGGGAATGGAAGGGGAGGAGGATCCAGCTCCTGCCAGAAAGCTGAGGCAGCACAAGATCTCCCCGTCACAACTTCACACTCATCCTACCGGGCGTTTGAGGGAATCCGCACCCACGCAACGGCGCCTTCCCAACACTTTCAGAGATGACTACGACGACACCGTCGACGAGGATGAGCTGGCAGCTTATTTAGCAGCTCAGATGCTGGCAAGGTACCCCAAACCTGACTTTAGCAAAAACAAGGCCCCCCAAAAAAGAGAGGAAGTTGGACAGACATCGGGGGGCTCCTTAGAAAAGGCAATAGAGGAATACTTTGACCTGATGGACACCGTGAAGAGCCCGAAAGAAAAAAGACAGTCAGAGGACGCGGAGAGGGGCGGAGAGACACAAACTCAGAGCTTGGAGAATGAAGCTGTGATGAAAGTGCTGAGTTACCTGAACCCAGAAACAGAAGAAAGCGATGCCACAGTTGTAAAAGGAATTTAATCAGGGGCATAGATTCAGATTCTATATTGTTTAGGTGTTGGGGGGGGGGGGGGGGGGTGAGTGAAAATAAAGTATTTTGAAGAATGAAACACATTCAACTTACACAGCTCTGTAGGTTTAAAAAAAAGTTCTTATTTATTAGTAATAATCAGTGTTCAGACTTTCATTTGATGTTTTGCTGAATACAAATTTGTTGCTCGGCGATACACACAGTAAATGTCTCACCAGCCTTACCTGTTCCACACACACACACACACACACACACACACACACACACACACACGCAGAAAACAGAGACAGTCACAACTCGATTCCTTCAATTCTTGTGTGTTTTTTGTAATTCTTTCTTAACTGTGGTCATATGTGACATTCCTGAGGTTAATAAAGCATTGACTTTATTTTTTCCTTACTGTGTTGTGTTACTCCATTTACTCACTAACACACAGAACATGCGGCTGAACAATGAATCTGGGATTCTAGGAACCCTGAGATGAATAAAAATCAGCCTTCAATATCCCAGTCGTAAAAACATTTGGGAGTCTTGGAATAAAAGGCGCCCTCTTCTTCTTGTGTCTCAGTAGGCAGGTTTGCTCATATATTCCTCCATTGTCTGTGGATGCAGAACATAAAAACGCTTTTTCATGTGCAACAAGGAAAGCAACATGAGATGTAGTTTTGGTAAAGGTTGCAGTACCTCTTGAAGGGTGTCCGCCTGCTCCATAGACAGATTCACCGCAAATTTGGACGTTTCTAAAATTTCTCCGGCCATGAGAAACTCATCCAGGATGAAGTAGGCCTTCTCAAAGTTGAAAATGATGTCCAGCTCACACACCTGAAGTGACAAATACTGCTTAATAATTTACAAAGTTGGGACATTTTGTTCACAAAGCAGCTATCACAGATGAAAAAAAAAAACACAAAGTATTTTATGAAGACAGAGCAGCAAAATAAAACACAAAGCAAAGGATTTAGATGATTTAAAAAATATTTCAAAAATTACTTCAATAAAAATGTATTAAGCCGCTTGTTAAATGAGTCCTGACTCGAAAGACAATGTGAAAAACAAAAGAAGCTAGTTCCACAGTGGAGGTGCAACAGTCTGGAAAGAGCGTTCCCCTCATTTTACATCTGATCCATGGGACAGAGACCTGACTGTGGTTTGAGCAACTGAGTGTGTTGGGAGTTATAATATTAATTATTTTCTATAAGTTAGAAATTCAGCAATATAAGAAAAAGTATAAAAGTTAAAGTCAAGACTTGATGATTATTCTGAATGACAAAATATACGGGCTAGCTGTACAAAGACATTAAAACAAAACTGATGTGAGCTCCTTTGTTTTGCATTGCTGCAAACTTTTGGACCAACTAAAGGCCATCAATATGTTTTTTTTGTTGTTTTTTTTTGCATGTGTAAAATGTGTCACAGTAGCTTAGATTAGACTAAAAAAAGACAAATAACTATCCTAAATTCCTAATTTTGACTCCAGCCTCCTTAGTTTGGAGTTTCGGACTCAGACCAGTTTTAGTTGACCTTGGTAGGACATTGTTTAACTCTACCCTAGGATTCTCCTCTGGTCAAAGGCGCATTCTGTGGGCGGGTCTCACTGCAGCTAAGACGTTGGCACTGAGATGGCAGCCCCACATACTTTGTCATGGCAACAATGGGCCAACTCTCTCCTACCTATTGCTATAATGGAGAGATGCATGCAGCCAGCAAGGAGAGCATGGGAAGCGGCTTATTCTTTGGTTAAGATAAAAGGGGGATTTGCGATCATGGTTATATGCATATATATCCCATTTGCACTCATTCTGTTGTTGTTAGTGTGTATAATTTTAAATGTTGGAGATGCACAATAAAAACATTTGATCACAAAAAATAGACTTTGTTTGGATGAATAAACACAGAGGATTGGCTTGATGGCAGCATTTTAATGATCTGTTGCCTGAGCAGAGGAACCCTGATCTCCAGCACAGCGATTAGACCCTTAGTCTTCTGAGAGTTCAGCTGAAGGGTTTTTCCTCCCCAGTTTGTATTTTCCTTTAGCACGGCAGTAATTCAGATGATTTGCTGCAGTTAATTATTGAACACTAGCATGTTAAAGTAAAATGCCTAATATATTGTATATATATTAAATATGTATATATATTAATGTATATATATTAAATATGTATGTATATATATATGTATATATATATATATATAGATATATACCTATATAATATTATATATATATATATATTATAATATTATATATATATAGATATATAGATTATAAAATATTTTATATATATTAAATATATATCTGTTTAGTTATTAAACTATATATTAGATAGATAGATGAGATAGAGAGATAGCTAGATAGATAGATAGATAGTAGATAGCGAGATAGATAGATAGATAGATAGATAGATAGATAGATAGATAGATAGATAGATAGATAGATAGATAGATAGATAGATAGATAGATAGATAGATAGATAGATAGATAGATAGATAGATAGATAGATAGATAGATAGATAGATAGATAGATAGATATTTAGATTGACACCATAACCAAGTAGCTGGTATAGTGTACAGAAACATCTGTTCAGAATACCAACTGGAGACCCCCAGGTCAAAATGGGAGTCACCTCCCAAGGTTATGGAGAATGACAGAGTTATGATCCTGTGGGACTTCCAAATACAAACAGACAAAACGGTAATGGCCAACCAACCGGCCATTGTGATCATCAATAAGCAACAGAGGACACCTGTTGTGATTTTTTTCACAGGAAAAAAAAAGAGCATGAGAAATGAGAAATACCAAAGGCTCAGGGAAGAACTAGAAAGAGCCTGGAAGGTGAAGACAACAGGGGTCATTGGAGCACTAGGAGCAGTAACCCCCACTCTGGAGAAGTGGCTCCAACAAATACCTGGAGAAACATCAGACATCTCAGTCCAGAAGAGCCCAATATTAGGAACAACTTAGATCCTAAGAAAAACCCTAAAGCTCCCAGGCCTTTGGTAGAGGACCTGAGCTTGAGAAATGGAGACCCACCCACCTGCTCAGCAGTATGAGGGGTGGATGAGAGAGCAGTGTTTTTTTGTTCATATGTATATATACAATCAAAGGAACTCAGAACTGCTGCATGAGGGGACAACTTACATTACCAAAATATTTATCCAGCAGTTCAACATATCGGTGCAGCACCTCCAAAGCCAGCAATTCATTATCCTGCTCCGCCAGGCCAGTACAGAAATATAAGCTAGCATATCTGTAATCAAGAACAAGAAAACACAAAGTATTTCAATTGGTTTATCAATTATTGGCATAGTAGCCAATAATAAAATGACCAGACCAGATACTAGGTTCCCCAGTTCTATGGTAAAATGATGCCAAAGACTACATAACAACAAAACACAGAATTGTAGTTAGACAAACTAGATTTGTGGTTATCTGTTGTTTATTGGTCAGGTGTATTTATGACTATAGAAATAGTCGGCTAAAACATAACTTCTTAGATAAACATAAAAAACTCAAAAACACAAATCAAACACAAATGTATGAATTTCTTTTCACAGTTGGCGTTTGAGAGAACAGAACCCATCAGGGTTTATAGAAGTGTTGCATGCCATGCTGTGCGTTGTGCTGCCACCTTTTGTAAACAATCTTTAGGTCCTTCCAGTGGAGGAAGTTGCTGGTGCGAGGCTGACGAGGCAACACCAACATCATCATGTCACGGATCACCTTTTTCTTCTCTCGGTCTGATATTGGCACAAACCATTTCTGCAGCCGCAGCTTTCCCTGCCGACTGAAGAGCAACAGGAAGTGCAACTGGAGAGGGTACAGAAGGCGGGACAGATGGTTACACTTCATCCATGGCCATAAACCAATGTAAGCACACATTAAATAACTGTCTGGTTATTCCTTTAACACAAATCAAGGGTTTATGCTGTCGGGACACATGTTTGGTGCTTTTTTTTTTTTTTTTAGCAATCACCAGGATTAAGATTGCGTTTGTTGGTTTAGAAAGCCGACTAGAAAGAGGCATTCGCAAATCAAACACTCAGTAATACTCTACTCCTTGCCAGAGAAACCACAGTCAGACTAGACTGCGTTTGCACAACCAGGTACAGGGAGGATCACCTGGGAAACACTGCACGTGTAAATCACCTCTGAGAGCAATGACATAGTAAATACAAGGCTTGGGTTGTGCAAGGGTAATTAATGAGAGCTCTTTGCCCCAGGGCGCAGCTGCAAGCTGTCTGCAACACCATAAACCCGAACATGTCTTTAGAGCAAACTTGGATCTGGCACCTCGGGGCCACTGGTTCTGTAAATATTCCGAAGAGAGATGGTCACGTATTTGCATTCATTTGCCAGGCAGAAAACCTGCATTGAGAATGTAGGCTGCTCATTTTTGACATGATCTAGAAAGGGTTTCAGAAATGAATATGTCACCTTAGGAAAAGGCAAGTCCTTCAGACTGCATGGTCTGTGTTAATAAATCACAAAGTAAAGTAGCCTCCATTCACCTGCAGTTTTTACTTCCCAACCAGCAATCAACCCCATCAACACCAACTTAAGCAGCGTGTAAAGACTCATTGATACAAATTCACGTTATAACACAAACAGGAACACAGCTGCGTTTTACTCACCATTTGGTAAAATTGCTATAAAACTACCAAGAGTCAAGATGCAAGAAGCTCCGATATTTAGCGCTCTGCCCTTCTGTACACGCGCAGCCAATGGAGGGAGGGACGTTATCTCCTCATAAATCAGTGCGTGCACACCTTGTCCAGTCACAGCCGCACCCAGCTGCGCTCCAGTGTCTGATTGGCTGCCGGGGAGCCACGCAGGGTCCGCCCCACCTACACACCGGCGCACCGAGGAGACGGTGTTTGCGTGTCTTGGGCCGGCAATCCAAGAAGGAGCGAACCCAACGAGAATCAGGCGACGGGCTGTGGGGATGTGTGGGATCTGTCTATCTATAATCAATCAAATCCATCCTTCTGAGAACTTTAAATCGATCTAACATAATGTAAAGTCATGGTTTAAAGTAGCCTCCCTAAAGTTGCCTCCACACACACACACACACACACACACACACACACACACACACACACACACACACACACACACACACACACACACACAGATGTGAGCATTTTGTAACAGTCATATGTGAATGCGTGTCTCCGTGCGGCCGCTAGGGGGCCGCTGGAGTTGCGCTCCAGAGAAGTTTCTTCAGCGCTGCTCCACGTGGGTTTGGTTCAGACTAAAAGGAGAGGAGACAAGCTGTCAGAGTGAGAGGCTTCCAGAGCAGCCGCAGCATGTCTCTGTACCGCAACTCCGCCTGGTTTCTCAAAGGACTCACCGAGTTCACCAAGTAAGTTTCTCACCCAGCTTTGTTCATCAACGCCTAGTCTGTGTTTTAGATGCTAAAACAGGGAACCGTGAGCTGCTGCTGATGCTGATGCTGATGCTGCTGATGCTGATGCTCCAGCTCAGCTTTGCATCCCTACAGGTGGAAGTCCATTTAGGTCATTAACTGATTTCAGATCATGTTGGGTGTTCAGAGAAACCATTCAAGTGTCAAACTATTTGATGAAACAGTCACATGTTAAATAGGCTTCCCACGTATTTGGTCCAGAAATGTAAAACCTTTAAGATTCAGACTTTAGAAAATGTTTGTATGGTATGTGTATACTACTTTACTAATAGTACCAATGCACAGGGTCACTTAGAGGATCTGTTGGCAGCTATTGATATCATTTATCAAAGTTATGTGATCTACAATGATTAGTTCTTGAATGTCAATGATTTGTTTCCATTTTTGATATTACTAATTTATAATGTTTACTATTTATTCTTTTCATCTTAATTGTTTTTTTATTTGTTTTGTTTTTCACGGAATGGTGGGAGGACTGAGGTGGTGGTCCAAAGTCAGATTTTCAAATATGTGTGTTAATAATTTTTAAGATGAGCTGTCAGATAATATAATTAGGATCTTTTCAGGATTCAAGGATTCGGTGTTTCTATTTTTTCTGTGTCGTGACACCCAGAGTGTTGCTTAGTTAAACATTCGTAAGAGAATGATACCTGATCCTGCTAAGAGAAGTTGGAAAACACTTTAATTTCCAGCCATGTAACCTTGTGCTGCTAATGCTCACTTCTTCAGATTATAATTAGAGATAATAAGATCGCCCTGATCAAACTCATGTGAGAACTTGATCTTTGTTTGCCTTTTGATTTTATGATCCCTAGTCGGAGGGTATTTAGTTTCCAGCCATATGGATACCACAGCATCACTGAACAGACTAGGACAATGGAAGCACATATTTAAATGTTCCACCTTTAAACATCACACCAAAAAATAACAGTGACTTCCATGAGCCATGCAAATGCATAGATCAGTTATCCAAGCACAACCAGGCTCTCTGACTGCTTTGTTGGTATTATTTGATCTTTTCCAGCCCCGGGCTGTATTTCTTCATCAGTATACAGCATGCCAAATTGTCTCAAGTGATGCTTTTGTGATTGTTTCCCTACTTCCCTTTGTTCTGTGTTATCTTTCCTCCCAGAGAGCTGCCCGGCAACCCGCTCTGACCCTGCGCTAATAGCTCTCTGCATGACACCATCGAACAGAGGGGGCATTTAACCTTAGCGCCCTCGGCCCCCGCATGTCCCCCTTCAGGCGCCATCAACAATGGCTTCAGGGACAATGGGGCTAATTGAGATCCTCGGTGCCACACATGCTTTTGAACACACACACCCTTGAACCAGCGCTGTTGTCCTCCCCCGGCAGGGGAGTCTCACCCCAAAGCCCCGGGCACACTCTCCTTCATTGTATCAGTACAGTAACACCATAAAGGCTGACCTATGCTGACACTTTCTGACCTGAAAAAGCACACACGCACACCAGAGCACTGGACAGCGAGGCTGAGATCAGCATCTGATGGAGATCTAGTAAAGTGACTGGTGATGTGTTGCAGGAATGGCCACCTGGCAGCAGCCAAGCGCTTTGCGGAGAAGGACCTCGAGGTGTCCGTGGCTGGCCGCTCCTTCATGATAACTGGAGCCAACAGCGGCATCGGGAAAGCTGCTGCCATGGCCGTTGCCAAAAAAGGTACTGTGCCTGTTATCCGCCCAGATAAGAACACGGCGACACAAAAAGTGCTGGTCCGTATTGGAGTGGATACTCTCAGACGCGTGTATAAGAATCAGTAGATCCTCCGGGTAGTTTTTGTCACGCATTTCACGCACCTTCATCAGTCTCAGCAATACGTTTTATTAATGAAAAAAGAACCCCGAAGGGGAAAAACTGAACATAAGAGGAAAACTAAATTCAACAAGATGAACTGCTAGTCGTGACTTTAGTTTCCATGGAGAGTAAATGATGTGCAGAAGGATCTGTCCCTGTGTTACTGAAGTTCTTCGTGAACAATCACTGGATACATGCTGTCATGGAGGAATGTACACAGACTTATCCAAGCACAGCAATGCTTTACGTACATCCACCTATTGATATACACAAGAGGAACACAGATATGCTAAATTATCTATTATAGTTCATGTTTTTATGAATAGAAATGGAGTCAACAGATACAAGTCATTTTGCAGTCCTTTGTCTCTGCGTGACTGCATTAAAGCTAACGTTAAAGACATCCCAACCAACCACATTGACCTAAAAGTGCTTTAGAGGAAATCTTAAAACTAGGGATCTTCTGACCAGATCTCACCAATCAGATCAGTGTACCGATCAGGGCTTGTTTAAATGAGTCCCACTCCTCATATCTGTGTGTGTGTGTGTGTGCACAGTCATTTAATACCCGCAGCAATCAGTGTTGTTGCAATTTGTGCAGATAGCGTTAAAGAATCATGGCTTTGAAAATCCACATTTTCATGCTGCATATTTTTTTCATTGTTGTTGTTGATTGAACTGATCTAACAAAGCAATTTCACCCCTTACAGTGATTTACAATACAACACAGTCAGTGTAAAGTTAGCTAAGCTGTTGAGTAAGATAAATCTTAAAAAAAAAAACTTGACTGATGTTATCTGGACATCAGTCAATGTGACGTCGAGTGAAGGCATTACGTTCACTAGACCCTGTCAAAATAGTAGAACTGGCATTGATGGTGCAAGCTTCAAATGTTAAATCAGTGTTTTATTATGTAGTCCCGTATCATCAGACTTCCACCTCCGTGCTTTATCATCAGAGCTATGCATAGACCTCTGGTTGTATGCAACCTCGATTAAAGCGGAACCAAAATGAGCTTACCTTGGACTCCTCTGATCACGGCCAGAGGGCTTCAATAACATGTTACCTGCAGGAGGGCGAAAAGCAAGGACTCGTTGTTGCACATTACTCGTAGATGCTGAGATTTGGTCGGGAACGTTGTCTCAGTTGTTCCAGAAGCTGATTTCTATTTATAAGCCTTATGCCGAGTCAGTTCAGGTTCAAGTTTATTTATACAGCGCCTTTTCAAAAAGCTGCTGTGGCAACCAGCGTGCTTTTCATAAAGAAGTAGAATAATGACAAAAACACTAAAAGAACATAAAAACAGAAAGTAATGATAAATAAAAGTGAACATGCAAGTCAATATTTCATTAAATGTCTTTGACGTGTTTAAAGTTGAAACACAAAGGAGCACTGGGTTGTCTTTTTCACTGTAGTTTTGCAAAAGTCATATTCAGTAAATTAGAATCTTACTGCAATGTTAATTTATTCCAGTACATCAATTCACTAAATGAAACACATTATGTAGATAAAATAACTCACAGACTGATGTTTAAAAAGGCTGTATTTCTGCTTACAGCTAATGAAAACATGTCTTTTAAGATAACAATATTTAAAATCATCAAACCATATATGCTCATTTATGGAAGATGAATGTGTAAAATGGGACATGATATTTTCTCTTTCTTCATAAAGTGAAATCAAAAGGCAAAAAAACAAACACACCCCACCCAAAGATCCAAAATCCTTGAAAGTTCTGTGGTCATGTTATGTGGTTCCTGGTCTTTCCTCTGATTTCTGCCTTTATGGTGTCAGTACTTTGTAGCGCACCTGTTCACTTTTATATCATTTTTATATCTGTTCTTTATTTATATAGATCTTCAGTTTGAATGTATCGCTGTTTCATTGTTCTTGATTTACCCGCTGTCAATAGTTTACACTTGAATAATACCAAAAGGAAATCATGCTGTACGATTTGCACTCTTTACTAATTAGCATTCTTTCCCCTCATTGTTATTTTCAGATGCATATAGATTTTTGTTTAGAAGCTTTAAAAGTTTAATTATACTTCGTTGAATTCTTAAAAATATATATATATGTGTGTGTGTGTGTGTGTGTGTGTGTGTATATATATATATATATATATATATATATATATATACACACACACACACACACACACACACACACACACATATATATATATATATATATATATATATATATATATATATATATATATATACATATATATATATATATATAGAGAGAGAGAGAGAGAGAGAGAGAGAGAATTAAACGAAGTATAATTAAACTTTTGTGTAGTACATGTGTAATCTAACATGTATATTGGTGATACAAAGAGAGATAGCAATCGGCACGCTCCAATGTGCAGCAGGACATCATCCGAACTGCACTGCAAAAAGGTAAATAAAAGTAAGTTAAATTTTTTGAAATTAGTGTATTTGTCCTTGATTTTAACAGGTAAATAAGATTATCTACCAATGGAATGAGTATTTTTACCCCTAAAATTGCAGAGTTAGATCAACTGCTCTTGAAATAAGATGAGTTGTTCCTATTTTAAGTGCAAAATTCTTACTCCATTGGCAGAAAATCTTATTCAGCTGCTCAAATCAAGAACATTTTCAAGCAAATTATACTTACTTTTAGTTCCTTTTTGCAGTGTGAGGCTCACATCACCCTTCTCCCATATATGCGAACAGAAAATAATTAAATTCAGGAATTTTGACCACAAAAACTTTTAAATCATACTAAAATAAATTTTCTACTACAGCCAAGTGGACAAATCGATTTTCACTTATCAATAGTACTTTACTTGTCATGATGTCAGGTGAGGCAGTCTCACCTGTCTCCCCTGACTGCACATCACTGACGGGATTTTTGTCACAGGAGGAACGGTCCACATGGTGTGCCGGAACAAGGATAAGGCCGAGGAGGCCAGGGCGGACATCGTCAAAGAGACGGGAAATAAAGTACAGTGTTTCTCACCTCTGTTAATCAATATAATGCAACAGATAGCTGTTGGAGTTAGATTTTCTCAAATGCCCAACTGTGTTGCAGGAGATCTACGTCCACATCCTGGACCTGTCGGAGACAAAGAAGGTGTGGGAGTTTGCCGAGGGCTTCAAGAAGAAGTTCAAGGCGCTCAATGTGCTGGTAATACACCATCAACGACGTCAGATCTCTCTTCTATCCTCAGCAAAAGATGACCTCGGTTATTTCAATCTACTCAGATCAATAATGCAGGGTCCATCATGAGTCAGCGGGACGTGAATGCCGAAGGACTCGAGAAGAGCTTCGCCGTCAACGTCCTCGGTACGTCAGAGGCCAAGCGTGCGGCGCGGGGAAAATATTGACAAGGGAGATGGAGATAATTATGGACCATTCTCTTACCTTACAGGGGTGTACATTTTGACCAAGAGTCTGATCCCTTTACTGGAGAAGAGCACAGATCCCAGAGTGGTGAGTCTCGCCAGATTCTGGTTGTATGAAGCCATTTCAGTAGAGTCTTTATGATGTTTTTTTAATCAACACAGACATGTCTGTTATTTATTTTTGTTAAAAAGGTTAGATATTTGAAACGCCACAAAATGCATAATCAAAAGTTAATCAAATCACTTGATCGTGACCTTTTAGCCTCATCTTCTTTCCTGCGTACAGATCACAGTGTCATCAGGAGGAATGCTGGTGCAGAAGCTCAGGATAGGAAATCTGCAGTCTGAGAGGGGCCGCTACGACGGGACCATGGTCTACGCCCAGCACAAAGTAAGAGCTGAGCAGGAAAACCTGCTGCTCAGTGTCATCTGACAAGTTCAAGGCTCTGCAGTTGTGCCGCATTTTCCATCCCTGTGGCAGACAGTTGTGAGCTGTATTTCTGTATTTTATTATTTTACAACTTTAAGCCATAGTCACAGCTGCAGCTATTCCCTGTGCATTTATCAAAGTATTAAAAATTAGCCAACGGTTGATAATTTATAGATGAGATCTTCTTACACATTTTTCCAAAACAAGATGGCAGTATAGTGTTGCTGATATTAACTGCCAAGAGATAAAAGTCTGATTGCCTTATTGATCCCTAACTTCATGTTTAAAGTATTTTTAAAGTATTTTCTCCAATATTCTCAGACTGTAAAGGGGTTCTCTCGAGCTTCAGGTGACCTCACAGGTTTTCTGCCAGGCCTGGGCTCTGGTTACACTCTTCAAAAACTTAGGTGAAGCCAAGCTTTTGTTGATCTTGGTCTGTGCCTGGTCTCACTCTGATGCTAAGAAATTAAATCCCTCTTTACTTCAGCTTTCTAAAAGACAAAAAGCTCCATGAAAGAGAAAAGCAACACAAAGCATCACGCTGTAATACAACTCGTAGTGGTGTTCTTTTGCCGATGCACAATGTTGCGGCCCAAAAATTTAGTCTCATGACACCATACCAACAAGGTTTTAGTAGATTTTGACTGTCGTATCTTTTTGTCCCTTTGGAAGAAAATTTTATTGTTTCTTGCAATCCTACTCCACAATCCAGAACACACAGCTGTGTTCTCACACGTGGAACAGATCCAGATCGGCCAGAAATGCTGTCAGTAGCTTTGCAGCCTTCCTGATCACCAGTTTCTCTTTCTTTTTCTTTTTTCAACATAATGTATTTTAAACTTTAGAGACTGTCGTCCCATAATTATTAAGGGCGTTTTTACTGGGCTGCGGTATATATATATATATATATATAATGACTTCTCCTGACTTAAACCTTTGAAAGGTGACCATGATCATCGTGATCCTTTTTAACCCATCAGCAAAATGTGGTTATAGCTAAGGGGTCCAAATGATTAAAGGGCAGGAACTGTCCAACTAGGACAGATAAACTTTATTTCTCTCAGATTCGCTGCAGTCGATAACATGTGAACTCAATAAGAGTGGATGTTGACATTGACATTGAATTAAAATGTTTGATTCTCCAGTTGTGATACATTTGATTTGTAACATGTTGTCATTTTAGTTTAGAATAGAATGGCTCTGTCATGAAGCTGAAAACGATTTATTTATTATGGTCTCGTTCTTTCACATCAGAAAAAAAAGGAACTTTATCAGGAGTGTGTTCTTTTTTTACACCCACTGTAGTGAAAGTTAATTATGGGTTCAACCTTTTAGAGATGAGGAAAAAAATGTAATACATTTGGATTTAAACTGGTTAAAAGCAACTTCAATCGGTCTAATCAGAAGAAGAACATAGACATTTTATTTCAGTGTCTTTAGTAAAGAAGGACCTGTTGATGTAGAGGAAACCTTGACTAAACCCTACAAGTCATTCCTTGTCATTCTGGACACGGAGGAGGGAACTTGTAGTACGTCTAGGATCAGTTCAGCATGGTTCCTGTCTTTAACAAACATGTACACCTGTCCGTTTTCCAGAGGCAGCAGGTGGTGATGACAGAGCAGCTGGCCAAGACTCACACCAACATCCACTTCTCTGTCATGCACCCTGGCTGGGTGGATACTCCAGGTAAACTCACCTACGGTGGCCTGCAAAAGTATTCAACCCACTTGGTATTTTTCCTGTTGCGTTGCCTCATGGCCTGGAATTAAAATGGCTTGTTTGCACCATTTCATTTAACAAACATGTCTACAACTATGAAGATGTAATATTTTATATTGTGAAGCAAACAAATAGGAAAAAATAACGGAGGCTAAACTGCTCCAACTGCTCCATGTTGTGAACAGCGATCTTGAAATCTGACATCAGATTTTAAATTGAGAACGTCCCTGTATTTAGCACCATCCATCTTTCCATCGGCTTTCACCAGCTCCTGCTGCTGAAAAGCATCCCCACAGTGTGATGCTGCCGCCACCGTGTTTCACTGTGGGGATTGTGTTCTTGGAGTGATGGGATGTGTTGGGTTTGGGCCAGACATGGTGTTCTTAGTCTCATCTGACCAGAACAACTTCTTCCAGACATTTGGGAAGTCGTCCATGTGGCAGACACAAAATGTGCTTTTTAATTTTTAACACAAAGTAATAACTTTTTTTTCTGGCAACTCATAAAGCTACGTAGAACTGGGCTTTATGGAGCGTACAGCTTATTGTGGACCTATGGACAGATGCTCAAGTCTCTGCTGCAGAGCTCTGCAACCTCTTCAGGGTTACCTTTGGTCTCTGTCCTGCCTGGTCTGTGAGCTCTGGTGGGCAGCTTTGTTGTGGTACCACGTGCTTTCCATTTACATCAAAGATTTGGATATGTTTCAAAGCTCCACCCTGACTTGTACTTCTCAACAACTTTGTCCCTGACTTGTATGGGGAGCTCCTTGGTCTTCATGGTGTGACGCCTCTTGCTCAGCTTTGTGGGGACCACCCCATAAAGAAAACAGTTAATTCACAGGTTGGAATGTAAGAAGATACAGTTGGTTAAAAAAAGCCAAGGGGATGAAAACTTTTGCAAGGCACCGTATGTCCGTGACTTATCCATGTGTTCCATGTTCATAGATCAATGGTTTTTGCCCTCTGCGTGGTACGTATTTGTCTGTATCTGTCCATCCGTTGCAGCAGTGGCCAACGCAATGCCGGACTTCCATCGCTCCATGAAGGACAGCCTCCGGACCCCAGAGCAGGGGGCTGACACGGTGGTGTGGCTCGCCATCTCCGAGGCTGCAACCAAAAACCCCAGCGGGCACTTCTATCAAGGTATGTTACCACAGTTAGATGTATTAAAACGGTCTTAACAAAGCCTTCAAAAGTACTACATTAATTCCCAAGGACAAACAAAAAGCTGTCTGAAAGATTAAAAAAAGAGTAGATCAGTCTGGGTTAAGTGTTTGTCTCTCGTGGGTTGAATGGTGTGTATAGTGTGAGTGTTTGTGTACAGACTTGGCCTGGGTCCACTGCAGCTGGAGTAGGCTGGTTCTGGTGCCAGATACTGCCAGAGAGTACAGTGCCTCTATGAGCGGTTTTTTTTTTTTTTTTTTTTTGCACGCACACACAGAGACACAATGCCCCCATTGGTCTCTGAGAGCTTCTGGCCTAACAGGAAACACGCTTCAGCGCTGAAAACAAAAAACATGCTGCAGTCATGTTCCCGTTAGATCTAATATAAGGCCGATGAAATTTAGCGGTAGTTTAGTGCGAGTTGAAAGATGCTCAATACTTCATAGCAAACTGCGACAACACGTTTAGCTAAAGGGGCCGTGTTTGTTTGTAGGGCACCTCTCCTACGCAGTGTTTTACCGGAGGAACAAAGGAACAGATCATAAAAGCACTGTACACTTTTAAAGAGAAAATGAAACTTTAACCCTTTAAAGCCTGACACAGGTAACTGTGAGGAACCTTCACATTTAAAAATAAGAATCCCATGTGGTTGCTTTTAAAAAATAAGATATCAGGCTTTCAAATTTTCTTTGTATCGTAATAGACACGTTAGACCAAAAAAAATACATTTTCCTCACATTTGCTAAGGATACATGTGGAGTTTAAAAGGACATTTAACAGCATAAAAAGCTGAGACACTAATTGGAATGATTTAGGCTTTAAAGTTGTGTATGGCTTTGCATTGAATATTTTCGGTTCAGATTTAAAGGGCCAGCAGTGGAATGAAATGTGCTCTGGGAACCCGATATACAAGCCAGACACGGTGTTGCATTTTAAAAGGTTTATTGTAAAATGGGTGGAGATGACAGCCTGAACAGATGATATTGACTGATTAGCTGGAGCGAGCAGATGACGGCAGATCAGGTAATAGCGGCTGAAGCAGGCCGACCAGGTGGTGATGATAGAAACAGGCTGATGACCAGGGTTAAAGCTGATGAGTTTCCCCAAGGAGGACAAAGCCAGCACAGTGCACACAAGCACTGTGCTCGCTAAATAAATACATTTTTAATATTTCATGCCAAAAATGTATTTATTTACACATTTGTTTACATATTGTGTAAACATCAGGGCGTTATGATTAGTGATTTAGCCATTATTGGCCAGAGTTTAACATTTTATGGCACCAAAATGTTTTGATTCCAATTCTGAAAAGTGCTTGAAAATAAAAAATAAAAATATTTTTTGTAGAAGCATGTTTTTTACTAGTGTCGTTTATTGCAAAATTGCATATTAGAAATGCCCAAATACGCTTTTACACTATCAGAAATAAAAATATAAAGTATGCGATTAATTTGCGATTAATCTCGAGTTAACTATTTATGTTATGCGATTAATCGCAATTAAAAAAAATTATCGTTTGACAGCACTATCAGAAATACATAATCCAGTGGAATAAAAATGCTTCTGGAAGCTTAGGAGACATAAGCAGTGCAAAAGTGCAGGAACAACCTACTGCTCGTCTTGTTCTCTGAATTGTGTCCTTTAGGGAAAATCTACTGTGATTGCAGGATTTTGTGGATAAGAGTCCAGGAGGGACAAAACATGAGGGATTAGTCAATCAACAATTCTAAATAAGGTCCGGGGACTATTAGTTTTTATTGATTTCACAGTGATATGACTGCCTCTCTCTTATTAAATCCAGATTATAGGCATGAATAATTTATTCGCAATAAACCTGTAGTTCATTTTTTTTCTCCACCTGTGTTCAGCTTGTCTTCATTTTGTCTTTAGCTCTCTAACGTCTGTTGCATTTGCCCAATGCTACTTTTCCCTTCCACAGAGACCTTTGGTCTTTCTCAGGGCAATTTTATCCATTATAATCATGACTCTAGAAAACTGACTCATCACTCTTCAATACATTATCTGAAAAATGAAATAATAAGACACTTGTGCAAACCGGCCGACACATGGCTGGGAACACCAGACGAACACGTTGGAGGCTGCAGAAGACGTGAGACCAGGAAGGAGCCTTACCTTCCAGCAGGACACTAACCCTAAACATTCAGCTAGAGGCACAATGAAATGGTTGTGTATATATAGTCATATTCAATAAATTAGATTATGAATTTCTAAGAGGCCTGAATCTCATCTTAAAAGTAATTCTTTGACATACTTTTCATTAGGCTCCCAATTCTGCATTAATGTTTTTTTATTTATTAATCTGAAGCAATAGTATAATAAATGTTGTTTTTATTAGCTGGAGGTGGTGAAAAATTTTAAAGAAATAAAGGCATTGAAACATCATGTCAGTGTTAATCTAAGGTGTTTCCCATAATGTATTGAGTTACTGAAGTAAATGAACTTTCTTCAATTTATTTTTTGAATATTGCTGTATCTAACCTATCCATTGTGTGTGTGTGTACATATACACACACACACACATACATATATACTGTACAGCATAAGAGTTAGAATAGTTCAGTTGAAGACTCAATCCCTGCAAAATACAGTACTGTAACAGAACAAAGCCCGTTGAGTCTATGCTATGTGTCTCTGTGTGTACCCAGACCGAAAGGTGGTGTCGGCCCACTTGCCGCTGGCCTGGACCCACAGCTCCCCTCTGGAGGAGCAGAAGCTCATGTTGCTGCTGGAGGACCTGGCCAAGACATTTCAGCCCCACTGAGCCAGCGGCACCCAGGAGACGTCAGCAACACTAACACCACCAGTTTCTATTGATCGAGGCTGAACAGGGAGTACATCTACTTTATCCAAAGCACCTCCAGCCATAAAGGTTTATGTGGAACAAAATAAAAAGATCCTTTAGGTACTGAGGTGCATTTTGGAAACCCAGCCTAACTAGCAGAGTGAATTTAGAAATAACTGAGGGATTTGCAGATTAGTAATGCTTTACAACTAACTGTGTTTAACTTTTTTAAGGACATTTTTGTTTTTTTGTGTGCAGAAGTGTTTGACAGTGGTGCTGCTTTTATACATACGGCTGAGAGAGACGTTTATAACCCAAACACACAAATGTAACCGTGACTTTGTTAAAGTCAATCAGATGGGAATCTGATGTGGCCATGGTCACATTTTGTGATCACACACCAGTCATGGGTTCAGCGTCACGCTGGTGTTTCTCTGACTTACGCACGTGTCAAGTGATGTGCATTTAATAGCCCTGTCAGTAACCTGTGTATGTGCCGTGTTGTGTTGTGGAGCTACTGTACAATACCAGATGAACCCAGACTGGAGGTGACGCGTCCTCTCAAACACAAGCGAGCTGCATCACTCGACATATGCAACGTGTCTGCAGGTCTGTGACTTGATGTCCGCCCAGCCTCTTTAAGAAAGCTTTTGACCCTCTCCCCTTAGCTTTGCCTTGACTGAATGCCGTGAACACATGCATCAATAAAATAAAACTGAAACGTTTCGCCTGTTTCTGTTCAGTTGCATTTCTCCAAAGAAAATACACAAACAGCAGTCGAACAAATCAGATATATTTATTAAGTGTGGTTTATCCTCCCTGTGCTCTGGTTTCAGGGCACACGGAGACCCAAGTCAGTTCTGAATTATCAACAGAAGCATTTAAAAATACAGGTATTTGCAGATGTACATTAACAACAACCCTGTTGGAATGGCAAGTATCTTTTACTAGCTGTTTTTAAGAACATTTTGTTAGATATGAGCCATTGTGTTGGGGGTGAAAAAACATAAATAAATAAAAAAAAGGATGACATGATTCAAGGGTTTGCGGAACCAAAGAGGAGGAGTGAGGGACCGCTCTGTTATGTGACAGAGGAGGACATAAACCCCCGATAACACCACTAAATCCACGGCTTCCTTCCTGAGACTCGCAGGCAATCTCAAGATCTGGTCCGTGAGCTATTTCCGCAAACAGCAACCCCCCCCCCCCCTCCCTCCCCCATTTATCATTCCTTTAACATCCCAGACATCTGCCTAGCTGCTTCCAAGGACCAGATAAGAAGAAATGACTGGAAGAGGCATTTCAGGCTCCGGATTGGACGGTAGCTTCATTAATGATCCTGCAGATCACTGATTACCCTCTGGAGGAACTGAAAGATCGTCCCACGAGTTCTGAATAAAGAGTTTCTGCGTGTGCGAAAACGGCCTCGGTCACATTAAGAGTCTTTAAAAGAGGAGGGTCTACCCCAGTCGATGTGGGGGTTAACAATGAAAGGAATGACTAGTGTGAGACAAACTAAACTGCAGATCCCATGTTCTGGTGTGGATCATTTCTTAATTTTAAACCTGCTGTATATGTACATACATAAATATATGCAGATTACTGTACGAGTAGCAGGCAGCTGTGAGGAACTTGATATTATTCTCACTCTACAATACACCAGCCAGATGAAAGGGTTCAACATCTTTCAGCAGGTTTAAAGGTCACAAGTGTCTTTTGAAGGGATGTTTGAGGATTTTAGAGTGAGGTCTTGTTGAAAAGCTGCAAATAATATCTTGCCAGAAATGAACAACTCTTTTACTCATTTAGAATAGTTTCAGATGAATTGCTCTCTGAGGTGGAAGCTAACAGCTAATCTGAGAGGAGCCAAGACCAAAGAGGACCTCTACCATCTAAACATGACTCCTATTTGGTAAAAAAGAAAAAAAAAAAATCTCTGAGCTTCAAAGATATTATGAGAATATCTATCTAGAGACCAGTGTTTATTTAGACAGTCTGATGGAAAATGATGTTGCTTGGTAAAGGGCCATAACTGTGTTGAACTTATGCTTTATGTTGTGTCTGACTATACTTACGGACTCTGTGCAAAATAGGTTTCTCTGCTTTGAAAATATTAAGACCTTCTGCCAGTCCGTTTCTGCAGCTGCAAGAGATGAAGAGCAACCCGCAACCTGCCGAGAAGTTTGTCTCATAAATATTTTTGCCCTTCTCCTGTTGTCGGACATAAAAGACAGGTACTGAAAACGGAGGTAAGAGGCGGTACGTCAACAACGATGTTCCTGTGAGAAATGTTTCCTGTTTTGGCGAACAAGTACTCCTCAAGAACTGCCTCTCTAACCTGTGGGGTTCCACAGGGGTCGGTTTTGGGTCCTTTGTTGTTTGCTTTTTATGTGTTTCCTTTAGCTGGTGTTATTAAATCTTTTAATGATGTTTCTTATCACTTTTATGCGGATGACATTCAGCTGTGTATGTCTTTTGAGCCTCATCAGCTAGACATGCTGTCCACCCTTGTCCACTGTTTATCCAAGATCGATGATTTGGTTTTCCAGCAATTAACTTGCTTTAACCACCAAAACAACAACTAAGAATGACTATAGCGCCTCTTGCTCTTCATTCTAAAATCAGCCAGGCTCTTGTTTCATTTTGTCCAACTCCGAAGTTCAGCATCCAAAATCTTGGTTTAATTTTCAATTCTTCTCTGAGCCTCGTCTCACATGTGAAATCTCCGTCTCGCTCCTGTTTCTTTCATTTAAAGAACATTTCTGAACTGCGACATGTGGTCTCATCAGCTGAATTGGATAAACTAATTAATGCATTTGTGTCATCACCGCGCTTCGATTATTGCAATGTTCTCTTTACTGGGATGGATAAATCTTCACTTGCACGCCTTCAGACCATAACAAATGCTGCCAATAGACATCTGACTTCTTCAAGAAAGCAAGACCATAACACCCCCATTTTATATTCTTTACACTGGCTACCAATAAAGTTCAGGATCTGCTTTAAAATTTTCACACCAACACTTAGGGCACTAAACAACCAGGCCCCTGATTATTTATGTAATCTTCCCAAAATATACCTCTGCTCGTTCAGAAGCTCAGACTCTGTTAGGTGTTTCGCGTGCCAGATTAGAAACAAAGGGGGACTGAGCCTTTCAGTCCATGGCACTAAGGCTGTGCAGCTACGTTTAGTTGACTCTGTAAAAACTCTAACCAATCACTGCTCTTCAGACCGCAGAGCAAGGATTTGTCAGTTTTGGTCCCTTAAATTCTGGGGGTATGACCTTATCTACTGATTGTCCCACATGCCAATCATTCTGACGCGTTCACGTTCCTTGTAGTTTCTGCTAGCTGGCTGCTCATGCTCCCTCCTAGTGTTTATGTGCCGGTTAGCTTCAGTGTTAGCCGTTCATTGCAGCTCCGCTGCTCTCACCGTATACTTTGAACATGACAGAGTTGCAAGAAACAAACAACATTTAAGTTTATGAGAAGAAGAAGAGGAAGGCCTCAGTAGAAAGAAATGAAACCAGAGTGGATTTGGGAGATTGTTTTTTTTCCACGCAATCCCCCTGAACAGCAGATAAGACGGTCTTGCGCATGCAGAGTTATTAAAAAAGGGACTTGGGGAAACTTCTGGAAAAAAATCGCCGACCATAGGTTTAAGAAGCAGTTAAAACTTTCTTTTTTTAAACAGGCCTTTTGTTGAGTGTTTATTTTTGCGATTTGATCATATTTTTATTATTTTTATTGGTTTTCTGTACAGCGCTTTGTGATTGTTTTATCTGTGAAAGGCACTTAATACACTTTACTCACTTAAACCTGTAATGAAAGTCAGTCAGAGAAAAGAACATGTTTACACTGCGACCAAAATCCAATCTTTTTGCCCATATGCAACCTATATCCGTCTTTTTCATGGCAGTGTTAACGGCCCAATTGAACGGTCTGAACGGTCATGCCGCATTTTATCCGTCTCTCACGTCACTCCCCTGTCTCTCACTACACATCTACACACACAATAGTAGCAATTAGCGCTCCATAAAAGACCGTTGTTAATACCTGTCCTGCTTTCTTCTTACCTTACTTCATCTTGCAATGATGTAGTCTTAATATGCCCATTCTAATAATAAGGAGAAAACATAAAAATAGCACCCTTAGGCCCAATTTATCTGCAAAAAAGTTGATATGGGGGGTGAGTTACACTATAAAGTCTCATCGTTCTGCATATCTTTTTCTTTTTTTGGACATTTCTGGGTTGTTTTAATGTGCTGTGGGAAAACTGAAATCTACTAGCAGGATGTTGTTACACCAGGAAGGTTTAAAGGTTCAGAACATGGGCTTCACAAAAATCCTAATGGTATTTTGAAGTATTTCAAGATGTCATGAACTAGTTATTGGCTTCAACTGGAATAGTATATTAAATGAAGATGCCAAAAGGTAAGATGGTGTCTACTTACAACCTTTTATCAAGACCTCGTTTCAAACACCCTGAACTACTCCTACTACTACTGCTTTTGCAACTTAGATGGCTACATGTGGTTCTATAGCTTGGAGGAAAAACTTGCATTATAACATTTTCTGCCAGAAAAAGAAAAAAGAAAAAAATATTGTATGCTGTAAGAAGAAGAAAACGGGAATCCATGATTTTAAAGTTAAAACTAAAACTGGTACCTGCCACTTTTTTTTTTATCCCAACTAACTACAAACAGTGGATACAATAGTAACTATACCATGCAGATGCTACAGCTAGTTCAGTTAGCTTTAAGACAAGTCACATCCTTGATCTCCCAGTATCCATCAATGGGCCAAAAACTCTAATCGTTTTATCAGAGGCTTCCAGAACATCCCTCACTTTTAGTTACATATGATCTGCAAGTTTCTTCAAACGTATGAAATCAAAAGAAAAAACAGAACATAAACACTGGATTGTTACGTCTTACCCAGCACACAATCATAATAGCATGAAATATCTAAGCATTGATCAAGTTTCTGACGTGACTTTATTAACAAATCCATCCATGTTCACATCCAAGTGTTGACAGAATCTGATAACGTGGCTCATCTTTACACCACGTCAGCATGATGCGCGTTGGAAATGAGGGAGGAACTGGTTTTAACGTGTTACAAGGGAATCAATGGGCACAGAAAGCTAAATTTACAGAAGTTACACATATATTCTGCTACAAATATAAATATACACCAATGAGCCAAAACACACTGGAATGTGAATCCACTCTGAAATCAGGAATTCCACCAGGATTATTCTCATCGTCTTCCACTTATGATAAGGCGAGCATTAGTCTAAGGTTAGATGATTCCAGCTGCTATTTACAGGAAAGCTACACTCCTGCATCCAAACTTACAGAAGAAAAAAAAAAGAGAGAGAGATCTGACTCAACAGGTACAACGTGTGCAATTCAGTGCAAAGAATGTTGAGAGACATCTCTGATGCACACATTTGTGTGAAAAGGGAACAACCGAGGAGGAAACATAGGACAGTATGAGAGGTAAGGAGACGAGTGAGAGTGAATGGGTCGGGAATGAAGAGTCGTAAGAGCTGGCAAAGCGCTCAGAAGGCTTTCAGCGGCGCCTCTTTTTCTTAAGGCCTTTAAAGGAACACAGATGTGACCAGGGACAGGTCAACGTCTCAGCAGCTGGGGCTACATGGAGTCTGGTGTTCCTTTCCAGAACCTCAGGGACACAACTGAACTGTGTGCAGTCTTTCTGCTTCTCCTCCACCTGTGGGAGACCGAAAGTCTCAGAAGGTAACCCCGCGAGCTTTCGACGTGAAACTGCAACATAACGCTAATGTTTGACAATAGACTCTCCTTACTGGATCAGGAGGCTGTTTTAGTAACCCCCTTAGCAATAAAGTTTAGAAACCCTTACGACTGGCATCATCCAAGCCCGACTGGAGACAACTTACTGATGGAAAACCTCCTGAGTTAGTGACTTAAGGCCAGCTAGTGAAAAAGAAATCAGAACAAAATGTATTTTAAACGTCCACTTCACACACACAGAGCAGGGGGAGATTTCTGGAGGCCAGCCTGGGATGTTGCCGTTAGCGGGAAACGGGAGCTCATTTACAGCCACGGCCGGTCAGCAACAGAGGACACCAGCTTTACAGTGCACGCAGAATTTAAAAAAAGGACCTTTATCAAAGAAGCATGGGATATAGTCAGTGTAAACATTAATAGCAATACCATTCCTCCCCCAGGAGAAACCAGAACATGCACGCACACACACACACACGCACGCACGGACACACATCCTTCGTTGTGCTTAGGGTTCTGTTTGGGATCGGAGCAAAAGTCTAAATCAGTCAGCCTTCGCCAGGCTGACAGGGAGCAAAAATGTGTTACAGGAAGAGGAAGAGATGTTGAGGGGGGGGGTGCACGCACTTTCACCGAGAGGCTGTAGCTGCAGACCCCAGGCGTGACGGCGAGGCGGGCTGTACAGAGGAGGTTTCCATGACACTGAAGGAGGGGGGGGGGGGGGGGGGGGGGGGGCTCGAGTCAGACGAGGGTACCGTGTAGTGGGCTGGGCCAATCAGCGTGGGGAGAAGCCTGTTGCTAGGCTACTGCCAACCACCTGTGTCACGTCCCAGATCTGTGGAGATGGACATCGTTAGTGTTAGTGAAAGCAGAAATCGACTGGCGATCAACCAGATTCACGACCTGGACGTTAATCCACGTTAAACAGAACGAAGAGGAACCAGATACGGTGCAGACTAACAGACGCAGGCTCCACAGCGTTCCTGGTTTTCCTCTTGATCTTAAAACGTTACACTAAAGAGGCTAAACTGGTCGATACGGTGCAAGAAAAAAAGTTTCAATTCAATTCAAACCCAATTGGTTTACAGTGCCTTAAAAAAGTATTCACATCCATTGAACTTTTGCACATTTTGTCATGTTGCAGCCTCAAGCTTCAATGAGTTTTACTGGAATTTCTATCCAATGCAACAAGTCAACACATCGTAAAACAGCTCCATGTCCTCTGGGGTATCTCTCCTTTGCACGCGTAGAAACTGAACTTTTTGCCCATTATTCAGAAAACGGCTCAGTCAAGACTGGACGGAGAGTTTTTGAAGAAGCTTTTAAATCTTGTCACAGATTCTCAGCTGGATTTAGATCTGAACTTTAACTGGGCCATTCGGATACATATGCTTTGATCTAAAGCCAGCTCTGGCTGCACGGTTAGCCCTGCTGTCCTGTTAGAAGGTGAACCTGCAGCTTCAGCTCAAGTCTTCTGTAGCCTTAAACAGCTTTTCCTCCAGGACTGACCTGCATTTAGCTCCATCCACCTTCCCATAACCTCCAGCTTCCCCTGTCCAAGCTGAAAAGAAGCATTATGTTACCGCTGCCATGTTTCACCATGAGAGCTACCATGTGCATTTAGAGTCATTCCTTTACAAACAGATGAACTATTGGATAACCAGGTGACTTCTAAAGGCAACTGGTTGCACTGGATTTTATTTAGGGGTATCAGAGTAAAATTAGCTGATTGCAAATGGATGTCAAACTTCAAATTACCTGTGCATGCGTTTGTTTCTACTACACAACACAAGTAGGCGCTACCTTAAGTTGGTCTGACAAAATTCCAAAACATACATTGAACTTTGAGGCTTTGAATATAAAGAAATTTGGATATTTGGTTAACATTGGTGTGAGAAATGTAAAATAATCATCTATAGAGTCCATCAGCGCTGCTGGGCAGTGTTTTGCCGGTAAATTGAAGCTAATTCATGTAATTTTCGACCTAAACATTTTCATTTAAATAAGGGAGAGCCTAAATTCTGATTTTGGACAATTTTCTGCAATAATAAACAGACCAAATCTTATATGATCTAAAAGTGGTCCAAATAGAACTTTAGTTACATTTTCAAAGAGGGATGCCTTCACATTTTCACAGATTGAAAGTAGTTAAAGATTTAATCATCATGTGAACACACCCCTCTCTTAAAGTAGTAAAAGACAGTTTGTCAAGATTTTAGCTTCATTTAATTTAAAAACTTTAAACACCCAATTCTGAGATCGGCCTGAGATCTATGAATGTGATAGTTTTAGCTTCAGTGACGGATCAGAGGCCCTCGGTTCAAAGCAGAGCCATCACATGCATGAATTATCTGGTATCAAAGCACTGTTGTTGACCTTAACAATGCGGTCACTTCCACAAGTGACCATCAGGCCTCTGGATGGGTCCATGTCCATGTGGGCGATGTTGTGCTTCCCCTCATGGAACGTGGCCAACGGCGTTCGGCTGCACCACAGACACACAACGACAGCGTTTCATGGCGGTTGCACGGGATAAAAAAAAAACACGAGTACGTTTCAGAGGAGGCCCATACTAACTCTTCTTCTTTGATGGTGTCGAAGCAGGCGTCGCACACCCGCACCGGGAACTCAAAGCCCATGATGGGGAAGGTAGAGCGTTTAGAGCTGCATTTCCCGCACACGGCCTTCCCACACTTCCTGCAGTGGTGCTGCACACAGCAAACACAGCCATACGTATGCATCAGCAGGGTCTCTGACACCGACTGGAGCCCTTAATGCTCGGGGGACACTGCACGGCTGCTACCTGTCTCAGTCCCAAGGTCTTATTGTCCCACATCTGCTTGATGTTCCAGAAGAACGGCTGCTCACACTTCTGACACGAGTCGCTGTCTAACCACTGAGGCGCCTGCAGAGACACGAGCAGCAGAAATCTCACCATTAGACGCAGACAAAGTGGATCTTTAGAGGAAAATTGGCTTGTCAAGGCATGGAAATGAAAAGTGTCGAAGAGTGATGCGAACCTCCTCTCTCTGTGTGTCCATGTTCCACACGGCGATGCCTCCATCGGCCGAGCACGACAGCAGCTGCCTGGTGAACTGGAGATAACGCAGCGCCTGGACGCGCTCGCTGAGGGAGACGCAGAGCGGGATTAGTTTCTCAGATTAACTCACATCATTATGGCTTTGATGCAGCCTTAGATTGTGTTGGAAAAACTGTTTCTACCAAATTGTCTTTTTCACATTTTGAGGCGTTACGACCGCAAACCTAATGTGTTTCAATGCAATATTATGATACACTGTCCGTTATCTCAAAAGATATGAGGCCGTAAATGTTGAAACCCAATGAATGCCGCAGTTTTCAGATGTTTTTTTATTTTTTTTTTATTTAAATGTGTCGTTTTCCTTCTGTTTACCTGTTATGTTACAAAATCCCAGTAAAATACATTGTCGTTTGAGGCTGCAAGGCAATGAAAAAGTGCAATCGGAATGATTAGTTTTTGAAAACATGCTGGACATTTATTTTAGCAATAAATTCATGACATCAATGTTCATTTTATATTCCACCTTGATGGGGGAGTAATCTTTATTTATACGCCTGTAAAAGCAAGGACGCATCCAGTACGTTTACAAGGTGATTGCTGACAATCGCTGTGATTAATGGATTACTACTCATTTCACACAATCATACGTCCTTTATGTAAACTAGATCGTAAACCTGATAATAACAGGTTATACTAATCAACAATTGAAAATAGCCTCCTTTTTTTTCACTCCCTCAAAGATCAACATGTGTAGCATTCACTGACATCTAGTGGCAAAGCTGCAGAATGCGTATATTTACAGCTATTACGTCTCTGCAAAGATTACCCTTCGAAATGAGGACAGAATTACAAAATGTTAAAATTTACACTGCAAAAGTTGTTGAAGGGGATGAAGACTTATGAAGACTCTTATGAATATAAGAGAGCTACAGCTCATATGTTTCTGCATATGTCAGCGCCAAATGTCTGCAAATCCTGCTACAGAATGACTGGATTCTTCAAGGCTTTTTGTTCATCAGCGCTCTCAGGCTTTGTTTGAAAATGACAGGCCGGATGGGAGGAGAAGAAATATTTATGACTGAGGACGTATTATGCAAAAACAAAAACAAGTCGGTGTCTGGAGACAACAGCTGCTGCAACCGCAATCGTCTCTGAAGAAGACGGGTTGAAAACGAGTCCACAGATAGAAACGATGAAACCAGGGAAGTAAAGGTGAATTCTTTAAAGCCTCGATCACAGACAAACATTTCTCTGGTCCCACTTTCTAGATTCTTGATCTAGGATCAAAGCAAGTTCACTCCACATGTGCAGGATACAGAGCACTTACTGATGTCCCTGCAGAAGCAGCGTCCGTCCCTTCCGGCCCCCGATGTCCCACATGATGACGCTGTGGTCTGAGGCCCCTGAAAAAAGCAGCCTCTGGACAGGGTCCCACCACAGGGTTCCTATACTCCCTGCAACACGATAAAAACTGTTGTTAGATGGTTTCCATCCGTTCCTGAAGCTTATCAGGGGAGATTTAAGGTGTGACCAGCTGGGAGAAGTGCGAGCAGCTCCGACCACAGCCTGGGTCTGCAACCTGCACAGTCCAACGAGCCCTAAGTCCAGCTAAATACAACTCATCTAGAGCCACAAATGCTACAGGCCCCACCAAATAAAAGACAACTCATCACTTTTGATAGACATCTACTTGTCTTCATTTGTAAAGAACCACCATTTTATTTCTACTGTTAAGTTTTAAATAGGGATGCACGATATATATCGGACCGATAAAATATCGGCCGATATGCTGGAATTTTATATCGGCCCGATAAGTAAATTCTTCCGATAAAAATAGCCGATAAATTAATTAAATGTGGTGGAATTTTATTCAGGCAGAGTAGCCCCAAAGCAGGACAAGACCTGTGGATTTTGCGTTCCTTACTATCAGGACCCAGGCTTGGCTCCATTATTGCCTGACTATAAATAAACAAACTGGGTATTAGAAGATGACAACAGCATTGCAGTTTGCAAAACCTGTTCAGCAAGAATTTCAAGAGGAGGAAAGAAGGATTTGGGTTTTAACACAACAAACCTAATAGCTCACCTGAAAAATCGTCATCATGACACCTCATTTTTGAGAATGCACTTTTACTGACTTTATTGAATTTTTATATGCATATGTTAGTACAGATAATTTCATGTTCGAAAATTATTTGACTTGACTCCAGAAATACCTTTGCTGATAGCCTTCTGAACATTTTTTAAGAAGTTTCACTTTTTTCTTTGACCTTTGCTGTGGTTATTATTTTTTGACTTCACAAATGCCTTTGCAGTTAAGCCATAGATTTGTTCAGTAATTTTTAAGGGATGCTCTTTGTATTCCAAATTGATTTATGTCTTTTGTTATTAAAAGCAAATTACAACTTTTTTGTGTGATGGTATAAAAAAAAAAAAAAAGCATTTGAAGAGCCAAAACCTTTTCTTTGCTGTTATAAATAAGCCACAGCTGCTAAATAATTTCTTTTTCATAGCACAAGCAGATTATGCAAAAACTATATTGAATATGAACTTATCTGTATCGGAATCGGTATCGGCCATGAACAGCAGAAAAATATCGGTTATCGATATCGGTTGAAATTTTTAATATCATGCATCACTAGTTCTATTTCATCCCTCCTGACCGCCAGAGGCGGTGCTGAAAGCACTGAATGTTCCCTTCGGGCATGCGCAGTTCGAGTAATTATACCAACAGAGTCACACCTGTGACGCCGGATGACCACTCGGAGGCTATATAGCCTGCTGTCATCCTTGGCTCTGTTCCTTTTTTCTTCTCGCAAGCGGTTCGCTAACTTCCCCGTTGTGTGACGCCCCAACGCGCGGAGTTGCGGTTTTTCCTCCGCCCTCCCAGGGCTGCAACGGGTTGATTGTGGAAGTTCTTTGGAAGGTAAGTAAGCTGTTTGTTGGTGACGGTAGCGTTCGCGCCCCCTCTCCCAGCTCACGGCTTTTCGTTACCCTGTTACCTACAGCTAGGGCTGTTGATTGTGTACGGCTAATGTTGTTAGCCCATTTCGGTTTACCAGTTTATACCTGGTGACGGCAGCGTGTTCGCCCCCTCTCCCAGTGTGACTAATAAGTTAATTTACCGAGGTCTAAAGACGACTAACGTTGTTAGTTCTTTGGTTTATCAGTTTATACCGGTGACGGTAGCGTGTTCGCTCCCTCTCCCAGTGCGACTAAGTTAATTTACTGAAGTGTAAAAGACGGCTAACGTTGTTAGCGCCTTTGATTTATTGGTTTTATACCTGGTGACGGTAGCGTGTTCGCCCCCTCTCCCAGTGTGACTAATAAATTGATTTATTCAAGTGTGAAGTACGGCTAATGTTGTTAGCCCATTTCGGTTTACCAGTTTATATCTGGTGACGGCAGCGTGTCCGCCCCCTCTCCCAGTGTGACTAATAAGTTGATTTACCGAGGTCAAAAAAATGACTAACGTTGTTAGCTCCTTTTGGTTTACCAGTTTATACCTGGTGATGGCAGCGTGTTCGCCCCCTCTCCCAGTGTGACTAATAAGTTGATTTACTCAAGTGCGAAGTACGGCTAACGTTGTTAGCGCCTTTGATTTATTGGTTTTATACCTGGTGACGGTAGCGTGTTCGCCCCCTCTCCCAATATCAGCCTCCTTGTGTTTGCAGCCTATTTCTTGGCTCTGCCATAACTGGTGACGGCTGCGTTCGCGCCCCCTCTCCCGATTTTAGCGCATTTTCATTTAATTGGGTTGAGCCTTGCCGACCTTAGACATGGATGGCTTCCATAGCTGCAGGGATTGTGGGGCTGCCCTCCAGGCAGAGGATGGCCACGACCTGTGCCCTACCTGCCTTGGACATGAGCACCTTGTGGAGGCGTTGTCCGAGAACCCCTGCATGAATTGCAGTTTTATGCCACATGCAGTGAGGGTGGCCCGGTTGGCACAGTTGTGCCCCCAGGAGGGTTCTGACCTTCCGCCCTCTGGACAGGTGGATCCCCCCAGGCGTTCTAAGCGCCGTGGTGGGTCTGCGGTCTCAGCACCCCCTCCTCGGAGGAGACGGGCCAAACTTGACCAGGGCCTGGCCACAAGGGTGGAACAGTTGTCAGCGGAGTTGGCAGAGATGAAGTCCTTGCTGCAGACACATCGGTCTGATACCTCTCTTCCAGTGGCTGGGCTCTCCTCCCCACCCATGCCTGAACTAGTTGCGGAGGAGGACGTCATATCTCTGGCTGCCTCTGCTTCTCATTTCAGAGATGAGGAGGAGGCAGGGTCCTCTCAAGCCTCTGACAATGGGTCGTTTTCATCCCGGAGTGCAGTTGGGGAGGCCAGTGACAGTTCCATGTGGGATGTCATGTCCATGGCCCTGAAGCAGCTGCAGCTAGAACTCCCGCAAGGAGAGGTGTCTGACTCCGGGAGTGCCTTTTTCAGGCGCGGACGGGCCCCTACTCCATTTTCTGTACCTCCATCAGAGGAGTACCTTAAGGAGTTGCATGCTTGCTGGCGGGACCCGAGAGCGTTATCACGGCTCTCCTCAGACGGTCGGGTGTTGGCTGCCATGCACGAGTCGGTGAAAGCCGGCCTGGACCGTATGCCAGCAGTTGAACCAGCTGTTGCTTCACTGATTGTGTCACCAGATGAGGCCCTACGTCCTGAGGTCAGGTGCCCACGGACTCAATGCCGGGTTACAGATGACCTCTTGTGTAAGGCATACAATGCAGGAGCGCGTGCGGGACGTCTTGGCAACTCCCTGGCGCACCTCATGTTCGCCCTCTCTACATCCGTTCAGGACGCTGGTGGTGCAGCTGCAGCGGTTGGCTTTAGTGATGCAGCGTTGCAGGCCTTTGCGCTGATGACCAGAGAGCTCGGTCGAGTCATGTCATTCCTTGTCCAAGCTCGTAGACAGGTCTGGCTTGCACAGTCTCCTCTCACGGAGGCTTGCCGTAGGACCCTCAGGGGTGTCCCGGTCGTGCCAGGGGAGTTGTTTGGGTCAGCTGCCCTGGAGGCACTGGAGCGGACTATTCAGGCGCGTCAGACCAGCCAGCAGCTTTCTGGCCTTCGCAGGAGCGTACCCCCCTTTCCTCAGCGTTCAGGGCGCCCTGCTACTACCCCCAGCGTTCGGCCACGGCCTCAGACTGGTGATGGATCTGGTGGTTCCTATCCCCGTGATCTGCGGCAGAGACCCAGCAGGGACTTTCGTAGGCCAGTCGGCCGCCCAGCTAGACCGACCCGGGCCTCAGATCCTGGACGTCCTCCCCCCAGGGCTCCCAGAGGCCGAGGGGATAGAAGATGACGCCACCGGGCCAGCCGTCGGACATTTTTCCCATCAGCAGCTATGTTTCTGGGCTGCTCACTCTGTGGATCCATGGGTGGTTGCCACCCTAACCCATGGCTACAGACTCCAGTTCCGACGGCGGCCCCCTCTCTCACGCCCGGTCAAAATGACCATTATCACCGACCCGGTGAAATCCTTGGCACTAGACCAGGAGCTTTCCGCCCTCCTAGCCAAGGGAGCAATCGAGGCTGTGGATCCTCTGCGGCAACCCAGAGGCTACTATTCCACGTACTTCCTCGTGGCAAAGAAGACTGGCGGTTTTCGCCCCGTTCTAGATTTAAGGGGACTCAATCAGTACCTGAAAGTCCTTCCATTCCACATGCTCACCACAGCAGAGGTCCTTCAGACTGTCGTGGCAGGGGATTGGTTTACGTCAGTAGATCTGACAGATGCCTACTTCCATGTACCTATTGCGGCAGAACATCGCCGCTTTCTCAGGTTTGCTTATCAGGGTCGCCATTGGCAATTCCGGGTGCTCCCATTCGGGCTCTCCCTTTCCCCGAGGGTGTTTACTCGTTGCGTGAAAGCGGCCCTCTCTCCTCTGCAGGCCTCCGGAGTAAGGATTCTGCCATACCTGGACGACTGGCTTCTCTGTGCTCCCACTCAGGTAGCTGCCTCTCGGGATACGTCCCGGCTTCTTCTACAGGTGTCACGGTTGGGCCTCAAAGTCAACCTTGCAAAGAGTTGTCTGGTTCCATCTCAGACAACCACCTTTCTTGGGATGCATCTGGACTCCACTACCATGAAGGCCCGTCCGTCTGTTCGCAGGGTGGACGACATACTCCAGTTTGTCGGTCGATTCAGGCTGGGCAGGCAGTTTCCTTACAGCATCTTCCTGCGAATGCTGGGCAAACTGACATCGGTCACTCGTGTCGTGCCCTTGGGTTTGCTCCTTCTGCGCCCTTTGCAGCGGTGGCTCAACAGCTTTCACCTAGATGCCAGGCTGCACAGACGTCACAGGCTCATGGTGACGAGGCTGTGCCTCCGTGCCCTAGCTCATTGGCAGGACAGGACCCTCTTGTCCTGTGGCGTTCCAATGGGGTTAGTGGTGTCTCGAAGGGAAGTGGTCACCACGGATGCCAGCCCCAAGGGCTGGGGCGCCGTGTGGCAACATAGAGCGGTTCGGGGTCTCTGGGGACCAAGGGAGCGCACCGAGCACATAAACGTGCTGGAGCTGCGGGCTGTGCACATGGCCCTCAGGTGCCTTCTGCCCCACCTAGAAGGACGGCATGTGTTGGTTCGAACGGACAACACCTCTGTTGTTTACCATATCAACCACCAGGGAGGCACCAGGTCAGCACGTCTCCTGGAGGTGTCCAGGGATCTCCTGGAATGGGCGTTTCCCCGTCTGTCCACCCTGCGCGCAGCATATCTACCAGGGCGGCAGAACCAGGTTGCAGACTCTATCCCGCCAGGCACCTTCTCCGGGAGAGTGGTCTCTTCACCGCGACGTAGTGCGCAAGATCTGGAACCTCTTTGGCCAGGCAGAGGTAGATCTGTTTGCCACAGAGGAGTCAACCCAGTGCCCCCTATGGTATTCCCTGACAGGGGTCGGGGGCGCACTGGGCCAGGATGCGCTGGCTCATCCATGGCCACAGGTTCTCCTGTATGCCTTTCCACCCCTCTTGCTGATTTGGCCTACTCTACGGAGGGTTCTCGAGGGAGGCCACAGGGTGTTGCTGGTAGCTCCGTTCTGGCCAGCACGCCCATGGTTCCCGCTGCTTCGGAGTCTGTGTCTCAGTACTCCATGGCGTCTTCCAACAAGGAGGGACCTGCTGTCTCAGTTGGGGGGACAGATATGGCACCCCAACCCTCAACGTCTCCAGCTGTGGGCCTGGCCCCTGGGAGGCTGACTGGGTGTTCAGAACCTGTCAGACACACCATTTTGAGTGCTAGGGCGCCCTCCACTAGGCTGCAGTATGACAACAGATGGCGTCTTTTTTCTCAGTGGTGCTCTGCCCACAATGAGAATCCGGTTACCTGCTCGGTGCCCACAATTCTGGAGTTCCTCCAGTCTCTCCTTGATAAGGGCCGCTCTCCTTCGACCCTTAAGGTGTATGTTGCGGCAATTTCATGTCGTCACCTACCTGTCGACGACCGTACAGTAGGGCGCCATGATCTGGTCTCTCTTTTTCTGCGCGGTGCTCGTAGGTTACGCCCGCTGCCGGCTCCACGAGTGCCCGATTGGGACCTACCATTGGTTCTTGCGGCCCTGTGCCATCCTCCATTCGAGCCTTTGGCACAAGCGGACCTCAAGTGGCTTTCTTGCAAGACCGCCTTTCTGTTGGCTATCGTGTCGGCTAAGAGAGTCAGTGAGTTACATGCTCTCTCTGTCAGCCCTACATGTATCAGGTGGGCTTCAGATGACTCCGGTGTTACCCTGTGGCCTAATACTGCATTTGTGCCTAAGGTGTTGTCTCCTTTTCACCGTAACGAGCCATTGCAGTTGGCTCGGTTTCAGCCCCAGTCAGGTGCAACCGAGGGGTCTGAGTTATTGTGCCCAGTAAGGGCATTGGAAGCATATATTTCTGCCACCGCAAGTCTAAGACGCTCAGACCAGCTTTTTCTGTGTTATGGGGGTCCGAGGTTAGGCTACCCTCTTTCCAAGCAGCGTCTGTCTCATTGGATAGTGAGTGCCATCTGCCACGCCTACGCTGTAGGTCGCCGCTCCCTGCCAGTCAGGGTGAGGGCACATTCCACCAGGAGCGTCTCTGCTTCCTGGGCGGCTTTGAGAGGGGTCCCTCTGGAAGCAATATGTGCTGCTGCATCATGGGCTTCCCCGACCACCTTCACGAGGTTCTACAACGTCAATGTGACTGTCCCTCATCCACTGGGTCAGGTCCTTTTACAAGGTTCTGCTGGGCCCTCTCAGTGAGGTATGTGCTCAGGATTCCTTGTGACATAGTTGGCATTAGTCATTCAGTGCTTTCAGCACCGCCTCTGGCGGTCAGGAGGGATGAAATAGAACGAAAGTTACGTATGTAACTACGGTTCTATGAATCCCGGATGACCGCCAGAGCTTCTCTGTCACTCAGAATCCTTGCTTCTGCGAGAAGATTCTGTAGGAACAGAGCCAAGGATGACAGCAGCCTATATAGCCTCCGAGTGGTCATCCGGCGTCACAGGTGTGACTCTGTTGGTATAATTACTCGAACTGCGCGTGCCCGAAGGGAACATTCAGTGCTTTCAGCACCGCCTCTGGCGGTCATCCGGGATTCATAGAACCGTAGTTACATACGTAACTTTCGTTTTAAATGAAAGAAACACATCAAACTTTCTAAAAGCAACGGTCCTTTACCGTCTTGTTAAAAAAGAGCCATGGTTGTGGCTGCGGAGCAGCAGAACGCTGACCCCTGAAACCAGACCCATGAAGCCTGAATAAGCCCAGTAAATGATCACTGCTGCAACCCTCAACAGCTCAGAGACAGTCAAGGCTCTGTAACACTGGTAGCAGTCATATGATGACAAGCAGCCGGAGGCCTGATATGCACCGCAGAGAGAATCCTGTGATCCAGCTGCTTTTGAAAGCTTCTCTGCACAGTGCCTTGAGTAATGTTTGGGTTTTGGAGAAAGCTGGAGAAACGGCTTAATATGGGGGCGACACAAGCAAGCTGCAAGCTGGACACAACAAGGCGAGAAAGCAGAGCTAATGTCTTTGATGCTGATAGATTTTTATAACGGCTGGAAAGGGAGTCTTGCCAGTTTCCTCCTACATCGGGTCCTTTACCCTTCATTTAAAATTCATACATCTCACACAGAAAAATTTAAAGAAATCTAGATCTGGGGGAGGCCACCGTCTTTTAGAAACTGATCCATTAGGCTGAATGAGGAGCGGTGGCTGTGATGGTACCTGGCTGCTTTGGTCAGATGAGACTAAGACTGAGCTTTTCTACAGCAAACTCTGCAGGCGGGTTTGGAGTGAAACGCAGGATGAACGTGCAGAGCAGCACATCATCCTACTGTTTGAGACAGAGGAGGATCTGTGATGCTGCGGGACCGTTTCTCTTCCAAAAGCTCCTTGAATCTTGTTAAAGTGCACGGAATCACGGGTTTGTCGGAAACCAGGAGACTTTAAAGGAAAATTGGGCGTCGGCTATAAAAACTGAAAATGGTTTGCTTAATTAATTAATTAATTGATTAGAGAAGTGGCTCACCCGACACAAAACCAACTTCAGTCCTTAGAGTAAACCCTGGAGAAAACCTTTAGGGTGAGCTAAAGAGAAGAGCACACAGGAGGGAACCCACAACTCTGGATGAGAAGAGGTCGTGTCGCCATCAGGGGAACCAGCAAATGTGCCACACATGAATGTTGTTACAGCAAACAACTGATTTTAATACCTCGAGAAATGGACAACCATGAAACCAATAAAAACAGATACAAATTGTTCTGGGAGTCCAAAGACATGAGTTCTGACCTTTCCACGTGTTCTGCCAGCCTTCGGTGATCAGAATGAAATATCCGGAGCTGAGCTCGTGCACAGAGCTGTGGCCATTAAAAGCAATCAGCAGCTGTCCAATTAGCGAGCAATATCAGAGGCATCAAAGCACACGCCTGGATCAGGAGGAGAGGGAGGAGGCTTGATGCAGGGATAGCATCGGGCTTTGTTTAATTGCATGTTTTCAGCCCAGCTCTGCAGTCGGGGCGCATGGCAACACGGGCGTCCGTCTGACTGAAGAGTGGCCAGTATGTGGTAAGATCAGCTTTCGGACAAGAAGAGCTTGTCATCTGGTCACACGCGTGAGCCCCCAGTCTGCTTTTTAACGAGCTGGGCTTGGAGAAGTGTTAGTTTCACGCAGCGAAGCATCCTGGCCCCCCCATTTTTCCATTTGTCACGAGAACACAGAGCAAATCTCCTGTGAGTCACGCATTTATCCTCCGATTACGGCCATTTATCTGGATGAGGGACAATTTTCCACAGTGACAACAGTCCCCTCTGAAGAGCTGAAATGGTCACTGAGCAGCTTGATGAGCATGAGAACGGCACGGCTGCCAGACCTAAGCTGAAAACAAGCCCTGGTGGGAGCTTGCAGAGCAGCACGTCTGACGCTATTTTCCATCATCCTCGTCCAAAATGGATCTGCAAATGGGGCGGTTGCTTCTCAGGCTCCGTTAAGCTCTGGCAACTCAACACAACGTTTGACATAATGCACGCAGAGTCTATTCCTAAAAGAAGTTTGCTTAGCAGCACAGATTTGTCTACCTTTTCCCTGTGGCTTTTTCTGGCTTCAACACATTTTACGTATCCCTGCCACCACTTTGCTGCGTTTTGTTCCAGATCATGGATACACACTGCAGCTGGATCATTGAATCTGCCTGCTTCCATCCATCCATCCATCGTCTTCCGCTTATCCGGGGTCGGGTTGCGGGGGTAGCAGCTTCAGTAGGGAGGCCCAGACGTCCCTCTCCCCGGCCACTTGGGCCAGCTCCTCAGGAGGAATCCCAAGGCGTTCCCAGGCCAGCAGAGAGATATAGTCCCTCCAGTGTGTCCTGGGTCTTCCCCTGGGCCTCCTCCCGGTGGGACCTGCCTGGAACACCTCACCAGGGAGGCGTCCAGGAGGCATCCTGACCAGATGCCCGAGCCACCTCAACTGGCTCCTCTCTATGTGGAGGAGCAGCGGCTCTACTCTGAGTCCTCCCCGGATGACTGAGCTCCTCACCCTATCTCTAAGGGAGAGCCCAGACACACTACGGAGAAAACTCATTTCAGCCGCTTGTATCCGGGATCTCGTTCTTTCGGTCACGACCCAAAGCTCGTGACCATAGATGAGGGTAGGAACGTAGATCGACCGGTAAATCGAGAGCTTCGCCTTTTGGCTCAGCTCACTCTTCACCACAACGGATCGGTACAGCGCCCGCTTCACAGGAGACGCCGCACCAATCTGCCTGTCGATCTCCCGCTCCATTTTCCCCTCATTCGTGAACAAGACCCCAAGATACTTGAACTCCTCCACTAGGGGCAGCACATCCTCCCCAACCCGCAGAAGGCACTCTACCCTTTTCCGGCTCAAGACCATGGTCTGAGATTTGGAGGCACTGATTTTCATCCCGGCCGCTTCGCACTCGGCTGCGAACCGCTCCAGTGAGAGCTGTAGATCACGCCCCGATGAAGCCAATAGGACCACGTCATCCGCGAATAGCGAAACAGGGATCCTAAGGCCACCAGAACGGATCCCCTCAACACCTTGGCTGCGCCTAGAAATTCTGTCCATAAAAGTTATGAACAGAGACGGTGACAAAGGGCAACTCTCACAGGACATCTGCCTATTTTTATTCAATAAAAACAGCCAGATTCCATATTTCTACTTTAAGCCACTTAGACTTTTTTCCTACTTTGTCACATTACCGTGACAAAAATGTTTATTGCTGGTTTGTGCAGATGGCACAACTAATGATTGACCTGCCAACAGATTGTCCCCACTAAGCTGTGGCTTTAGACAACTTCTCCATGAGCCCTGCTCGCTGCTTCCCTGCTACTTATGTCCAGTGTTAGGAGTAATGGCACGAGAAAATAACGCTATTTTTATTATCTAATTACTTTTCGGTAACACTGTTACTTTGTGTATGTTTATTTATTATATTGTTTGAAAAGCATTATTTTCTTCCTGCTATACCCATTTTATAGCCAGCTGTTGCATGTTAATATGTAATAATTTTCAAGTTGTCAAACATCTAGTTTCTTTTATAATAAAAATTTAACATAATCATATCTACATAAATATATTACTATTGATAGTGTTTTGACTCGACTCAATTGTCCCACCACACACACTGTAAAGGTAAGGATTAGTGTACAAATGTTTCAGATCGTTAGTCCATTGAATTACTGGAGCATTTTAAATTTGATAATTGAACTCAATAGTATTTTAAGTTCTAAACACAGGAAAGTCATCCAGATTCTCTGATATTTTAGACTGTATAAAGTAACTGCATAGTTATTTGCCAAGTAACTACTTACTTTGACGGTGCAGTAACTGAGAACCTAAGTTACTTTTTGGGAGAAGTAACTGGTAACTATAACTAGTTACTTTTTTAAGTGACTGCTTATTTCAGTTTAAAGAGGAAGCCATGTTTTGAGTAAAGAGGGGCGAATGCTTATGAAGTTCAGATTTCTCTGTAAAAAAAAAAAAAAAAAATCTGTCAAGGCTGTATCATTTTCCTTTCTCCTCACAATTGTGCATTACTTTGTGTTGGTCGATCAAATAAAAACTCAATACAATACACAGAATCAAACAGTAGTGTATCTAGTCCTTTTTTTCTCATGATCACTAGTATGTGTTTTCTATTGAAGATCACTACACTGCTGGTGTTAAGCAAGCTGGAGAAAGTAAAAATGGGACTAAAATGGTTATGTGTGGGTACGACTTAATAAAGAGGCAAACTGACCCAGAACCAAATCTGAAAAGCATGTGTACTCCTTATCAAGTCTAAAACATTGTACTTTGTATAAGTAGACCAACAGGAGACAACTTTACTTTTTACCATTTAGAGAGAAATGCCAGTAAAAAACAACCAAATGTGTGTTGTGGCAGGTTATTAGCAAAATTTGGTACTAAAAGCTGGACAAAAAAAAAGCCATTTTATTCTACAGGATATCAAAAAAGACAAAACACACACACACACACACACACACATTTTAGGACTGTAGCAATACTGACAAGGGCCAGGAAAGAGAACTGAGCTTTAACCCCACACGTTGTAAAATCCATATCATTTCCTCTCCAGCTCAACTTTTAGCTGCTTTAACATCTGATGCAACAATATCATGTACATCTCCTTAGACCTGGGATAAAAATGTTCTTCTCTCTATTAAGCGTGAAGAAATGTCCCTGTTCTCGTTTGATATTGCCTTTCAAATGTAAAATATCGATAATCATTAGGAGAAGAGCATTCAGTTACAATAAGAGTTCAAAAACACTTTGAAAACAGCATAAAGTATTTAAAGTCCTAAAGGTTCGAACTGTTTCAGCGTTTCATCCATTAAGCTCCACCGAATGTTTACTCTAGCACAGAAATGTGTTAGAGTAGACATGTGTTTTTTTTTTACAAAGGAGTTGTCTCACACCCTTTCCAAACAGCTCCATTCAGTCTTTAAATAACCTTCCCAGGAGCTGCCCCCATTGTTCAGTGTTTTCCTTGCTTCAAGTCACAATGAGGTAGAAAACAAAAAAAAGATGTTGTGTTGACATACCAGGTCATGATCAGCTTAAAAACATGAAGAACCGCAGGGTTCCTACACAGGTTTCATTTCTAAATACAAGACTTTTTAGCTTCATGTTTAAACGTTTTCTTGCCATTGCTCAATACAAGCATTCAGTCGACATTATCATGACCTACAAGTGACCCGCATTTACTAAGTTGTCCCTGAGGTTTTGTAAAACTCTGCCGTAGGACCGGACCATAATTCAATAACAATATATATAAATTATTGAATTATGGTCCTTTCTTTTTCCTTCTAGCCTATCGTGCAGGTTAATATTATCGTTGTTACATCCTACCAACCATTCACAAACGCAGACCCAGGAACGCTCCATCACCAAGCTCCGCCCCCTTCTACAGTTCAGAGAGTGCTTTTTTTTTTAACTTGCAGTTTTGGTAAAAATTTGTTAAAAAAAAGGGTTGAGTTTTTATTCAGTGTGTGTTTATCTCAAAATAGATCATTAAGCAAAAGCATAAAATGGTCAGGGCTGCACTTAAAATACATGTTTTTAATTTTCCCATAATTACTGATCAGTATGATTTCTATTTTATCGATGTGCTTTTTCCCCTACATCGTCCAGCCCTGCTCTGTCATCACTTTCAGTGGGACAGAAAGAGCAGCACATGTTTTAGGTCTTCGCTGACTCCTGACACAGAACAGTAGAAGCAACTTACTGATCCTGGAAACCTGAGGGTGGAAGACCCAGCACCTCACAACATGAAAACTAGACTAAATCTTTTCTATGAAATCAACATAAAAACACTATTTATTTCACCTTTTTTGCTCTTAGAAACTCAGAATTTTGAATATAGGAAAAATAAAACTAGGGGGGGGTATTAGGAGGAAGCATCTTTTTCATGTACTTTTATCCAAATGAGCCAGTTTCATACTTCATATTCCAAAACTCAAAAAAAAAAAATACTGCTATGCCACTGTATATCGCCTGCACATCACATATTTACACTAGAAATGGTGAAGTTGGTTTTACAGAGAATATAACGTTGTTAAAAGGATTTAAGATTACAAAACATTCTGCTGCTCTATAAAGTCGGGTGAAAAAAATCTGAGCCATCTATAGTTAACTGAAGCCAGAGCATGTAATTCATTTTGGATGATTAAGAATTTATTTGATCATTTTATGTTCATTTCTGACCGGTACTGCACAGGCGGGCTTGTTCCCGAGCTCAGTGGCCTGACCTCCTAAAAGCCTTTTTACCTTCGTGGCCCTTCAGCGTCGTGATGATTGAGTACGTCTGCTTCTCCAGTTTCAGCAAAGTGATCTGTCCGGAGTAATCGCCCACAAAGGCGTGCTGCGTCTCGTGGTCGTATCTGGGCGAGGAGTCAGGACCTGAACCAGCTCTTTGTGTCCCTACTGCTTACATGCATGACACAGAGCTTGTGATGGAAGGATACTGCAGGCAGGAGGCCCAGGAGGTGAAGTAGTGTCTCCCCAACATGCTGCCGCTCTGGGTGCACATCCAGCTGACGCTCTTGTCATGGCCTGTGCTCACCACCCACTCGCTCTCCAGGGAGAACACCATAGCCGACACGCGGTTCTGGTGAGCTGCGCAGAAAGAAAGAACAGCCACGCTTAAGTGCTGAACAGGCAATGAGATTAGATTTGGTCAAACAAGATGCTGACAAGAGCTGAATTAGCTCTTTTCATGTGCTCTGATCTCCTAAGGGGCTCCTTGCTGCACTCCAGTCTCCTGCCCATTCTGCAGGTTCATTGTTCTTGATGGTAGATCCTTGGATTCCCTTTTAGGTTCAATCCAGTTTTGCCAGTATTGGCCTAAACTAGTCAGGTTAAGGAAGCAGAATATTTTTAGAACACACCAAACCTTTACAACTCATTTTAATTTAGTCAGGCTTCCACTAGGACGCCTATTAGCATTTGCCTTTGCTAACAAGTTTATACGAGTGGTTTTTAAACTAAAACAAAATACAGTTTATGATGAACACTTTCCCAGTTTTTCACTTGGACAGTATACCAACAATGCAATGAAAGTGAGACGTGTTTTCAGAAAGAACTTCATCCCCCTGTAAAAGTCTCCTTGGTTCTCCTTCAGATCATGACACAATATCCTGTTCACTGTTATCGTTTCTTAACATCACGATGCAAAGCCCAGGTTTTTGGTTGGGCCACACGGACATTTAGCAACAACAAGTTGTTGGAAAATATTGTATTTTTTTCTAACAATTTGTTTTTAAGAGTTATCCTGAAGGCTTTTAAACCACCCATCCCTGGAAAATGGGCTTTATCTAAAGTGGGCTTTTAACCAAACACTCGACAAGCTCCTTAAGTCACCACCTGAATAGTGCCATTGCTGATGTGCTCAGAAGGCGATGAGGTGAGGACAGAAAAGCGGAGGGCATTACGCAAAGAATTTGTAACATGATGCCAGTAAGCACGGGGGATGGTGGGGGCTTTTGTGAGGATTACAGCTGTTTCACATATTTTATCCCATTCTACTCAGTCTCTATTCAGGAAGCCAATAGGTTTCTGTTTTGTTAGTTTTGTAGAAATATGTGTCAATTTGATAATGTGTAAGAAAACCACATTTTTTTTATTATTCAGTGAGTATTGAATACAGTTGACAATAAATTGCAAAAATATAGTGTGCTAGTTTTAAATTCAGCTCATTGTAAAAAATATTGTCCTTCATGTTATGAATAGACCCTCTTGTTACAACACTGTGGTTTTGAACAAAATAGCTGCCTATCAATTAATCTAACATTGATCAATAAAATCAGTCAACTATTCAGTCAAAAAAATCAACAACTTGCATTATATGCATAACTTGCATATATATATATATATATATGCATAACTTGCATATATATATATATATATATATATATATATATATATATATATATATATATATATATATATATATATATATATATATATATATATATATATATATATATATATATATACTGTTGATCAGTTAAAAAATATTACCTAATAATTGCAGATCTGTTAAGAAGGACCTAGTCCCATAATTTGACCATAAAAAGAACACACCCAAAAACATAGTTATCTTCAAATAAAACAATATACGCTAACTGTTCATCCTGATGGTCTTTAATTGTCCTTTTTTTGCACCGGGCTAGATCAGCAGACATAAACATCGTTGGGCCATCTGACGGCAATAACTCCAGTAGGTTTTATTTTAGCCATTTCTCATATTTATCCATCTATATTTATCTTTATCCTGTGAGATATTTGGGATAGAGCTTTGATTCAGTGATGCCTTTTTTTTACAAATTACTTTACGAAATAACAAAAATATATCGAGAAATATCGTATATCGGTATTCAGACTAAAAATATGGAGATCTTATTTTTAGTCTAAATCACCCAGGCCTAGCTGTATCCCTATCACTGTAAATCACATGCCAAACCTCTTCCAAAACAAATGGCTGCAATTTGAGATTAAACATCAGTTATTCATATCGGCTAATTTTTGCTCCCTGAACCGATACCTATATGCAAAAAATTAAAACAAAGATTAAAACAAGTTGTCCAAAACCGATGTCAGTCTTAATTGTAGTGAGGTATTTTTTTTCCAACAGTTTTGCCACCTGTTTGGAGAATTAGAGATGCCAGAGTAAAAACTAAAAAACAGAATATTTTTATCTAGTGAAACTATTCAAACTAAGTAGAGTTCATAGAATATAGTTACGCATGTCATCAAAGTGTGGGCTTTGGACGGATTCTGTGTCTGTGCAGTCCCTGACTATAATTCAAGAATGTTACACACTTGGTGGCCCAGCCCAGTCCACTGATGAAGACGAACACTTAATCACAAAATCTTAATGAACCAGATTTTTAAGGAGAAACCTAAATCTTCCAAACATGAACAATGTTGAGTAGAACACAGTATTTCTCTTTTTCAAACGCTCCTTTTTTGCGTTCATTTCCAGTTTCACAGTGAATATGATCGGAAACTATTTTACTATAAAGCAGTCTTTGCTGCGCCCATTCTTTAAAAAGGCCGAGGGCTAAGGAAGAGTGACCCTTTTCCTGTCCTTGTTGCTGAGAATAAACTAAAAGTCATTTTCTTTTCTACAGTACGGAAAAGAAACAACCCAAACTGTTTAGGAAATAGCAGCACCTTTCTATTAATAAAGAGATCAGATCCCTGTTCTACAAACATTTGATTGTTAATTTCACTAAAATATGGCATGTTTAGTCTATTGTAGAGCAAGTAGGAATTCAAAAAACATTTTTTGTAGCTCACGAGTGCTTTAATTTTAAGATTTTGACCCACGTGGTAAAATGTTTGGAAGCTACTGACCTTAGAGATCGCATGAAGAGCGGTCTGATCCATTCTGGTGAAGTGCTGTCCTGTTAGCCAAACGGCTCGCACAAAGCATAGCAGGTACAAATTTTAATTCTAATTTTTCTTTTGTTAATGCGGGGTTCACACTAAATAAATATGATTGAGATAAAGGGAGTTTAAACAACTCAAATAAAAGTTTATTTAGGTATTTTTATAGATCTTTATTAGGAGGTGAGAGAAGCCTGAAGTCCACTGTGTTCATCCACAGAAGATCTTTAATAAACATGAATTATCTTGTGGTGCTGCTCTAACGTTTCATTTTGTCGCTTGAAAAAGTTGGTAAAGACCAGCAGATTTTTTTTATTGAAACAAAAAGAAGCCACCAAGTTATCGCTACGACTGTATTTAGTCTTTGTCCTGTAGATTCTCTATGTGAACCCACAGAGATCCTTTGTTGGTTAATTTGATTCAATTAATGTTTTTCTAACCACCTTACATTATTTCTATTATATGATGAGCATTTTAATGTTTTATGGGAATAAAATTCATGTTAAAGGACAATTTACAATAGCATCTATTATCCTAATTAGTAATTAATGTGCTTATAAATTATAGCCACCCCCCCTTTGATAATTTAAGCAAGTTAAATACAAATGTGTTAACTTAAGCTGATGCGTATCCAGCGCTTTGACACCGGGGCTTAGCCAAAGTGCTCAAAATGAAATAAATAGAACATTATGAAACAACTATTCGCTTGAATAAATGAGAGATACATATACTAAGTGACAATGAAATTGAGAAATAACTGAATGCATATAAAATGTTCACCTCATTATTATGAATTTTTTTTACCTCTAAAAATGTGCATGATAATATAAAAAATTATTTCACATATTTTTTCACAATAAAATAATTATTGAGGCATTATTATTTGATTCCAGCAGTTTTTCTTTCAAAATGTCATTTTTAAAAGTCCAATTTTATTTCATAAAGTTGTTTTCGCAGATGGCCTTTTTATTTCATAATGGCACCTTTCAGCAGAATCACTTTGCCTGCCAATCAGCATCAGTGGGTTGGACCTGCGCCCCGACAGGACCTTTTGAAAATAGCACTGTCGTAAATACCCCCTGCTCGGTGTGTTGATATTTCGCTCGATTTTTAAAATTCTCCCACATGCTCTCTCCAGACACGTTGCTTTCCAACTGCTGCTGGCTTTCCACAATGAGAAATAATTCAGATACCTAACATCACTGTTTGGTTAGTTATTATTCTAAGTAAAACAATATACACTTTGCTCAGAAAGTCATAGGGCTAGTGTTTAAATTGGAAAAAGTTTTACTAATAAATTAGACAAATATCAACTATCAACATAGAAATAAACATTTGGCTGATTAATGAAGGCCCCGTTTCTCTTGATTGGCAGGCGACGTGATTCTGCTGGAAAGAGTCATTATGAAATATAAACTGATGGAATAAAAATACCTCGACAATAATTTTATATTATTGAGAAATTATTTTTATGTGAAATACAAGAACAATGAAAAATATTTTATAATGATGAGATTATAATTCTATAAGTATTCAGTTATTTCACAATTTCATTGTCACTTTGAATATTTATATCTTATTTATTCAAGTAAATAATTATTTCGTAATGTTTTATCTATTTCATTTTGAGCACTTTGCCGTTCATTGTTTACAAGGCAAATGTCTAAGTTTTTAACTGCAGAACAAACAGAGCAGTAAGTTCATCGGCAGAGCAGAGAAGGGAGGTGTGCCTACTTCCTCAAAGTTTCCAAGATTAATAATTACCCTCCTCTCATATCTAGCGGCTGGGAGTTGGCTCTTCCATTAACCTATGTACTCTTATTTTATGGTTTGTTGTTTGACTATTCAACAAAGATAAGCACCTAAGCAAGACATTTAACTGGCAAACATTTCTGACTTAAAGTCTAAAACCTATTGGTGGATTTGGGCTCTTTCTTTGTCTGCTGAATGAAAGCGACAGCTTTTTCTGTACAACGGCACCATTAAAACAAACGCAGGCTTTCCAATGCAATCAGTCTAACACTTAATAAAGAATAATCCTCCCCATCCCGCTTTCCCCGCATTAAAGCCGTTTCTGATTACAGGTAAACATGGTATGCATCGGCTAACGTTATCCTGTCTTCAGCTCTAAGGTAACACATGAGATGCATACCATGTTTTTACCCATTCTATCAGGCCATAGTAGCATCCTACGTCTTCTCTGCCCTCACTGTGAGTCACGATGATTTTTATTAGCTTGAAGCTGTTGGAAGTTGTGACCAGTGGATTCTCGCAGGAACCGACGGACAGCCTCTTCTTCAAACTGAGGTTTTCTACATAAATCAGCTCACAGGAGCAATCATCTTCAGATGAGACAGGAACTAAAGATGTAATGCTTGGTTTATGGTGTCACCGGATCGGAGTTCCCTTCAATAATGCTCGATTATCATCAGCATTTTACTTGGCCCATTTGCAGAAGCCAAAACATACGACTCAAGTCAGCCTCATTCACCGACCCATCATGCAATGACTACGAGAACACCTTCAGCCTGGAAGGAGCCCCCTCTGTCATGCACATAGGAGCGTTTATCAGGTTAGCGTTTCTATTATTTAGAGCAACATCAAACCGCCTCAGACAACAAGAGTGAAACCTTTTATACAAGTTCTCCACACTTCTAAGAAGAAACAGTTCATTTAGTTGTGTTTCAGTCACATGACCACCAATCATCCATCACTGCTGTTAAAGTGACAACCTTTTAAAACTTCTGTGATTTTTTTTTTAAACAATTATTTCTCATGGTATGACTTTTTTTTTCCAAACGTAAGGGTGGATTTTTTGGATTATTTTTCATCTGCTGCAATTAAAGATGAATTTATTCAAGGCTTTAAACTGGATTTTAAAGTCTGCAAAATTGCCACATCATTGGTTCACTCAACCGCCAACCTACGTAACATGGATTCATTCTCTTTAACATGTTATTTAGATTGATCAGATTATTTTTTCCCTGACCACAGCTGGCCTTTCTTTTTTTTTTCTTTTTTTAATCTGTCCTCACCTGGGTATGTTTTGACGTGGTTCATCTTGTTGAAATCTTCCGAGATGAGAAACTCCTACAACGAGTAGCACACAGGAAAAAAAAAAAAAACAACAACTATCAAATCAAATGAACAGATATTGAAATTTAAAAACAGCCTACGGTTCCTTTCCCTCCCCCCCCCCAAGTAGGGTTAAAGCTTGCTCACCACAACAGCACCATTGTCCTGACCTATGAAGATGCGTCTGCTGTCGTGGTGGTACGACATGCAAGAGCACGGCGCTGCCGGGAGAGAGAAGCAGACGTGTGCAGTGAGCGGTGGAGGGTATGCATTCACAAAGCCTAATCCAGTTTTTCTGCCTTACTTACAGGAGACTGTGTGGTAGATGCTCGGCCAGTACTGACCGCTGTCCCTTTTCAGCCACACGCGGATGGTCCTGAAGGGGGAAGCGAAGGGAGACAGAGTCAGTCTGAAACGGTCGACGTCCGCTGAGCTTCAAGAACCAAGACAGGACGAACGTCTACACCTAACGCAGAAGAATAAAAGGCTGAATCGACCCTGAGAATGGACGCGCAGTTCAAGCTGAGCCGGCATAGAACCGCCTTTTGCTGCAGGTACCGCTGTCTGAGTCTTTACGGGGATGTTTCTACGCCAGCGCTGCACATCCAGAGCTCAAAACAGCCCCCGCTCGGTCATAGGGAGGTGGCTGCACGCTGCAGCCGGGTCCAGCCACCTCCCCATCTACTCTGACCAGATTCCCGGCTGCATCCCCACAGCATGACGCTGCCATCACCGTGTTTTACCACCTGCCTGCTCTCAGCTCAGGGGGAGAGCTTTTGATGGGCACGCAGCCTGCTTGAACCCCCTGTTGGTGGATGGTATAAGACCCCCGCCACCGTACATCGGAGTAGACGGGTGACTCCATGTTCTCTTAAAATGTCTAGCTATTCTCCCAGACCCAGTCAGCGTTGGTGTGATCTAACGCAGCCGCGGCCTCTTTCTTCAGGCCACACCACTGACTTCTCCTTTTAAAGTGGAGCTGATGTGTGACCGAAACTGTAGCAGCTGTTCTATTCACGCTTGCAGGTGTGTGTGTGTGTGGGGGGGGGGGGGGGGGGGGGTGCTTTGCTGCTCGTAACCAAGTGTGACAACATCTCACAGCAATCCAGTGAAAATCGGCGGCTCCCCCCCGCAGTGAGACCGAGCCGTGGATTTGCTACCGTGATGCCTTCAGGGCGCTGTTTGAGCGAGAGCGGCGTTCAGGGACCGGAGGACACAAGTCCTAACCTGTAAATAACAGCCCTGGCTTTCACCTAGCATACAGCGGGTCTGCGCCGGGAGGTCTTTATCAGTTTCACCGTTTGCCACAAGATCATTTCAGTTTCAGTTTTATGGAGAGAGCAGCCAGCTGTCCCCTGGCTAAAACTGCTGAAAACTGGATGCAGACGGTGGTTTAGGTAGATTAACCTGTACGGCGAGCCTCGGTAATTTCACTCTCTTCGCTGGTTTTAAAAGCGGCGGACACGAACAGGTCGCTGCTTAGCGCTAAGGCTAAACCAAGCTTTAGCAAACTTTAGCTCCAGCATCCAATTCCCGAACGAAAGCGGCTTCGTTGAGTGGAAAAACACGTTGCCTCCTCTGCTCCAGCTCCCCCCAGGGTACCACCGTGACGGCCAGTAAATAGACCGAGCCCGCTAACTCCCGTTAGCCTGACTCCTCGGACTCACCTGTCCTCGCTGACCGTGATTACTCCGTCTTCCTTCGGGATGAGGACGGCCGCGTTGACGGCGTCCGAGTGGCCCTCGATCTTGTTGAGGAGCACCGGTCTGGCCGTCTGGGGCCTGGAGTGAATCTCTGCAGCCATGGTGTCGCCTACCGAGCAAGCGCCGTTTGCCTTCAGAGGATTTTCCTCCTCGCTCGCCAGCAGAGGAGGATCAGCTGACACCCGGAGCTGCTGTCAGGATTACCGTAACGACCGCTGAGAGGCGCCGCCGGGATTACCGTAATGACGGCGAGAAGGCCGCACACACACACACACACACACATCCGGGGAAATAGCCAAAAATACAGATACAGAGCAAACTTTTCTAAAGCAACTTCCTGTAAAATCAGTCTGATCCACACGTGATGCAGTTACTTACCAGCAGAACATATGGTGGTCAGTTGTTTTAATTTTTTGTGCTATATTTTTTAAATTTTATTTAATAAAGATCTACCCTCCCAAAACAAGCCTCCGTGTGCATGTCCCTCTGATGACACAAGGCCCAACCTGACAAGTCGTTTTGTTTTCTCCCCTTAATTGAAATGTTTAGATCATACTACTCCTTCAATTGTGTTTTTTTGGGATAAATTGTATTTATTTCCGCAACTGTAGCAAAACCTTTGAGCCGTACGCAGACTGGTTGTAAATATGCCACATTAACTCCATTACAGTTAAACTCCTTTTATTATTCAAAGAACAGTTTTCATGCACCATCGTTTTATCCTCTACCTGAGTAATATCAATTTGGGCAAACACTACTCCTCCTGCTGGAGGACAGTTTTGGCCACTCCACCCAGTAAAGAACAGCCACCTTATAACCAATCATGCACAGACAGACGCACGCTCACACATCCATCCATCAGTTGTTTATACCTACTGATCCGAGCACTGGTTGCTGGTGCCGGGTACACCCTGGACAGGTCACCAGTCCATCACAGGGAAACAGAGACACTCAGGACAAACAACCATGCACACACTGACATGTAAGGACAATCTAGACTAAGAAATTGACCTGTATTTAGACTGTGGGAGGAAGCCGGAGTACCCAGAAAGAACACCCGCATACACAGGGGAGAACACTCGCAGCACTCGCACGTCAAGGTAAACTGAGACTTATTCTTCTATGTACACCAGCTTCTTTGTTCTAATGACATTTTCAGGGCAAGGGAAAACAATCTAACGTCTCCTATCAATGACTGTCTCTGTTCAGACAAAGAAGTTACTGCTGCAAGTGGGATCAAACGAAGACGATGTTGATTTAGGGAGATAATATTGTTGAGATGGTATTTAGTTTCATTCATTTTATTTGAAACAGTCAGAATTTGCACATTATGTAATATTTTTGTCTGATCACATCATTGGAAACAGATACAAAAGAACAATTTGGCAATAGGACCAAAGAGTTGATTAATATTTGGGAATTACTTTAATTATTTTAGTTTTTGAAAAGTACTTCTTACTTATCAGTGTGTAGTATTATTTTCAAGTAATTGCTACTCTTACTTTAATACAATTTATGGCAACTGTGGCCACTTCTGGCCATGTGTGAGAACGCTGCATGGATGTCAGGAACATCTGGCAACAGCTGAAGCACTCAGAAGAGGTTTTTTGGAAAGGGTGGTTATGTTTCACCATCATAAATCTTCAGTGTTTAATTCAAGCCAAGTAGTTATATTAGGTTTCAACATTTTTGCATTGAATTTGTACCTTTTTTTTTATTTTTTAGTTATTGCCTCCACCCCGACACACACACCACAAAACATATCACTTTTGCAGATGGTGTCAAAATATCTTAGTCATTTACTTACTCTCATCAGTGCTGTTCATGTCTACCTCCAGAACTGAACCCTTTAAATAAGAATTGAGTAACCAGACTCTTAAATATTTGATTGCTGCACCAGAAAGTATGGACCACAAAATGCAGCACATTTGACAGTTTTTTTTTTTTTTTTTTTTGCCAGAACCACTTCTCTTGTTACTCAGACGTTACTAAGAGCATTTCCACGTTCAGAACTATCCTCGTTCCTAAAAACTATTTTTTACATGTTGTCACATTATAATCTCAAACTTCCACGTATCTCATCAGGTTTATGTGTACCAGAGAAACACAGAGTAGGAAATAATTGTGAAGTGGAAGAAAAAAAAAAATGCATAGGTTTTCAAACTTCTTTTGCAAATGATCTGAAAAGTGTGGCATTTGTATTTACATATGTACAGTACCTCACAAAAGTGAGCATACCACCTTGCGCTCCTCCACCTTCCGTTTGAAGATGCCCCACAGGGTTTAGGTCTGGAGACGAGCTTGGCCAGTCCAAGACCTTTACCCTCAGTTTCTTTAGCAAGGCAGTGGGTGTCTTTGGGTCATTTACATACTCCCCCGTGGCCCATTTTCCAAAGTGAGGGGATCATGTTCTGCTTCAGGATGTCAAAGAAATACTCCCATATTTGGAAACAAAAAGTGGTGTCTAATTAAATTCAGGTTCTAGTTAATGTTTTCAAAATCATTTCAAAATGATTCATCATGTCAGTAGGGTGGGAAACCCTTTCAAGGAGTTGGCAACCACAAGTCACTGGAAATTTAACATACCGCCTCTTGGCAAAGAACTCTGAGAACCACTCTGATAATGCATGTCATCCTGAACTAAACTGTTAGTTTTCCACCACATGTTTTGCATGCATTTAAATAGAGATCAACTCACACACACCACTGGATTTGACTTACTAATTTGGTGACTTCTGAAGGAAGCGCAGGGTCCGTGTCATTTAGGAGTATTATCGCTAAGGGAACAGATTTCAAACAGCACTTTTCAGTTTTGCATGTGCAAAAATTTGTTTCAAACCCATCAGCCCTCTTCCTTTCATGTCACGATGCACTATTTTCATATCATCAATCACCATCACGTTGCCACAGGGCAAAAATGAGGCAGCGTTTAACAGGTGTGAATACTTTCACATGGTCCCAGAGTGAAAGGCGCTTTCCTTTTGGAAAAAAAAAGTTATTTTATGCTTCTCAATTAAGAGAACAGTTTGTTATTCAGCCAAAATGGTTCAATCGTAGAACAGATGTGATCTATTCACAAAGGTCTCAGATCACGTAAGGCCCTGGTCTCCTCTGACATGAAACTAGAAATCATCCTTTTGTATGATTTACAATAGAAACGCATCACGACAAGAGCAAGGCACAAATGACTGGTGTTATAAATGTATGGATTTTTATTTTGTTTCCACTTGTGAAGCAACAGAAGACTTTCTCAGTAAGGAGAAAAACAACCTTTAAAGTAGGCAAGAATGCAGTCTTTTAAGTCGTGATGACGTTGCCATAACTTAAGAGGGAAACAGACAGACTGGAGTTAAATGACTCGAGATAGAAACGTTTAAACTGAAACAGACACCATAAATAAACTGATCATCATACTCCAGTGTTAAGAAATTACACATGTGACACTTAAAGTCTTAAAAAAAAAAAAAAAAAGGATAAAGTCAAAAAAGTACACCAAAAAATTAAAAACAGCAGGAAAACTTAGTCTGCAAAACATGTTGGAGAGCATGTTATGTGTTGCAGAAAATGATAAACATAAAAAGCAATATTTAAAACAAATAACACCAAACGTCCACATTGTTCAAACGTCAACAGCCACAGTACATCTTTGTGCTTGGGCGTTCATGCGCAGGAGTGTGTAAGCATGTCAGGTTGTGCTAAACGAACTAGCAGGCCTGTCTGCTCTGGGAAAGCGGGCCTCACGGTTTGTTGATCTGGCCCATAAACAGAACGGTGCCTGGAAACAGAAACGAAGACGGTTCATTGTCTTGGTGCTAAAGGTCAAGGCAAATGCAAAACATCTAAAAATGGACTCCTCCGTCTTCTGCAAACAGTGCATACCTGTTGGGTTATGTCTGATGAGGAACAGAAAGGGTTTATCCACTGTAACCCAAGGCGGAGAGGACCGGGCCATCAAAATAGCAGCTAGACAACACATCAGTTTAGGTTAGTGGGGCACACACACACACACACAAATTCTGATTGCAGAACGTTTTAATCTCTAAAACTACAGTTTTATGTCAGACCAGAAACATTTGAGACCATAGAGGAATACTTACTGGTGGCAGAGGCTGCCTTCGTTCCTTGTTCATTCACAATGATTTTTGACTTCTGAAGGGCCTTGGATACGTACACTGGCTCGGTACCTGAGAGAACAGCAGCAGTTCATTTCACCTTCAGAAACAAAAGCGACGACTTCCTGTAGGCCAAGGGTTTGTTAGTCTTCACTTCAAGCCACAAGATGGCAGTGGCGCTTTAGTTCCACTAATTCTGGTGAATCTTTCTGTGAAAACCTTAAAAAGCAGATCTGTTTGCTCCACCACATGGTGGCACTAGAACTCTTTGTTTAAAGCAGCTTTTTCCTCAGACCAGCCCTGACTCAGTTTTCACGCTGAGCAGTCAAGACGCTTTCCAAGTTCTTACTGGATCTCAGCGCTCTACAAGAAACACTTTCCTCTGATTTTTACACTTACTCATACCCAAATCAATCTGCTGCAAAACCATATTCCTTCTACTTGCGTGCATGTGTCACCGTCTGGTTTGCCCTGACTCCGCTTTCACTCACTGAGGTGTGTGAAGTCGGCCGCATCCTGACTGAACATGTCTGCGATTCCCAGCGCCGAGAGCGGAGCTTTCAAGTCCACCTCTGCATCTGCAGAAAACCTGCAGACAGACACGCGGCACCATACAGTTACCGTTCAATTCGCCCAAAGCCGCAGCTCTACGTGCGCGTGTCTGCTTGGCACTTACTTTGGGATGAGCAGGCGGACTTTCCTCATGTGCATGAGCTTGGCCCAGCTCTGCAAGGTGGCTGTGCTGATGTGTGGAATGACGCTGGACAGAGGTGTGTCCTCCTCAAAGGGGATCACGATCAGCATGCTGATGGTGTTGCCGTGGTAAGGCAGCTCGATCACTCTGTATTTGATCCCCTGAGGTGTGGTGGCCATGCCTAAAAAAAACGTACAAAGGTTAAGGAGTTAGTTTGGAAAGAATACATTTTCACTTACCGATTTACTATAATTTTCTAAAGATATCCCCCAATTAACCTATTGAAGAAAGGGAATTAAATTGTCAGTCGGTAATTAGGAACAAATTTAACTCCCTCTTTATTTCTACATCCCAGGAAAAATTATCACCAAACAGCACCATATGGCAAAACAATGAGCAGAAGCCACAGATGAGCCAGACTGTAAAAGAGATGCAGCAACCAGAGAAGAGCTCCAAAGTTATTAGCTTAGCTTAACAGAACCAGCAGAGCCACATGGGGGCTAAAAAGAGGGAAGACTTGAAAGAACAGGGAAGCTTTCCACCAGAGGCCAACAGTAAAATTCCTCTAAGAGGTAATCAAGATGTGAATCACAAGGAAGTTACTAATGATGACAATCAGCAGAGGTTTGAGCCTCCCACCTTATTCATATGTCTGTAGCGCATGAATAATGCTCAAGCTGGTATTTATGAGACAACGAGAAATAATCCACTGCTGGGCCAAAGCCAAGACTGACAGGATTTTTTCACAGCACGTGTGCTTTGAAGATGGGTCTTCAAGCCTTTTGGAATTATCTTGCATAAAATCATAGATTTTCTTTTTATTCTGAAGGATTGGATCCACATACATTCATCATAAACAAAACGGGTCTGGGTCTAAATTCCCCTCAATAATTTGTAACCAAGGTGTTCCATTTCATAAACAATTTGGTACTAAATCATTTCTTACCTCTTGCCTTTTTTGTAGTTTAGTATTTAAAGAAGTTATGGCGATAAATGGTCATAAAAGTGTCAGGATTGAAAACATAAAATTAGAAGAAACAGAAGGAGCGAGAAAAAAATATCGATAAATTTAACAAGAATACTGGCCTAGCACAGTTTCCCCAATACGGTGCAACCCTATCTGTTTCCATTCATTTTGGTTCTGATACCCTGTTGAGCCAGCCCACTTCCATAAAATTTAATAGTTCAGGACAACTAACTCAATACAAACAACTACAACCTGCTGCTGGAGGACACCATTTATTGTAAACATATACCTTCTTTTCTTTATTGTAGAAAATAATAGAGAATTTCATTGGTTGTCAATGGGGGCCAAACCAATGGATTCATGGATGCTTCAAAATGTCCCATGGCAGACAACTAACTCCATGTTGTACCTAGAAACACTGGGTACAACATGAAACTATAAAAAGATATGAAACCACAAAATGGGTGAAATGACCCAACCTCGCCTGCAAGCTGGATTCTCGTATTTGTTCGTTGTTATCAGACAAAAACCCCAGAGAACAGGGTATGTGTTGAACAATGCAACAGGGTAGCTCCAATAAAGAAAAAAAACAACAACATTGGGAGCTCTGACCTTCTACAGGGATTCACATCTGTCTTCCAGTATCCCAGTTACAAATCTGAAGCTGAATCCCATGAATCCTTTATTTTTAACTTTAAGACCTCAGCGTCAATAAATGCTGCCAGATCTCCTAAAGCAGGGGCTCCCAACCCAGGCAGCTAGGGACCCCCGTCCTGCATGTTTTAGACACATCTCTGTTCCAGCTCACCTGATTCAAATCACTGCATGACACCAGGCGCAGCTCAAGCCTCCAAATCCCCCATTCCGTTAAGTCAGGTGTGTGGCAGCAAAGAGCCAACTAAAACATGCAGGACAGGGGTCCTTGAAGACCTGGGTTGGCAATCACTGTCCTAAGGCATGCAGAAAACTGGGTTTTGTTACATACAGATTCTCCAAAAAAAGTTCTCAATTAAAAATCAAAAAACGCATTTTATTGTATCCGTTTGATAAATTTTACGATCAGCTAAGAAAGTGGAGGTGGAAAAAAATAATCCAGTTGAAATTACTTAGAAATGTGCCTTCTGAATTTTGGATCGTAGAACAGGAAGTATAAACAACCTGTAAACTGAGCTAAAAGAAGCTACAACTGATTCATGATGAGAACAGCTGTATGCAGCCATAGACTCAGCAGGGACCATATCATTCCTCATTGCAAGGTAAAAATGCAAGGGTCTACGTTGAAAAGGAAACTCAACAAACTAAGACGTTTCAGTCCCTCATTAAAGCTTGTTTAAACCCACATATAAAAGGAGTTTTATTTGTACAAGACTGACTTTTAAGCGCTCCATCTACAAGACTGAGAAAACAGCTGAGAGCTGGAGAACGTATTTAACATGCAGGAATGTCCAGATATTTTTAAAACCTGTTTTCATCCTCAGACACAGACACTTGTCAAGCTACAAAAATAAAAATGCTGCATGAGGGTTAATTTGGGCTCAAATAGGCATCAAATGTCTCAACAGCAGCAGGCTCCAAGACATGAGTCATTCCTGCATAATGAGCCCAGATTAAAAAAAAGAAGGTTTGAAAATTATAAAAATATAAACAAAACCTACTGTAATTCTGCACCGAGTGCAGGAAATGACAATCTGTCAGAAATGTTTCTCTTTTTTAATGAACAGGGAAATACACTTGAGGACAATAAGCCTAGGCAAAACCAACGTACAACATAAAGGCGCAGAAGAATTCATGCCCCTTGAACGTTGCCACATTTAGGAAGAAAAGGAAGAAATAATCTAAACATGTGGTGTGTCTTTAGCATTGAGCCGCTACGTCTCAGTACTTTGCAGAACCACATTAGCCTGCCTTGAGAGCAGCAGGCCTTCTGGGATACGACTCTACCAGCTTTGTACATCCAGAGACCAGGGCTGCCACTGACCACCTTTTCTTCATTAACACAAGTAGGAGACAGAAGGACTGTGAGAAAAATATCATCATCTGCATGGAGCTGTTGCAGACCTAGAGAGCTCTTTCATTGACAGACTGCTGCATCCCAGATGCTCCAAGATGCATTTCTGCAGGTCCTTCCTCCCAGCAGCTGCTTTATAATCTCTGCTGCTCACAACAGACTCAATAACTGTTTACATGATGCTAATGGTTACACGGGGTCTGATCCGAACATTAACTGTTTACAATGTTCCCACATGCTAAGCTAACTTGCACACACCTTAGCTACTTCAGGACGATGCTGCACTATCACGCTCATTGCATATAACCCTAACCACTGGCTGAAAAAAAAAAAAAAAGTCAGATTCTGATATTTTGTTGGACTGCCTTTAGCTCTGATTACGGCACGCATTCGCTGTGGAATTGTTTCGATAAGCTTCTGCAATGTCACAAGATTCATTTCCACCTAGTGTTGCATTAGTTTTTCACCAAGATCTTGCACTGATGATGGCAGCGTCTGCCCGCCACTCACAGCCTTCTCCAGCACATCCCAGAGATTCTCAGGGGTTAAGGTCTGGACTCTGTGGTGGCCAATCCATGTGTGAAAATGATGCCTCATGCTCCCTGAACCACTCTGAATCCTGGCATTGTCATCTTGGAATATGTCCGTGCCATCAGGGAAGAAAAAAAATCCATTGATTGTACGCTGGTCATTCAGTATATTCAGGTAGTCAGCTGACCTCATTCTTTGAGCTCATGCTGGTGCTGAACCTGGACCTGACCAACTGCAGCAAGCCCAGATCACAGCTCTGCCCCCACAGGCTGGTACAGTAGGCACTAGGCATGATGGGTGCATCACGTCACCTGCCTCTCTTCTTATCATCCATCACTCTGGAACAAGTTAAATCTGGACTCATCGGACCATGTGACCTTCTTCCATTGCTCCAGAGTCCAATCTTTATGCTCCCTAGAAAATTGAAGCCTATTTCCCCCAGTTAGCCTCACTGTTTAGTGGTTTTCTTATGGCTACACAGCTTTTCAGTCCCAATCCTTTGAGTTCCCTTTGCATTGTGCGTGTGGGAATGCTCTTACTTACAAGTCAAATTCCTTGTAAGTGCAAACCTACTTGGCGATTAAACTTGATTCTGATTCTTTCACTATTAAACAAAGCCCAGAGTTATACTGCTTTTATTTGATTTCAAACGTTTAAGTGATCGCCGATCATTCAGGATTTTTTTTCCGGCCACATTTTTATCTTCAAAGACGATGGGTCCCCACTATCCTTCCAGTTTTTAATAATGCGTTGGACAGTTATTAACCCAGTTTTAGTAGTTTCTGCAATCTCCTTAGATGTTTCCTCTGCTTGATGCATGCCAATGATTTGACCCTTCTGAAATAGACTGACATCTTTTCCACGACCTCGGTATCTGTCGCTCAACACGGTTGTTTTAGAAATGAGAAGCAACTTATTGCACCAGTTGGGGTTAAATAACCTTTTGCCAGCTGAAACATAATCGCCCATGCAGTAATTATCCAATGGGAGGCTTAGTTAAATCCAGGTGGCAACTTTTTTTTTTTTTTTTGGCCAGGCAGTGTAATATTGTGTGTTATGTATAAAGGCCTTTTCCACTGTTAAATATTTTACAGTGTGCAATATTTACTCTGGTATTTACTTTTTATCTCATATTCCTGGTGTTTCTTGATTAGACTAGTTTGTTCCTTTTTTATTCCTCTTCATTGCTAATAATTGTGTGTAACTGTGGGGGAATTTACGTTTTTCGTAGTTAAATGTAAAATTGGGAGACAATAACTTAAAAATAACTATAGTTTTATAAATTGAATGCATGTATAGGGTTTAATTTTTTTTAAATTTTAAATATTCATATGTTCACATTATCCATACAACTAAATGTAAATAAAAACCGAGGAGAAGTAGAAATGATTTCACGTAGAGCTAATCAGCCAAACAGATTCTCCAACCTGAGCTGCAGACCGCCGCTGCTCCTCCAGAGTTAACGGTGACATTGATGCTTCTTTGATTGATGGCCTCCTTGCCCCTCCTGTCAGTTTACGTTGACAGATATCACTGCTTCCTTCATACTGCCCTTTGTTCTCCAATAAAGCTCAGAGGCCTTCACCGGACAGCTAGATTTATAGCGACATGAAATTAGTAGAGGGGGTGGGAGACCCTTAGGAAGTAGTATAAATTAAATTTTCCTTCTATTTCACAATGATGTACTACCTGGTATAAACCTATCAAAACAAACCCTAATGAAGCATCCTGAGGTTGGGTGTAACATGACAAAAGGTGAGAAAGCTCAAGTGTTCCGAATACTTTTGCGAGGCTCTGAACATGGTATACTTACACGCAGCAGAAAAAAGAACTGTACGCTGTACAGCTGAAGATGGCCGCTAATTACAGTCACCGGATGAGAATCTATCCCCCGCACTCTCAGTGCCACCCCAGCTCTGACAGCACGGCTAAATATAGTTGACTGACTCGAGCATCATTGCATTTCACACAAAACTAAAAGCGTCTTGTGGACGCGACATGCCTGTGATTCTTTACAACTCAACAGAATCGGGAGCATGAATCACACACAGACTGTGACTCCACCAGCAAAATAAGACTCAAATAGCCCAAAATGAGTCAATAAACAGATAATACAGTGCACGCACCCTGGAAAGGCATGTGATTGGTTACCTGACTCCACCAGATAGATTTGCTCCGCATATCCATCTGGAAACCTTCCGTTGAAGTAATTTTGGGAAGGGGGCGAAAATACCGGTTAGCTGATTGGCCTATGTTGGTGATAGACGGGCCAAATGAACCAATCAGATTCGTCGTCGCTCGTAACAGAGCGACGACAACCACAAGCCAAGCTACTCTTGCTGCTGCAGGTAAAGGCTCGTTAGCTCAGCAAAGAAATACTCTGTAATTCCGATAAAACTTGCTCGATAGCCACGCTAACGCTAGTTTCATCGGCTGAAACCGCCATGTTCTTTAGACTGAACTGTCGCGCTTCTCGTTGCGTCACACCTCAACCCGCCTCAAAGCCAACGCTGATTGGACGTTCGTTTGGTGAACGGCTCCAAATTTTCTTTAACGGAAAGTAGCCAGACTGATCTGCGAGTGAAACCTTGAAAGCTTGCGAGATCAGGATGGTCTCACGAGGCTATCTGATTGGACCTGAATCAACAAAAGTTGCAATCAACACCAATACAATAAAGGTTTCAAGCCTATAAACGTTAAAAGTTTTTGAGTTGACAAAAATAAAAAAAAATAATGGATAACTCTATGTGGGACTACAAGCTCTGTCCACAATCGGCACATTAGCCGCGTGTGAACATGTCATCTTTCCTTAATGAACTCCGCCTGCTCCTGAGCATGCTCAGAGACAACGACGCTCACCCAAGTTAAAGATGGACAGCTGAGACATCATCGGAACTTTGTACACATTCCCGTCACCGCCGGTGAAGGACCTCATCTTGGTGTCGTTGGGCTGGAAACAGGACTTCCACAAGCCTTTGAAGTAGATCGAGTTGAGAGCAACCAGACGGGTCAGGGATGAATCCAGCATGTCTGCTTTGATCAAGCTGGGGATGTGGCCTGCAGAAATATACAATAGTAAAGAGTACGGTTTGACAGAACTGAAAAACACTCATATATTCAAACCGCGAGGGAAAAGGGAAGTAATACTGCAGACTCATAGGACATAATATTCAGCAGCAGAAAATGTGTTCCTGTTAACGGTTTGTAGGTCTGATAAATGAAGGCACAGCAATAAGAGGTGTGGGCGACACCTGAAAGATGTTCTCTCCGGTCAGGAGAAATCAGCAAGCTCCCTGAAAGCGTTAGCCGTGCCGTTAACTAGAGCTAAACTAGGGCTGCAACGACCAGCTTACTAGACGGGGCCAGAGACGACAAGCTTCATGAGAATAAAACGGGACTTCAGCAATACCTTGCTAAACCAGTCTGGGTTTTTTTCCTTTCAAAAATAAGAATAAAAGGCTTGGTAAATTGTATGCTGTGTTTTAAAGAATATAAATCCAAAAATGTGCTTAAGAGTCTGTTTTTTTTAGTTATTTAAAACGCAACAAAGATGTGAAAGACAGGATTTGAACCATGTACAACTGTTTCATCCATTTGAGGCGCACACGTTTGTGGAAAGAGAAAAATATAATCAGCCCAACGATTGAGATTTTGATGTATAGAGATGATGAACAACAGTTCAGAGAGTCATTTAGAAACCATTGTCCCTTTAGATTAGAGAGGAAGAAGGCTATGAAGCGAATGATAACTTTACTGTCATGACAAGCCAACAGTTTACTGTATTATCACTGTGTGTAATCTCTCATCAAGCATTCCTTTCTCTTTAGAAAAATTATTTTAAATGATGCTTCCTGATAACGATCATTTAAAATTGGCTTCTTCAATTATTTCACAACCAGATATTATTAGCCAGCTCATAAGTATTTATTAGCAGACTATGTCAACATACTTCAAATTAAGAGTCTTAACCAGATAACGGTGACGGTCTTAAAGCACACATCTTCATATTAGTAGCTTATAATTAAAGCTTCCATCTACAGGTATGTCTCCAGAGTGACATGGGCGGCACCAAACAGCATGATGGCTACCTTTAGTCTTGTTGCTGACCCACTCGTTGATATAATCAGCTGCCGCGGTGGGGTCGCTGAAGTCCAGGTTCCTGCTCTCACACTGGAAGTTTGCTTTATTGGTGGCAACAAAGCTCTCCTCCATCGGGAAACCCTTCTGGCCGAACATGGCGTTGGCGATCAGCACCACGTCCTGGTTTGACTTGGCAGTCAAGTTTTTGTGCAGCTTCTTCAACATCCTATAAGGACCTGTGCAGAACAAGAGGTCTTTTTGATCAATACTGAAAACCAGAGAGATTTCGGCTCATCTACCAAATTCCCACGCTCCAACACCCTCCTTACCGTTCTTCTTGTAACGCAGAGCGCTGACGATCTGCTTCCTCGTTTCTCCGTGGGCTCCCTGCAGCAGCATGCCGAGGATTGAGGCCACGCCGTGGGGCGAAAGCACCACGTTTTCCAGAGGCTTTGAGCGCACCACCTGCTGGAACACCTGTATGCCCAGATCAGAGCCCCGTTCACCGTACGAGGGAGAAGCGGACAGCACGCCCTGATGGCCACACAGGGCCACCAGCGCATACAGGCAGAGTAAGGAGATGCGCTTCATTCTGATCCCCGCAGCACCTTGAAGGAGAGAAAACACAAGATAATGAAACATTGAATGAGCTTATTGTCCATGGCTTCCCAGAGAACACGCCTGCTATAGTCATTAAACATTAATCTAGCACCAGCCTGCATTCCTCAGAGTCACCTCCGCAACCACCCATGCCTTTCACATAACGTGGTTTACTCAGTAACGGGTAATTATCGCGTGCTCCCTCCGTTGTCCTCGGGGCAAAACATCTTTAGTACGGCTGACTGTTGCCGTCACGAAGGCCGCTCTCTGCTCGTGTTTCATTGGACTCCACCGAACCTTCACGACCACCCCGAGGGAACCTGCCTCAGCCTGCTCCGCTGGTTAAAGCCAAGCAAGTATGACCGCAGGAGCCAGACATCAGGGCTGCTGGCGATGAGCAACGGAAGTACACTCCGCTTTACTGCAACAGCGCTTACGTAACGCCCACACGATACGACACGTTTGGTCCGGTCACCTTTAAGATTTACATTCATTTGGCCTTCAGGGAGAAAACAAAACCAAGTAACTGGATAGTTTGAGTTAAAACCCGGCTCCAAACACAATAAAAAAAAATAGGTTGCGCCCCAAACCGGATGACGAAGGCTTATATGAGGGTCATACAAAAACATCATGTAGTGGTTTCGTTTAAAAATGGCAACGGGACAACTATAAATACTACTGTTTTGTAATCTTTGTTTGAACCTAGGTCACATTTTCTAAACACGGTGCCTGTATTCAATCAGCTTTCACGGCTGCTTGGAAAACCTGCAGGGAGTTCTCAACTGAAGTTGTTCATCTTCCACGAGTTGTACAAAGTCTCACTAAATAAATTTTTTTCCAGTGGTATTACTTGGAAATAATAATATGACTGAACTCGTGTTTTTTTTTTTTTGGATAGAAATCCCCATTCTGCTATAGAGTCCGTTGAAGATAGCCAGTCTGGGCTCATCATTAACCCCTAGAGATGCACTGTGAAATAGTCCTGAAAGGGACATTTTTATTTATTTTTTGTATTATTTTTTTTTTACACTCCATCCGCCCTGGTGGGTGATCAGTCTGTTGGATAATAAAAATCTGATCATTTTCCAATCAGCGAACGCACCATAAACACCAACATCACTTTAATGTAACGGAGTGAAGGATTTTCAGCATCAGTGAGGAAGCACCAAGCGGTGAAATCGTCTATGACGGAAAGTTAAACGGCGATATGGCAGCTGGTTAGCTAGGTTCCTACAGCACAGCAGCAGAAAACAGGAAGATGAACATATTCCAGCTATAGTTGTTCTTTTCTGTCCGTCTGAAGAGTCCAATGAGGTGTCATGAAACCTGTAGGCTCTGGAAAATGTTGACAATCTGCTAGAAGGATTCTCATAATATCACGACTTTATTCTCATATTTATTCTCGTAATATCCAAAAAAATAATGAATTTACATTACAGTCATTGTAGATTAAAGAAAAACTAATTATTGAAGTAAATTCCCACAAAAAAAAACTCAGATAAAAATGCATTTGCGAGGAAAAAAAAACGTGGATGTTTTCTGATGTTGAAAAGTCGTAAATTTCACGAAAAATCTTTTTTTTTCCATGATTAAAAAGGCATAAACTTGCTATATTAAAAACAAGTATCTCTCTGACATTGTAATCAGAAATTCTGTATCATCTGGATGATCTCGAGACCCTGCTGTGGAGAATAACCATCTGGTGAGATGGTGTACTTTTTGGATTTTGGAGTGTACAAAAAAAAAAATGTTTATGCTGAATTATACATGCACGTTGTGTAGACTTTCACAATCGTCTTACTCGGCATCACATTTCATTTAATCCAAATAAGCCAGTAAAGTATTTTTTTGGCCCTGTTGTGGGCTGTACCCTTACTTGCTGCTGATACACCTAGGAGTTTCCCACTGTGGGGAAATTATTCTATAAACTACAATTATTCTATAAACAGCTCTGTGAAGAAGTCAAGAAAACATCTTTTCTTTTATTCAGATGTTAGGTGGCTCAGAAAGAGACCTTAAAGTAACTCTGCAGTGTCCCCCCCTTAGGAATCCTTTCATCTAACTGGAGACTTTTGATTTTTAAAGACAATCACATTTAAAATGTTATCAGATAAGAATACAACTGCGACCGTCTTCTTCTTTCAGCACAACCAGTAAATCCTCACCCTTAATAATTTAGCAAAAACTCATCATGTGCACCTGCACCAAGCACAGATGTTTACTACCCCGGCAGGGAGTTTCCCTGGAAGCGGGACCCCAGGTAGAATTGTGTTCAGGGCCCCCATAAATGCTCGGCTCGGCCCTGGCCGTTCCCCCGGAAAGGTGGGCACGCCGCGGGGGGAAATCCCCTCTGTTTGACGGACGCTACCAGCTAATCCTGCTGGTCATTAATTAAAGCGAGACGTGAGAGCAGCAGGGGGGCCGGAGCAGCTCCTCGGGAGGTGGAGGAAGGCACTTTCTCTGCAAACAATGCTCATTCAAGTCACGTATGTCTCCGCGTAAGCCTTTGTCTTTACCACAAAGAAAAATGACTTTTGAGCCGAATTTAGAGTAAAGACGCATAGGCAATCGATGCAAAGTGCGGACTGCAACCATACATGAATGCAGCACATTGAGAAAAGTCATCCAAAAAAGAGAGAAAGACAGACCAAGTTAACTTTTTGTGCAGACTCTAGTTCCAGCTGCTGCCACTGCGCCCCTTTACGAGCCACCTATATTTATTTATCATTTTCCATCTTCAAGGGAGAAAAGTTAACAAACGACGTTCCTTCTTACCTTTTTTTGTTGTTGTTGTTTTCCTTCTGACGTTTTTCTGTTTGGACTTATCCCCCAGGTGACACTGACACCTCACGTCGGTCCGGTTCTAACTGGAGCCCAACCGAGAAGCGAAGGTTCGCACCGAAACGCAGCGTGAGAGAGCAAACGTGTTTACTGCCGCCGACCTGAGCGCTCCGACTGGGCTCGGCTCTGCTTTCAAACAGCAATTTATCCGCCTCAGCTCCGCCTTCTTGGCCAAACAACGGACTGGGAGCGTTGCTGCCCCGCTGGCGTCAAGCTCCGCGTCACAGCACGGACACTTCCGCTCACACCTCCAAAATAAAAGCGCCTCTATGACGCGTTCCACGAAAATCCGGTAGGTGTTGCTTTCAAACTCCTTTGAGGAAAAGTTATTAAGTAGACAACTTCATAAATCAGAGTATCATAGAAAAGTGTTATATTTCATGTTGTGTTATATGTTGATTTTGGTGATTACACTTTACTGCTGATGAAATCCCCAAATTCAGTTTATCAGAAAATTAGAATGTTAAATATAACCAATATTAAAAGATCTGTGGTTCAGAAATGGTACATTAGCACATGCAGTCATAAGAAGGATGACACAAGGAAGTTTACCCACCACGGGACATTTGTTAAACAGGCCAGCTGGTCAAGAATGTTAGTGGAAAGTTGAGTGGAAGGAAAAAAAATAGCAAAAGGTGCACAATATATGGCAATAACTACAGCATGTGAAAGAAAGCCCACTTAAGAGAGGCAAGACTCAGAAGGCTCAGACTGTGAGCCACCACATCCAGATGTATCAGGACAGGAGCAGCAGCTGTCACATTCCTAGTGTTAAACCACTCTGAACATCAAAGGTTTCTTACCTGGGTTAAGGAGAAAAAGGACTACTCCCAAGTCCTCTTTTTAGACTAGGCCAATCATATCCAGAACATGAGCGACAGCTATCACATTCCTTGTGTTATCGTGTAGTGCATCTAACCTCAGCAAAGGAGAAAAAGGGCTGGACTGTTACCCAGTGGTCCTGTTTTCAGATTACGCCTAATGTTGCATTTCATTTAAAACTCAACATCATAGGGTCTGGAAGAAGAGAAGTGAAGAATCCAAGCAGCTTGAAGCCCTGTATGAAGTTTCCACAGTCAGCCATGATGTGAGGAGCCACATCATCTTCTATATTTTATCAAATCTAAGATCAGCGCAGCCATCTGCCAGGATGTTTTAGAGCTTTTCCTGCATCCCTCCGCTGACAAGATTCATGGAGATGATTTAATTTTCCAGTATGACTTAGCAGCTCCTCACACTCCCAGAATTTCCAGACTGCACAGCCACATCTGTGCGTCGCTAAGGCATGGGCATCTCAGAGACTCATGAGAAATAGATAAAGACCAGATACCAGATACCAGAGCCAGCAGCCCAGACAAGCAGAAGGCTGCAGTTAGTGCAACCAGGGCTTGGTGAACACTTCAGCAAAGCCTCAGACTGATCTCCTCCATGCTACAATCCATTAATGCAGTGATTCATCCAAATGCAGCTTGACCAATTTTGGACATATTGCACTGTCTGACTCTTCTCCACTTAGAATCCCTTTTTATTCGTCTTTTATAGTATTTTGACTTCCAGAGAAAATTACGCTCTTCACTGTGCTTGACAGTGCACTTTGCATAAATTTTAGTAAAGATTAGTTTGATGTAACTGATTAAACCGGCATGTCAGAAATATGCTCAAATTTTGCATATCGGTTAAAACAGAGAGAGGGATGTTTAAAACCATGATGTCTTGGGGGGCATCTCCAAATCACGTCAGTTATCAATAAAATAAAATAATTACATGTTATCACAATAACAACTTTCAAATCACCTAAAATTATACTGCTATCAAGTTTGAGGTTTGTTTTTGATTCAACCCTTATTTAAAAATATCTTCTTTTGCAGCATCAGCATGAGCTACTGGCAACGCATTATCTTCCAGTCCCATAACCGTATCTCCCTGCAGGATCTGCGAGACGTTCCGTGTTCAGAGACGAGGTTGGAAACCACCAAACAGGACGCATGAGCAGAAGCGTCTAGACTGGGCCAGGAAATATCTGCAGACAGATTCCTCAGAGGTTTCATGGACTGATGAAGTGAGGGGGACTCTCTACGGACCAGATGGACCGCATCAGTGACGGCCACAGAGCTCCACTTTGAGTCAGATGTCAGGAAGGTGGAAGCTGGTATCTGCTGGTATTAATAAAGATGAGCTGATTGGACCTTTTTGGGATGAAGACGACCTCAAAATCAACTCCCAAACCTACTGTCAGTTTTAGAAGACTGTTTCTTCAAGCAGCGTGACAGGAAGATGTCTGCATCTTTAAAAAAGACAATGATTTTTATGCAGGGCGATGCTCCTTCACATGCATCCAAGTACTCCTCTGTGTGGCTAGCCAGTGAAGGCGTTAACGATCAAGAACTTTTGACATGGTCCCCTTCCTCACCTGACCTGAACCCAGTTGAGGACCTGGGGCAGATCTACAGAGAAGGAAAACAATCCATCCCGCTGAACGCTGTCTGGGATGTTGTGGCTGCTGCTGCACAGAGAGTTGATCGTATCAACAAGCTGACAGACTCCATGATGGAAGGCTTATCGCTGGTAATGAAAAGAAGGGGGACAATGTCGGTCACTGATTATTATCATTGTTATTAATGTTGTTTTTTAAATGTTAGAAATGTTTAGTGGAAGGTTTTGTTTGTTTGTTTATAATTCTCACATAATAATAATTTAAAAAAAACAGTGAGATGGCAAAATGTGGTTTTCATTTAATTGCATAATAATACGGCAGAATTATCGTTGCGCAGTAATTGTGCGCATATATTCTCCTAAGAAAGCCAAAACCTCACTTTTACTTTCTTGAACGTTCCTGTTTGAGGTTTGGATGAACATTAGCATTTTGGATTAACAGAGAGAAGGGAGTGATTTAGTTGTGTCCACAGTGTAACAGCTCCAACGTTTTACTTATATGGATCAGATAATTTTCAACTAGTCATCCTGAAAGGTTAACAGCACTTAAAAAAAAAAATTCTAGTGTTTTATTGCATTCTCAAAATGAGCATACTGAGTAAAACTATGAGAGAGGTTTAATTACTCTGAAGGAAAGTTCTTAATTTAATGTAAAGATGCAGGCCAGTGATGGGTATGTAAACAATGCAGCTTGCAAAGAGTTAGAACACCTAGATCATCCCGAGTGGAGTGATAGTGTTATCAGGCGGTTGCCAGATCATCCAACAGTCTATTTCTATGCAGGTCTGAACGGGTTCCACCCCCGACGGACATGAGGCCGTCAGCCTGCCAGCTCTGGTATCCACGTTATTGTATATAATCCCACAATCTTTTAATACTTTCTTTTGATTTCTCTTTCATTTTTCATATAAATCAGATGTTATTAGTTAGTCAGTGTAAGACAGATTTTATGTGGAACTTTGCTGGGCTGAAAATGTGCTTTAAAATACTGCTTTTACACCGAATGAGTAAGGATTTTAAGAATCCATTTCCACTGCATGGGGCGCCGCCAACACAGGGGCTTACTGCGGGGCAGAAAGTTGGGCTGCACTGTGTGTCTGGCTGGGAGGAATTAGAAATAAACAATGTAGAGCAAAGTTGGGTCAGAATGTCTGTTTTGGATAATTATCAGGAGACTGCCAGTAAAAACAATAAACACGTCCTGCATGATAATCAGGTCTGTCTAGCCTTTCACAATGTCCTATTTCAAACACGGAGGCAAAGGCAAAAGAAGGGAGCAGTGCAGAGCGGTCCAGTCAGACACCTTTGCAACAGTTCACGGTTCTGGTGATGTTATTACAACACTTCTGATGAGCAGACAAGAAAAAAAAAACACTTTTAAACTTCAGATTACAGCAACTTTTACTGAGCAGGACCACACGTGTGCGTGCTTGGTTAGTCACGTATCTCTGCCAAACCCGAGAACTGCGTGCGTCCTCAGCTGTACACTTTTACCCTCGTCTCACTGCTTCCTGTTGCAACATGAGTTGGAACAGTGAAAGGATGAGTCGGCACTGTGGATTTCAGTGAACTCTGAGATAACCCATATTCTGAAATACGGGTCCAGAAACACTTCAAAAATATGCGTTTAAATAATCACGTTGAACTGTATGAGTTGGAACAAGTGTGCTGTTTACTGATAGGACGAATCAGCATTGAGCAATGTTACCCTTATATTTTATCCAAGAAGGAAACGATATCATGGAAAATTTTGTAGATACATTCCTTCAGAGATGCTGTATTGGGCAACATCAACAGAGCAGCAAGAGTCAATGATGACTCTTCTCCCTCATCAGACCGCTAAATACCACTTCTCCATCCACAGACACCGTCACCCAGCACACACCAGACTGAAGCAAACGTAGCCTCCAGTGCTTTAGATGTTCTTCAGAGTTCTATTGTGACCTCCTGAATAAGTCGTAAGTGAGCTCTTAGAGTACTTTTGGAGGGTCGGCCACTACAGGGAAGTTTTGCCACCCTTCCATATTTTCTCCATTTGTGGACAACAGCACTCTGTGGTTCCCTGGAGTTCCAGAAAAAAATTACAAATGTCTGTTTAACCCTTTCAAGAATGATGTCAATAACTTTATTATCCGTTCTTGATATTTTTATACGCTAAGCAGGGGTGGGTCATTTACTTGAGTAACGTTTTCAACAAAATTTACTTTTAGGAGTAGTTTTACTGCACTGTACTTTTTACTTTTATTTGAGTCATATTATTAAAAAGCATACTTGAGTAAAATTTCTGGCTACTCTACCCACCGTGAGTAACTTCGTTAAATAAAGAACTGACTTGTTTTAACCAAAATGCACCAGAGAGACACATAAAGTTTGTAAAAGTGAGTCTACTTGTACACAAGATTTGTTGATGTATTGTTATTGTCTATCTGCTGAGCTCATTAAGGACTTTTTATATATATATATATATATATATATATATATATATATATATATATATATATATATATATATATATATATATATATATAAATAATCAATTAGTCTTAAAATACCAGAATTTGTACTTTATATGTCTGTCAGATTACGTCACGTTTAAATATGAGTAACCTACCGAATACTTTTTTTTTAATTTTTTTTTTTTTTTTTTCTTAGTTGGCTACTTCTTATTTTTACTTGACTTAAAAATATGTTGAAGTAGTGCTACTCTTAGTTGAGTACAGTTTTTGCCTACCCACTTCTGATGCTAAGGTTACCTTTGTCTAATATTAAAATTACTTTGATGATCAGAAACATTTAAGAGACAAAGAGACAAAATAGCAAAGCAAAACATCTGTAAGGAGTCAAATACATTTTCAAAATAATGCATTTTAATCACAGAGTAATACAAGCTTCCAAAAATGATTAATATGACTTAGCAGGTGAATCTATCTACAAGAACAAGTATGGGAAACTGAACCTCAAAACTTTAAAAAATGTTTTTTTATTATGTTTTTTATGCCCTACTGACAAAGTACAATTTCTGTGTAACTATCCCTTCTTAAAAATCACAGTCTGTAGTTGTGAGATGTGCCAAAAATAGATTGAACTGTTATACCAGAAACAACAGAGGCTTTCTGGACAGGTTCAAGAAGGTTCTTCTGCTTTTTAAAGGGATACAGGCACACGTAGCAACTCGTTTGCCTTGAGTATGTTTTGCTATTAGATTATGAAGAAAATCTGACAATTATATTTATGTGATTTTATTTAAAATACCTGGGGGGGGGGGGGGGAGGGGGCGGACACGCTGGAGGGACATCTTTACTGCTATATATATATATATATATATATATATATATATATATATATATATATATATATATATATATATATATATATATATATATTTATTAACTACTTTGTTTGCCTTTTTTAAACTGAGAACTTGCAAGATTTTAGGTCATATGTAAAATGACTTTCCAGCTTCAATGATTAAATAGGCAAGCAGGAAAATATACTTTGCTGTTAAGCTAAAATTACCACTAATAGATTAGTGTTTAGCCCTTACCTCATTCTTTCTGTAGCTATAAATGTTGAAGGACGTTGCCTGTTGTTGCCTCTCTTTCCATGATTTTTCACCCATACATTCTCTACACTACCATTCATTGTTTTTGACTACCTTGTAAATGACTTAAGTTAATAAAATGACCCCAGGTCTCATTTTTGTGAAGCCATTCCCATGGTTTGATCAAAGAAATGTGACAGCAACACAAACATACTTGTTTTGTTGTAAGATATCAGGTAAAAAAGCCAAACAGAAGACGGTCTTAAAGTCTGAATTGAGTTCAGATTATGTTATTTCATCAATTGGCCTCTTCTTCTTTTAGCCATTTGCTTTCAGATGTCGCCACAGCATGTCATCTCTCTCCATCTAATCCTATCTTCTGCATCTTTTTCTTTCACACCAGCTACTGCTGCTCACCCCTGACCTCAGTCTAACTTTCACTACTCTTTCCCAAAACTTCATTGTAAAACTCATCAACTTTATTATTTTGTAGCTGCAACTCCTCTGCTCTTCTCGATCATGGATTTGAGTACAAAGTCATTTAAACTGAGGCTCCACTCTGACTTGTGTCCAAGTCACGTGACCCGAGTCCACACCTTGTTTCAGTGGTTTTAGTCAGGCAGGAATCTGGTTTAACCCTGGTACCGCTCTCACCGCCTTTAGCTTCTGCTTTCAAGGAAGACTCTGCTGTGTTCATCCAAAATTTAAGAACATGTCAGAATTACCCACTTGGGTAAGATACTGACTGCTCAGAACCTCCGCAGATATTCCCTTTCAAAAACATCCAAACTATCTTTTCTGTTTTAACTTTATTGTGAACAGGAACACATTTGCCTTTGTTGACATTGGTAACCCTCCCTTTATTCTGCTCCAACACGACTAATGAAATACTATTTTTTGCTCCTGTCTCTTTAAGATCCAAAACAGGCAAAGTGTTCTTAACCTTGATTTTGATTGGTTTAAATTTTCGGTCAGCGAGTCAATGACAACTTTTTAATTTACACAATATATATTGATACTGGGCATCTTTTTTAAGAACATATTGAAAATGTTTTGATATTCCGAATCTTTACAGTAATTTAGCGACTGACGGTATATCAAATGTTTGTTTAATGGCAAAACCTGCAAATGTGAAACTGTATGATTTAAGTATTGGTTAAGCAGTGTTTGATTAACAAAGGAAAAATAAACTGACAAATGATGGCTTTATAAAAACAATCACCTCAGAGAAGTAAAAATATTACAAATTTGATATCAATAAGAAAAAAAAAACTTTATTAACTCCATGTTTAATATATTCAAAACCATAACCTTTTCTACCTAAGACTTGTGCAAAGGCGCATTTCAAGATTTCAAGGAGCTAAAAATTTGGCAGCACTGTAACGTTTCTAATTTCAGCGATCCGGATTAATGCATTTGCTTCTTAAAGCTGAAGGAGCATTCAATCACTACTTCAGCCATTGCTGGAGGAGAAGAAAGATGTGATCCCGAGCCTCAGACAGCTGTGGAAGATCCTGGCTCCTCGCTGGGTACATGTTAGCACAGTGAGCCGTCCCTGGATCAGGGGAAAACAAGACATGTACAAAAAACACTTATGGAAGTTTTGTAAAAACAAATTTGAAATCTTAGTACTGCCTTGAAAATGAGTCATTTTCAAGGCAGAGTTGATTTCAGTGATGGTTAACAAGATCATCTACTCTAGTACGTAAGAATGAAATAAAGCCTTTGTAGGAATAGTCTAACAATTGATTTTTAGCTTTTAAAGCTCTCAAATACTTTCTATAAACCTTGTTTAAAATGTAACCATATTAGAAAACAAGATGTCAAGTTAAATGATTTAGCAAAAGACTAATGCATTCTTCTAATGTTTCACAAAAGCTTACACATGCACCAAATCAAATGTATCATTTTCTGGGCAGATTAATAAAGACATAGTAAATGGCGGCTCATTTTCACATTATATACCTCTTTTTCAACATGAGAAACACACAAACCATAGAGGAGTGTCGCTTTAACAGATACTAATGGCAAAGAACAGAGACAAACCATGCCCCTGTCCTTAGTTTAATGGTTTTTATTATAGGATAATAAAGGAATTGCAGAAAACACCAAGTAGACCCACAGATTAATGCAGAGCTACAGATCTCAAACCCTGTTATTTGTCTCTTTTAGCTCGTTAGAATTGGGCTGAAATGAGTACAGTCATTACCCCCTCAATGTCAGCTGAATCAAAGTATTTCCTCACCTTTAATGAAGACCGCAGGGAGCTCAGCTGTGATGTCCTGAGTGATCCCCAAAGCATGCCATGGGTCAATGGAGCCGTTGGGGAACACTATTCTGCTGGAGCGGATCTCGTAGCCGCCGTAATACTCGTTGGTCTGGGCGACGGCCTCTGCCACCTCCTCAGCGCTGATGTTGTAAAAGCTTGCACACTGTTTCACCTGATAACTGGATTCATAATCAGGAAGAGAAAAAAAAGTAACAGATCCAGCGTCTGGAAAACCTCAACATACCCCATGAAACTTTTATGTTGTTGTTTTGTTGGTATTTTATATGACAGACCAACACTAGTTAGTGCATAATTGGGAGGTGGAAGGAAATGGATGCCAATAGCAAGGCACAATAGCCAAGTGGCCTTCCACTTAAAAAAAAAAAAAAAAAAAAAAAAAAACAGGCAGGGCATTATCAGTGAAACAGCAAAGAGGCCCATGGAAACTCTGGAGGAGCTGCAGAGATCCATAGCTCAGATGGGAGACTCTGTCAATGAAACAACTATCGGTTGAGAATTGCATAAATCAGACCGCTATTGAAGAATAGCAAGAAAAAGGCAATTGTTGAAAGAAACCCATGAGAATTTCAGATTACAGTTTACCACACGCTATGCAGGGGACACAACAAATATGTAGAGTAAGGCCCCCTGTTCAGACAAGACCAAAATGTTACTTATTGACCGACATGCAAAGGTTCTTCATCCAGCAGGACCACAACCCTAAACATACAGCAAGGACTTCCATGGAATGGTTTACAAAACTCTTCTCTACATTAGAATGGCCTAGTCAAAGTCTTTCACCACTAGGTGGACCTTGAGCACCGTCTGTAGACCAAAACAAGATGCGTATAAAGCCCTGCTTCTCTCTATCTCCGCTCTACCACTTGGCACCCATTCTCCTTCTCACCCATCAGCTCGTATGAGCCTATATGCTAAGGATAAAAACACAGCAAGACAGCAGAGGGCTGGACGATATAGAAAAAAAGCTTATCAATTAAAAAAATGCATATTGATCGATATTGATAATTATTGAAAATATTTAAAACCATATTTTATGTGCAGCTCTGCCTGGACACTTTATGATATTGCTAAATGATTTAATTTTAATAAAGAACACAAACACAGAATTCCAATTAAATCTTTATTTAACCAACTTTTTTAACCATAACAGAATTTTTTTAAAGAGAAATAACTTAAGAGACCTGAGTTATGTTATTAAATAATGACAAAGAATAAACTAAAGTGACCAGTAAAATGACCAAAATAAATAAACCAAATAAATAAATAAAATAGCCTATTTAGGTGGAAATAGTGCACTAGTTACTTCTCAGGTTTCATAATTGAGAGGCTGACGCAGGGCTGAGGTCAGAGGTTGTGGCGTGTAAGGAGGACACAGATTGCAGCTCATTTTGCACTGATTCTCTGCATTAGTTGCACAATTTAGGGAGCGCTGTTAGAGAAAAACTTGCGTCCCGAAACGTTATATCGCCGATCAAGAGTGGCGAGTAGTTGTTTGAAGCCAGGTTTTTCAACTGCAGACAACAGCAGCACATCCATCACTATGAAGCACGTTACTGCATGCGTGATATCCTTACGCCGCTTTTTCATTTTATCACAAAAAGGAAGCCCAGTTTAGCTGCTGTACCTGCTTTGTTTTGGAAGAAGTTCCAGAAGATTTCTAAGAAGATGACGCGGAGTCGCGCGGGGCTGCAGAGATCGAGGAGCTGCGCGGGTGTGAGCAGCTGAGCGGCTTACGTGATGAAACAAGTTTGTTGCGTTACCAGACTTTGTTTTTATCGGTTCCTTGCAAGTTTTACAAATCACTGGTTTATTTCTGTCAGACTGGCGAACTAGTAAAACCCCGTTTTGGGACCGTTTCCTCCGCCGCTTCTTGCTGCGACATATTCACGTGCTCTGTGTTGTGGTTTGAGAGGGTGTTGCTTTGTGACGGCGTGCCTGGGTCCGCGATTACGATTGGTTGAGAGCAAGTAGCAACTGTAGCATCAACTAATATGATAGGCTGAAAGGAAGGAAGGAAAACTCTCTATCGAACTTTTATCGACCCTATTTTTTCCTATCGCGCCACACGTCTATCGATCGATATATATTGTTATTGAATTATGGTCCAGCCCTAAAGCAGCGTCACCTTTCAGAGGAACATGTCATAACTCCTAAGTTTATAATGCTGTTAGCAAGAGAACAGTTTGATCCGATGGGCGTGCTCTCTGCCATGTTACGCCTGTCGATGGCATTTTATGGGCAAGGAGGGGGCAGCTGTTCACGTGCACGTACGTGCATGCACAGCCGGCCCAGCTATGTTAACAAGAGATTGGAGAACAGCACAGAGAGATGATGCGCGACGTTTATCCATAGTGATCTAAAAAGATACCTTTAGTTCTCACAAAGCTATTTTTTTAGTTCTTTCTATCTAAAATAATGACATTTCGCTTATTAAAAATTCAAGTTCACAGACACCCTCCATTCAATCTTTCTGGGCTTGAGCTATTTATTATTATTATTATTATTATTATTATTATTATTATTATTATTATTATTATTATTATTATTATTATTATTATTAGAAGAAGAAGAAGAAGAATCCTTTCTCCCAAACCTCTGGTTCGCTTCTAAACATATGCTGATCTAATTGTTGAACGAAATTTATTATTAGCCTGTTTTAAATAAATGTGTCATTATGGTGTGTGCATGTGTGCACAATTGAGTGTGTATATTTTGTAAGTTTTAGCATTTTGTTTTATGTAAAACAAAACATTTGCCATTTTGAAGGTGGGTCAAGAATATATTGACTCAAGAGGCTGAATACAGATGCATTCCACGTTTTTCAGGACAGTAAAAAGCATCAAGAACAGGGCAAAACATTTCCCCTCCAAATTCCAAATATGCTGCACCCGGTCCAGCTGTCACATAAAATACTATTAATATACGTCAACAATTGTAGATGCAAACGTAAAGAAGCTCCAAAGAGACGAGTGCTCCTGCCAGGCACTGCAAACAATGCAGCGTCTTTTTTAAAAGCAGAAAGGGATGCATTAAACAACAGATGATGTGAAACTAATAAAAGGTGATTGGGTGAGCAGGTGCACTGTACTGAATCCTAATTATGAACCTATTAGGCATAGAGACAGTGTGTGCTGCACTCACCCGAGAGGGAAGCCGCTGAATGGCTGGTTCGGGGAATCTGTGCTCTGGTAGAATCCAAATTCACTGCAGGTCTGATAGACCCACTGTCTCCCTGACAACACATGCATAAAAAAATGTAATCACTGCTGCATATTCACTTAGTACTGAGAAACCGAGGCGGCAACAACAGAGAGCAGACAGTTTGAACATTAGCTTAAATGGCTTTTATATAAATAAATTAAAAAAAAGCAGTCCTTTTAGTCATACAGCCCTAATAAAGAGTGGAAGGAGCTCAGATGAGGCCGTAAGCTGAAAGGGTGGTTGGGGAAGGTTCACAATGGCTTTCTGAGAGAACTGTTTATTTTTCTAACAGTTCATGTCCAGCTCATAAAGCTGAAGTGGAGTGTGGGCCAATAACATCTGATGAAACGCAGAAAAACATTCCCGGTTAAGGCTGTCCTCCAACATGGGTGAACACCCTTCCATTTACAACGTACGCATTTCTAAAACTTTAAATAAAGTCTGCTCCCTTTCAGGACAAAGACAACGACCTAAATGTTCTCCCTGGATTTCTCTAGACTTTTTCCAGCGGTAAAGTGATCCAATTTTAGGTTTCCTGTTTTGGAACAACTAACCTTGTTGTTATTTTGACCTTTCCTTAAAAAAAAAAAAAAAAGACTTTCAGCTACACCCAAATCTTGCTTCATTAAATGTTTTAAACCACATCCCAACCTCCATGCTTTTCGGTAGCAAAGACCCCAAACCAGATCTGGCTCTTAAACATCCTTTTGACTGTTGGTGGAAAGTTTTAACATGTATTGTATTTTTCTTCTCATGTAAGAAGTCATGCACATAGCCAAGAAAACAATACAAAACACACAGACAATATAAAAACAGCTCCTATCCTAAGTATGGCTTCCACGACAAACCTACAACTGAATATTTCTTGAACCGTTTACATTTTGTCAGCCATCTACCACATTCTTCACGCAGAATGATGGGCAAAGCTGAACCGTATCGTCTACACGCAAATCACCCTAAAGACGCCGTCCCACACGGTGGTGGCAGCACCATGCTGTGGGGTTGGAAGATGGACTCCAGCGGGACAAATAAAGACAGACTGATCTGCAATGGAATGACTTACACTGACACATGTTCATGTGTTGGAATGGCCTAGTTAAAGTCCAGACACAAATTCACTTGTACGTGGCAAGACTAGAAAACTGGTGTACACGAACACACCATCTGCCCTCTTATAGCTTTAAACTCTTTATACTCTTATAGCTTTAACTATGGTGTAAAGAAGAATGGGCACAAGTCTTTGTCTCTAGATGAGCAAAGCTAGTAGACACATGAAATGACAGCTGTAACTGCAGTGACTGCACCCACCTCCACCAGCGGCTGGCCCATCCCAGGACGTATTAGTCATGTCTCTGACGTAGTTACTGAAGCTGGTGTCCAGGCATTTCACAGAGAACGTCTCCATCATGAGGCGGGCCACAGCGGCATAGCGGGCGTAAGGATCTCCCAGCGAGGCGTCGCTCATCACGCCACACAGCACCTTGATGGTTACGTTGGTGCCCACAACCCCCTGTGTTAACAAAGGAGCAGCGCAACAACAGAAATGGAAAGAAAAGGGTAGGTTAATGTTCTCTCAAGAGCTCATTTAATAGTTCCAACATGATGACGTGATCCTTAACGTCAACATTTGGATCAGATGATGTTTATATGTGTGTTCCTATTATGAAAGGACATGGAGGTGGTGAGACAAATATGAGCACATTCCTGGGAAGCTGGAAACAAAAGGATCTCGTGAATCAACGGAGATCTGACGGTTCAAAGCTACAGAAGCATCTTTAACGGAGGTAGCCAAAAGCTGCAGTCAAGTAAGAGCGGCACTACTTCAACATATGTTTACTCAAGTAACAGTAAAAAGCAGCCAACTCTGCGCTGGCCAGTCAAGTTTCTCTACACCAAACATTCATCTACTGGTGTGCCCCAGTACTTTAAACAACATACTGTTTGTTAGAACAGCGCAAGGTTCCTCCAATAACAATATCTATTTTTAACTGTATGTTCACTTGACATCCAAAAGGCTCAAGGAGCTCAGCAGATAGAAAAATAAGAATACAACAACAAAGCTGGTGTACGAACGAGAAGACTCACTTTAACATAATCTGTCTCTCTGGTGCGTTTTGGTCAAAACAAGTCTGTTCTTTATTCAGTGAAGTTACTCACGGTGGGTAGAGTAGCCAACAATGTTACTCAAGTAAGAGTAGTAATACTTTACAATAATATCACTCAAGTAAAAAGTGCAGTGTGGTAAAGCTACAGGAGCATCTTTAACAGGTGTGTGAAGTCGTCAAAAATTACATTTTGCTCAAAAAGTTACTTGAGTAAATGTGAACGAGTAAATGTAACTAGTTACTATCCACCTCTGATCTTTAACCATACTGCCTTAGCTCATTCAGTGCTTTTATTTCCAGGTTTGCTGCTGAACTTTCATGTAAATGTGGTAAAATAAAAAAGAATAAAACAGGCAAATTCTTCACCTTTTCAAAACTTGTAACATGGGAAAAAAAAGACAACAGATCTGCAATTTCTTGAAACTTCATGAAAACTTTGAAATATGCACATGTGACACCACTGATGATGTTAGTCATATTTAACAGCAGCAGTGTTCTCTCATAATATTTCCCAAAGTTAGAGGCAGGTTGCACATGGGTACATAGGTCATTTCCTCTACATACCTGTTGGAGACTCCAGTGCCTCATGACCAAAATAAAAACCCTGCAACTTGCTGCTACAGACATCCTGACATCTAATCTCTGGATTAAGCTATTTAAAACCCAGGTGACTCCTGTCTTTTAACATAATAAGTTCCTGGAAAGAGTTTTTGATATATGCACAATAGCTTACCAAGTTGGTGGATGGCTGTGGGCCATGTCCTTCTGAGCGTGCACATTTCTCCTGGATGAAAGGGAGAGACACTGCTCTTACTGAGAAATTTAGCAGATGGCCCCCAGGATAATACGTTTGAAAGCAGGTAGCACAGCCCATGCATACTGGATTGCTTGATTAACTAAAGGGAATATTTGATTGAGTCCATGATTGATGACAAAAAAATTAGACCACTGCAGCCTTAGGCGGGACTCATTAGGATTTCCCCTGCTGCCTTCTCTACCAACCAATCTACTGACATGTAGATTGGATTGTTATAGAGTCTTCGTGACCCTAAGATAGAGCTGCTGCAGTTCTCATACATTTATTTCCCTGCCTAACATGATCAACATCAACACACATCTGCCTGACTTGACTAGCATGTTCTCCTGCCTTTCCTGTTCTGCACAGCGGCTAAGAGAAATGGGGTCATATCCTAAGTCATATTTAAAACCCAGAAAACGAGAAATCATGAATCATTAAAGATTCTTCAACATTCTGATCAGCTCATATTATGCAAGACATAAATCACACGAAAAACTTCTGTTACATTTATATCTTCTGAATATATTATATTTGGAGTTGGTTGAAGAATCGACTCAAATTAGAGACTGCAGTCTGAAGAAACGGCAGGAAGATTATGCTACAGTAAAAGCTTATTTTCTGTTGAACCTTTTGTCACCTTTACTAACGGTGTGATGATTGTACTCATGCTACTAATGAATGATGACATTAAATGACCTTCTAAGGTCATATATTTGCATTTAAACATCTCTACGCAGAGAACAAAGTGGAACCAGTGTCATGATTCAAGGTTTTGGACAGACTGATCCTGATCATTTCCACGCTCATCTCAGCCGCCACCCACTCTACATAAACAACGTCACCTGCTGCTGCTAAGTATCATCAATCCATTCCACCAGGGACTCCACCTATGTATACACCTGCCTTTCTCAGGCCAGTAGTCCGCATGTAGCCGGGTATCTGGGTAAACGGATACACGTTTATGCGGGTATGCCTTTCATCTACACATAAACAGTATTTTACTGATTATTCTGAAAACTCCATCTTTGAGCCTGCGTGTGTACATCAAAAGACGAGTTTTAGGGTCCGGAGCATCATGGCGCTGACCTCACATACATGCGGCCATCGTTATTGACTCCATACAATGGAGTAAAATATGAATGCTGTTAAAGACGAGCTGATTTCTACATTGTTTTTCTGATTGTTTACAATATGAGTCTAATCAATGTTGAACTGGACAAATTCACTGACCTACAGCGGCTCTGGTCGTTTATTTCCAACTGATGTTACAAGCACACATGGAACATTATAATCATTACAGCTGCTCCAATATGTTGATGTGCACAGGAGAAATAACGCTTGAATGTCTGCTGTTTTACACAGGCACAATGCTGTTCAACACCGCTTTTATTTTGAAGGACTGTCTGGCTGACTGCCCCCATTGCGTCTGGCATGTTTAAAACAACGGTCAACGATGAATTTACACGGGTCTGTGTGGATGAAACGTGAACATTTTAAAATGAAAACGCATTGTTTGGTTAGAACATCAAGTTCCCAGAGCTCCCGCGCATTACAACCGCAGTCAAATTTCTTGCATGTACACACAAACCCGGCCAATAAAACAGATTCAGATTCTGATCCAGTATCAACCTCATCGTGGTTCTCGGGGAGAAGCGAGGACCGCAGAAACCCATAAACGTCTGTGCTCATCAGATATCAATAAATCCAGAAGTTGTTTTTTCAGTCTCAACCAAAAAAAGTTAAATCACTGAACACCACATTTTTATACAACTATGGCTATAAATATCTACAGGAGGCAGGATCGGCAGGTAGTTCAGACAGAGTTGTTGTACAGATATTTGTAATATCAAGATAAAAGGATAAAGATCTTTCTGAAGTTGGCAGATCAAAGGTAGAGCAAAAAAAAAAAAAAAACCCTTCCTGTTTGTTCATTGTGGGATATTTTCTGCGTCAGAGGTGTATTGCAAAACGTCACAAGCCGGCTGTTGTGGTGTTGCAAATTCCTCATGAGACGGGAGAAATAAAATTAAAAGTTAATAATTAGTAGAGTCAGCTCGTGGCAGTTTCTGGGTGGAGACCGGCAGGCGCAGAAGCTACCACGCTCCTCAGAGAGGCTCCCTGTCCCCTGGCTGCTGCCCACCGTGTGCCAGGGCCCATCCAGGTAGACGCCTGCCTGAAGCAATGAGTCATCTACTGAGGCGTTTGGGCAGACAAACACCGTTGGCAGCGATTACAGTACAGCATGTGTGCAAGCTGAAAACACGGGGCAACTCTGAATGACCCGCGATTCACCCGTCACCATCCGAGTAAACACAGGAAGTGTTGGTAGTTCTTCTAAAAGCCACGGTAGGTGATAACCTATGAGTTTCATAAAGCACACCACTGATAACCCTTCGTTTCCGGAGCCAGCGTGCCGACTCTCCCGATTAAGTTACGCCTCTCTCTTCCACGCATTCCTCAGCGGTACCTAAAACCCGGTGGCTCGCTCTGCACCCGGCCCCTTTGTGTCAGAGAGTCGGCGCTGGGCTGTGCTTGTTAGCTAACGCTGTGGAATCCGCAGCCCACTGCTCCTCAGTTCTTTTACAAGCGTCTCTTTGGCTTGGGGCGACAGGAAACCAGAGAGACCAAAGAGTCTTTTGTTACTTTTTCACATCGGCTTATTGGTAACCGGACTCACGTCCCGTCAAAGCAGCAGGGGGACAGAGAGGCGATAGAATGGGGAGGAAAGGGGGGAGGGAGCGACGAAAGAAGTAACCAAGGGGGGGAAAAGGCTCGGGGAGGAGAAAAATCATCCAGTAGAAACGGTGGGTGAGTCTGGGCAGATGATGTGGCTGGTTTATTTCAGCAACTGAAACAAGATAAAACTGTAGTCTGCTTGCAAAGGTGTGTGCACCCCAAGGTGAGCCGGCTATTTGGGCTTCGCCGAGGCTACTTTGTTATGTCGTCTTTGTAGACATCAACAAGTGGCAACTCCTTTCAATGTCAAAGGCTTATAAATACTTTTCTAACTTTTCCACAGCATGCAGCAGCCTTAGGAGAGCCGAACGAGCTGCAATTCAACAAATTAATACATTTCTAAGCCATAGGACATCATCTAAGTAAAGAAATGCATACATTGATTAACCAAACTTCTCAATATTGAATAAAAGCCAGTAAATATAACTTTGTACAGTTTTTCCTTTTATTTTTTCCCCCCTTAAACTTGTAGCTCACAGTGATTACATTTATTTCTGTCTTCAGTTGAGGAATGTGTAAAAGAGCCACTTCCAGCTTTGTGCTGAGCATGCAGTCTAAAGTTGTCTTAGTGTGATGGTGTTACGCTTGGATGGCTGAAACCTGGTATCAACACCACCCGAGCATAAAGAAAAGTCTCCAGCCTTACAAATTCTGGTTTCTGACGCAACGTTTAGCGCCTGCTCAGTGAGAAGGTGATGGCAGGACTCAGGTCGTCTCAGAGGCAGCACCTTTCTTCTTTCTTACAGAAACAGATTACCACTGTGCTCCCTGGCTAGCTGGGCCATGCTGTAATTTACACAGTGGTGACTGGACGCTTTTGACAAAAACTGTCATTCAGAAAACTAAAATTAAACCTCAGGTAACATTTAGCTACGTATGGTCATTTAAAAAGGTAAATAGACTTTTATAGCACTCTTCTAGCCATAATCGCCATATTCACAATAGGCACTCATTCATTCCTTCATGCATACAGATCGGTAGAGACCCTGGGGTTAAATGCCTTTCCCAGGAGCCAATCAACATGTGCTGGATGATGAAGCTGGAATAAATCCACCACCACACAATGAAAGGTTTGAGTTTCAAACTCACATTTGACTTAAATATGAGGATTTCTGATGTGAGTCCTTTGTCTCTGCTGTCTTATAGTCATCAATCCCCCCCCCCCCCCCAACCCACCTCAAATCCTCTGTTGTCTTCGTTATATTGGACCACATCCATGAAGTTGCCAGCCAGCATTTCCAATAAGTAGGCCGAGTCCATTTCTGACTGGATCTGCAGTGGGGAACACAAACTGGTATCGGGAAAGGAGAGAAGAAGCAGAACCCGAAGAAGAAGAAGAAAAGATCCAGGTGAATCAGAGAAGAATGAATATGAGTGAAGAAAATGTGGGGCGGGGGAATCAGAGGGAGAAAAAAAGGAAAAAGACAAAAAGCATCTTCTATGAATCCAGATTTAACAGGTAAAATAAATTCTGGATTTAGCCACAGACACACACTTGGATACATGTCCTTGTGCACTTTTGTCCTATAGCCAAAGTCACCAAGTTGCACACACTCTGGAAGCAACAATTCATCCATAACTAAAAATGTAAAAATAATTATAATGTTTTTAACCCCTAAGAAATAAACTAAATGTTTTGAGAAAACAGTAGTCAGATTTTTGTAGAAAGGAATCGATAAATCACTGCAGAAATAAAATGTAAGTGTTTTGCGTAGCTATAACTAGAGAGTTGCCTCATTTTTCTGACTGAAATGTTTTCTATTTGATTGGTTTACGAAACTTTTCAATCTATTCTCCACATAAATAACAACAGCAGCACACAAGTCCTTTTTCGCCTGTCAAAAACTGCATTTAGCAAAGTTTCATGAATAGCTGCAACCAAGTCTGTTTTCAGTAAAAGTTCCTGGATGCCTCTGGCCCAGTATCTATGAAATGAAATGAAATGAAATGTATGAATTACATTTATCGCACAGTACTGTAGACTGCTGTCTGACTTTTGACTTGAAAATTATTCAATTTGCTGCAAAGGACTATACGAGCGCTTAAGCCCCTCAGGGAGTGTTGTTGTTGGCCTGTGCAATCAACATTTTCTTTAAAAAACAAACAAAAAAAAAACACCAAAGATTATGTTTTGTTATGTCTGCATGTTATGTGTAACTGTGCATTCTGAGCCAGTGTCTGCCTCATCATAAATGTCATTATGGTAACACATAATGGCAACAAAGCTTCTTGATTGAAAAGAAATCAAACTAAACACGGCTAATGAACACAAATAGTTTGTGATGCCCTTTCCATTTTAAGAACATTTCACCTTGTAGTGAATACCTCACCCTAAAAGAAGCTCTCCTCCTATCAACCACCTGTGTAGGCTGGCCAGATTTATAGCATTATTGAATTTCAGACTGTATCCACACAAATCGATGCCACAGGCTGCAAATGGCCCCCGCTCCACATTTGGGAAACCCCTGCTGCTGCTCCTTCAACAGAGCAAAACTGTGGTCTGGATATTTAGGTTTAGGTTTAATCAAACGGTGAACAGGGCTCCGTAACCTGACTGGAGTCATCTGGAAAACAGGTCTGTTATTTCCTTGAGACGTGGATCCAACAATGTCTCTGTGGCGGTAAAATTACAGCTTTCTGGAGCCCTTTGTGCTGTTAAATTTAGGATTGATCTTTTTTTTCTCCCTAAAAATCTTTTTGCGTGTTTATGGGTGCCAAATCGTGTGTTGACGCAAGGACTGTGTTCCTTTGGTGGCTGTGGACTGGAAGCGGGACGCGCCTCCGGCCCTCTGCTGTCACGTTTTGTGTGCGGGTGCCGGCATGAGAACGTTTTCTCTATCGTCTGCTGGAAGCTGAAACGGGAGATTTCCAGTGAGGTCGGGCCAGTTTTCTGCCTTTTCCATGACGGTATTAGTTCAGCAAGGCTAACCGCCCCTGCTTGTTCATGGTGCGGTCTGACCACGCAGTCACTTAAAACAACCCACCATGGTCTTAAAATAACAGAGGAAACTGTCTTTAAAGCAGGAACGGCAGACAGAGAATGACCTCACGGTGGTATCGGGAGAATAAAGGAAAACAAAGAGCAAATCATCTAATGACAGGGTGAGATAATACGGACGATAGATGCTGCAGTAACATGCAGCCTATGAAGCTTCAATTACCTAAAAAGGCTCTAAAAAATGATGCGACAAAAATGAACAAAACTTATTTTAATCCCATTTCAATGGGATGATAATATATTTAACGCAGTGTGTTAACCCTTCAGACGGACCCCAGGAATGAGGGCCTCTCACACTGCAAAAACAGAACTAAAAATAAGTAAATTTTTCTTGAAATGAGTGTATTTGTACTTTATTTAAGCAGGTAAAAAAGATTATCTGCCAATGGAATAAGATTTTTGCACTTAAAATAGGAATAACTCATCTCCATCACCTTATTTCAAGTGCGGGATGTCTAATTATCTTATCTTAGGGGTAAAAATACTCATTCCATTGGCAGATGATCTTACTTACCTGCTCAAATCAAGGAAAAATGCACTAATTTTGAGAAAATTTTACTGAATTTTAATTCTGTTTTTGCAGTGCAGAGATCATGTCAAGATTTTGTAGGCCCAGTTTCAGGGTAGAGGGCTCAGAAGGCCCAGAGGCATTCTCTTTCTTTTTCTTGTCTTCAGCTTCAACCCTCTGGGTAGTTTCACATACCCTCTGATAGAAGTCCATTAGTTCTCCTGCTGGGAGCTACATCGGCTAGGTCAGCGTGGCTCTTGTGCGTGTTCGGTAAGCTGGAGGCCACAATTACTTTTGTGTGCCAACCTATCGAGCCAAAGCAAGGAAGTCTAAACAAAATGGCCAGTTTATATCTACATTAGACAGATAATGTATTAACATCATATAAAGCAGTTATTTTCTTCGAAGCCTACCAAGAACAACTACTAAGAGATATATCAGAGGCTTTATAGAAGTATACCTCAGAGGGTGAATGTAGGATTAACTAGTCAACTAAACCTGAGTTCATGTCCTAATAGTTGAGTTCAGGACAGTGAAAAGACCAACAAACAGAAATAAGTGATGTGAACTCTAAAGGCTCTTTGTACAGCAGTATATTAAAATAATATGATATCTGCATGCTATGACTTTCTGGACTGTCAGACAGCATGTCTGACAGTCATAATCTGAGAGAAACAACATTAACAACACTACTAACTATGACTGAATATTGATTTGCACTGCCGGCTGTTTATTCACAGTACCACATATACATTTGCAATATCGTACTTTAACTGTAATATGCAATTACCTTCCACTACACTTTAATTGAAATAGTTTCCGTCCAAACTTTATTTATTCATTTTATAGTAATAGCTACCTGTATATCATGCTCACAATTCTGCCTATAGTAATAGCCATCTGTACATATATTCATAGTACATGTAAACTCTGTTATAGTATATCATGCTATTGTACATATGTGTAAAACTCTATTCACAGTAATATCCACCTGTATATTATATTCGGTACATATCCAGCTGTAAATTTAGTTCACAATACTAGTTATCTATGTATTATATTATACTCATAGGACAAATCTATCAGTAAAATTCTGTTTATAATAGTATCCATCTCCATCTCTATATTTATTCAGTAAAAACCCATGTCCTGTACTTATGGAAGCATTGTATATCCTGCACTTGCTGCTATTGCACTTCTGGTTAGACCTAAACTGCATTTCGTTGCCTTGTACCTGTACCTGTGTAATGACAATAAAGTTGAATCTAATCTAATCTAAACACTATTTATTCACTTTATTGGTCCGTTTACATTTCAGTAAGCGATGTTGCCAGCACAACTTCAAGTATTGAGAAGCTTATTAGAAGAAAAACTAACTGTTTTGGCTGGAGGCCTTTATGGGGGTCAGGGAATGCCATGGTCTGTCGATAAAACTGGTTTCTCAATACTCCCAAGTGTTGCTGGAGGTTTTATGTTTCGCTCTGTGAACCTCAAAAGTAGTTGTGCTGGAAAGATTTCAGCTGAGATTTCACAAAGTACTGCCAGAGAAACATATAGTTTAAGACGGTAAAAGCACTGTACTTGAAATCCTTGGTGATGTTTTCAAACGTCTTCGGGTCCTCAAGGCGTTCCACGAGTGTATCTGAAGCCTTTTTCACCAGCACAGGGCAGTCTGCATTTTCTGAGGCCAGCGAACGCCACACGACCTCCAAGTACTCTGAAAAAGTACAGAGGCAGAGAGAACACAGGACACTTAAACCAGCACCGCCACAATAATACACAACGTAGCCTCAGATAAACACAGAGGGCTATTCCTGAGGCCCATTTCTAAATTCACCCTCAGACCAGAGTGTGCACCAAGTTCTCTTTAAATACTTGAGCGGGTGTTTATTCAAAACGAGTTTAAGCGAGGTCAACGGTGAAATGTTGGGAATTCTACAATTTCTGGAAGAGCAAATTCATGAATAAATTCAAGTTGAAGCCTCTATCTTGCTGGTAATATAGCTGACTAAATCCGGCCCCCGTTTCGGGAATAACAATAAACCTCAGAGCATGTTGCCCACTGTTCTCGGTGCGTTTGGTCTCAGCGTTTCCTTCAGGTCACAGGTACAGTGAGTCAAATGTGTGTAATAGTGTCTCAAAGATAGCGAGAGCTGGTGGGTGGAACAGCCTGGAAGCGAGTCCATAATCGAAACCACTCTGATCTGCAGCCCCAGAGGAAAACAACAGGCTTAGCCAAACACCAGGCGCGCACAGATAAAGAACGGTGCATGATTAGTCTACAGCGCTTAGTTTGTTGTGCAGCTCAAGCTGAAACTTGTACAGAAGTCAAGTTCGGCCTGCTTGTTGGCTGAAAGAAACACACATTTTGGAAACAAAGACATGGACAAATGTGTCCACAAAAAAAAAAAGAAAAAAATTTAATTTGAAACTGGAAAAACCATTATATACTAATGATTTAAAACAAATCTGATGTCATTTTAAATTCTTTACTTATTTATACAGTTAACTGCTTCACTGTATTCATTGCTAATACATGGTGACAATGAGAGCATTTAAGTGACTTCTGGTGGTTGGTTGCCCACAGGCTGGTCTGAGTAGCTCAGAACCTGCTGATCTACTGGGATTTCCCAAACAACCAAGTCTCAGGTTTACAGAGAATGGTCCAAAAAAGGAAAGAAATATCCGGGAAGCAGCGGTTGTGTGGACAGAAATGCCTCGTTGATTTCAGAGGGAGATGGACCGACAGCCGCAGATGACCACACCGGGCACGCCTCCTGTTAGCTAACAGGAAACTGAAGCAACAAGACACACAGGCTTACCGACGATGGACAATAACAGATTGGAGAAATGTTGTGTGGTCTGGTGAGTCTTGACTTCAGCTGCAACATTCAGACGAGAAGTTACGAGCTTGGCGTAAACATCCTGAAAGCATGGACCCATCCTACCCTGCATCAACAGCTCAGGCTGTTGCTGGTAATGTAATGGTGAGGGGGATCCTTTCTTTGGGCCCATTAGTACCAACAGAACATCAGCTGAAGCTCACAGCCTCCCTGATTATTGTGGCTGTACATGCCCATCCAGTGTATCCATCTCCTGCATCTCTTATTATCGGCACTTTTACCAACATCACTGCATGTTACGTGCTGACACGTAACATGCAGCCCTAGGGTGTTTTAATTATACGACTTTGTGGCATGATCTATAGTATCAGCCATCAAACATCTGCGTTTACCAACATGTAGTTTGGTTCACTCTTCCCGAACAGGGTACCTCAGGTTTGAAAGTTGGTATTATTCAAGATTGTATTAGATTGCAGTAGGATTAATATCTGGGCTGATGAAGGGTTATTTAAAAAAACAATCCAACGTTTATGGGTATTTTTCCTGTTAGAGGACCTTTGACTGGGGCTCAGCTTTCAGAAATAGAGCAGTATGTTTCTAGGGCAGTTTTTACTTTTGATGCATTCAGTGATCAGAGAAAAAAATCTCCCACTTTCTTTAACCGAGCTGCTGATCAGCAATGTAGGGATTGGCCGACTTCAATTACTTCCAGGTTGGGTAACCTTGGTAGGCTGGGCACTGCTGGGAAGCTGCAGCACAGCTCCAGGTTTTCATCAGTTGTGCAGAATGAATGTCAGTGTGGCTTGATGGAGGTCCAAAGCCCTACTGATGGACCCATAGGCGTCAAAGACTTTGTTTCTCAGCAGTTTTTGGATTTCTTTGCATCTTTCTACAAAGATACAAGATGATTATGTTATTATGTATTATGTTTTGCTTCTAGAGATTGCTTTGCCTACTTTGTGTCATTCTACAGGTTCTATTTAAGTGATTTCTTGATGATACAGATTTGACAGCTAGACTGGGTGTGGCAGGTGAAATTATTAGAAATTAGGCTCATCATGTGACATTTATCATGATTAATAAGGTGGGATGTGGTGGTGGGGGGGGTGCTTTTTGTATCATCACTATCTGCTAATGCATTTACTCAGGTTATTGTTATCTAATACAGAAAACTAGTTTGATAAACTGAAATATTTAATTGGGACAATTACTTTACAGAAGAATTCTGTAAGGTGGCAAATACTTTTTCACAGCATGATATGTCTAAACTGTATTAGCACACTTTTTTTTTATAAACAACAAATCCTATTTTTTTCACGAGTTTACTCTGCCGCATCCAACAGGTTAATTGATCTGACTCCCTTTTCAGGAGAAACCAATCAGCGTTTTTACATAGTCATAAGGGTACCAACTAATTTGACCACATTTTGCAAGAAAGTTGCCATACAGCTCTTCTCCCCCACCACGCGAGGGCTCCTCCTACCTGGAAAGTTGACGGTGGCGAACACGGGTGCGCTGGTGGCCACAGAGGCGTGCACCAGGTGAGGGTACTTGAGCCTGAACCAAGCAGCCAGAGAACCCGGATAGGACCCTCCAAATGCCACCCACTTCCTGTTGGTCAGCCCCCGGGTCTCCCCCATCACAGTACGGAAGTGTGCGAGGTCAGCCAGAGCCTGCCTGCTGCTGAGGAAACGCAGATTGTCCGTGCTGAGGTCCCTAAATGGGGAGTTGGGCAAAGAAGACAGGTCAGTGTATGATTTAAAATGACATTTTAAATTGTTTTACAAGATGTTCAATGTTAAAAAACCAAGGCTCATTGTGAAATAGCTGCAAGCCAAACTTATTGAAAATAAGCAGTTTTATTTTGTTCTTCTGAACATATAATTGTGTGGTTATCAGAAAACTGAACATCTCTGGTCGCAGGCTGCTGATGTGAGCGCCGACCTGGATGCCTGTGATCTTCAGGCCCTTTTCACAGCTGCAGCTGCTGCTGAACTGCAGACAGACACAGTTCTGCAAAGGAAACCTGTCCAAGACGCACAGCTGCTTCAAGCCTGAGTTAACACATGAGGCGGTTTTGATGGGGGTAAATAAAGGTTTGGAGCAAGACGCCCTGTCACTTAGATACCCTAAGTCTCTTCTTCTTCTAAATGGAAGGTCTTGATTATTTCACCAACTCAAAACCAGACTGCACTGTGCATATATCAGCAACAGCAAGGTATCCTGGGAAGGATCAGTTTACTAAACTGACGTGCCAATTAAAAAGAAGCAAAAAACAACACTTCGTTATGAAAGACAGAATGATGAGACAGCCAAAATCTGAAACCTGAATGAAAAGCAGCATTTTTTAATAATTTCTATTTGAACTTATAAGCTAAAAGGTCTAATAGATCATCTGATTATGTTTTTAAAATACGGTTTCTTGAACTTGGGGCTACAAGCGTGCTTCAGGAACATAGTTTTTCTCATCTAGATGTAGGACTACCACCTAGTGGTATAGCTCATAAAATATTGGTTTCTACAGCCATCTTTACTCTAGTTTGAGGGTTTCCTTTAGTTAAAAAAAAATCAAATAAAAGCCGTTCACCTTATAACGGTTCAATTCTGCCTTATTTAATAATTTAAAATCTCAGTAAATATATTTATATAAATTTAACAACAGAAAGTTGTTTATGGCTTATTATATGAGATACAAATAATTGAATAATTTTAAATATATCTTTCAGAAAAAACATACCTATGCAGATCTAAGCATGCCAAGCGAGTCTGCCGTAAACTTCCCGCTTTTATTCAATTAGTTAGCAACCCGTACAATGACAAAAGGAGTTTTTTGTTCCCATTTTTGCAGTTGTCACAATTCAGAGCCTGCACAACTAAAATGAGATTATTCACTTTGTCTAAGCAGTTGCTGTGACTGAAAACCCTAGCTCTAATCTGAGGAGGCGTTTAACACAAGAAGATCATTGGGGGAACCCCACCTCCTCCCTCCATCTTTCCATGGAATCATTCATGAGCTTCTGTGTAAATAAAATCCCAGTTCATGTGTGATAGTCTTAATGGATCAGAAAACAGCATTTGCAAGAAATTTGATTCACATGATGTTTTTTAAAACTGGACTTGTTCTAAGGAATTTCCTCTGTGGCCTTGGTCGCTCACAGATTTGTGGTCAGCTTCAGCCTCCAGGACCAGCTAATCCTGTTTTTTTCTATGTGAAGATGCCAAGAGAGGCATCTGTTGCAAGGAAGACATTTACTGCTTATAATCTTTTACTAGAAACTCACTTAAAAAATATTAAATGTCTTGAAAACCAATTCTTTAGGCTGCATCCTTTCGGGGTCACCACAGACAAAACCTTGAAACACAGGGAAGGTTTTCACTGTGGTGACTGTGGAAAGCTAATCTGTCAAAGTTATGAAGCCAGATTGTACGTTAATATTGTAACCAGTGTTTTTTCTTGTTTTCACGTCTATAATGTTGACGCTTTTAACATTGGAGAAAAGCTAAAATGTCCCAATGAACATATTTTTTTCTACAAAATAAAAGTGCTGATCCCATGTTTTAATAGGGATTGAGCGTTGTACCGATCCTGAGCCACTCAGTCAAATGACCAGCGTCTGATTTGAAAGACTGAAGCTGAGTTCCCCGTGCAGTTTTCTAGTGACTAGAGGTCGACCCATGCACATTTTTTAAGGCCAAAGCTGATTATTCTGACTATTCACCCAATATGTGCTGCTGATTTTTTGAGACCGATCCTTAAGGCCAATATTGTTTTTTGTTCTTCCATTTACATGATAAAAATTACACAATGATACCAAATGTCACACAAGTCTCAAAACTTGATTTTAAAGCAGTTAAATATTAGCCATCAATTTCAGACCACAGCTTTAAAAAAAAGGTACACAGAAAAAAAATAAAATAAAATAAAACACGTCACAACTCTTATGGCAGATGTTTACATACAAAACTTCTTAATTTTGCTGTAAAGAAGGAAATAAAACACAATAATTTATAGCTCCAACATCTTGGTTACATCTGTAGGAAGTTTAGTGTCCACACAACAAACACCTGAGAGGGTACACATGTTAAGATTGAAAAAAATCCAGGCAGACCCCTACGGTTTTGTACCGTTTTGGCACAATTTTTGAAATTTGGAATTTATTCTTGAAATAGAAAATGTGGGATACTATTATATACTTGGTAGATACTTTTGTAGAGGAGTCTCAGACGAATATCTGGGCATATGATTTTTAAACATCGTTACCAGGGGTGCTGATAAATGTGGCCATGATTTAAGACCCATGTCATATGACTTGACATCAAGTCTGTTGGCTGGAAGAGGTTTTAAAATATTTTCTTCCTGTTGAATCACTGAACGGGAAGCTGTCTATTCTAAATATAATGGGTCTGATTCTTCGTGTTTTGCTTGGTCTCTTTGGTATGGCTCTACATAGCAAAGTGGCTGACATTTGACTTCTGCATTTGTCTGATTGCAGCTTAAACCGATTCATCCTGTAACTGAGGAACCTGAGCGTTACCCGCGTGGCAAATGCAGCAGTAGCAAACCTACGCTGTCGGGTGACTTTTCCCATAGAAACGGTGCTCCAGCATCAAGCAGAGGGCTCCGAGTTTCTCAGCGTAGGTGAGCCAGGCGCCTTCCTTCATCCATGCTGGGTTTGCAGGGCCCTCTCCGCCAATCATCAGAAACACTGGACCTCCAGGCTTGTAGAAGGCCTCATTTACAAAGTATCTCTGTGAGAGGAACGGCGGGGAGAGTAAAAACATTCAGGCATGAAAATACAGCGTCTTGCTAAAGTATTAACATCCATTGAATTATTTCCCTCTGTCAAGTTGCAAAAAAAAAAAAATACAACAACTACAACTAGGAGTAATATGTGAAGTGGTCAAAGATGGATGCCAGGTTGGCAAAAAAAAAACTACAAATAAAAACGAGTAAAAAATGTGGCATACATTTTTTTTTTATGACCCTCTTGATTTAGAACATCAGCTCCACCTTTGGCTGCAATTAAGTCTTTTGAAATATCACCCCACCAATTTTGTACCTACACAGTCCAAAGTAGCCAATTATTATTTGCTAAATTACACCAGCTCAGTCAGACTGGACTTGGAGCACCGTGAGTCTGGACCATCCCATGACATGAATATGATTCGCTTTATAGTTTAAACCATTGTACTGCAGCCCTGACTGTATGTATAGGGTTGATGTTGTTCTGCTTAAAGCTCTGTACAAGCAGAACCCGGTACAGCTTTATGCCAGGATTGCTCTCTGTTCAGCTCAGACTGTATCCCCACAGCATGACGCTGCCACCGCCATGTTTCACTTTGTCTTTAGGCCGTGTGCAGAGTTTGTGCAGACCATATTTTGTACGCAGCTACAACGTCACAAGATAGCCACATTTATACTGAAACTGACTCACATACAGGTTGACTTAAGGTACTTATTAGGTGATTTCTGAAAGGCTGCACTCATTTTTGTTCTGTGGAAAAGTTCAAGAGGCATGAACACATTTGAAAGCAGTGTAAGCTTAGTTACTAATGAACATTATGGCACTTCCACTCAAATTCCCCTCATTGATATAAATAAAAGCAAACTAAATGTTTTTGAATCCACAGCAGCTACTTACTTGCTTCCACACTCTGCTGTCTGCCCCATTGAAGTGATCCAGTTTCTGTGTGAACCACAACTCCTCAGACACAGCTTCCTGGTTGGATCCCTGCACCACCTCAAACTTCCTGAAGCCCCTGAACCGACCCTCGCCCACAGCCGCAAGGCCACACAGCGCAAAGCAGACTGCTAACACTTTGCAAAGAGGTAAATCATGCGTTTGGAAAGCCATGGTGGCACAAACAGGGAAACAGACTGAGGCATGTGATTCATCTAAATGGAGTCATGTGACCAGCGCTACAGCTACTTTAAGTACCGTCGAAAGACATGGGAATTATGAGCTTCATATGTTACATACGAATCATGGCCGTATGCAATTTGTCAACTCAGCTAACAGCAGCGTGTAGAAAAGTACAACTTACAGATATTTTTGTTTATAACTGTTTGTTTTCTCGCATAAACCCTTTTTGGGTCCTAAATGTTTTTGGGTGATAAGAATTGTTTTAGTCATTGTATTTGATCCAAATATTCTCATGATGGAAGCATTAATAATCCATGAAAGTAAAAGCTGAATTTAATGACGAAAAAGCTGGAGATTCACGACGCTGGCTTTCTTTTCCTACATTGTTTATGGTACGTGAAGTAGCACGAGCAACAAAGATAGATCGCCGCCGGACGCCAGGGGGCGCTTAAGGGGAAACACGCTGTGTTCGCTTAGCAGAAGAAGTCAGTTACCATTCGCCAAACTTCACTAGCCTACCGATAGCTGCCACCATGGAAGAAGCAAAAAAGAAAGATACTAAGCCCCTGGAAAAGGGGGAAGAGAAGGACAAGGATAAGGAAAAGGGACAGAAATCCTCTGGGAAAGACAAGGAAAAGAAAGAGGAACAAGAGTTGGTAAGTTTGGGCATATTTTTCATTGAAAAACTAGCTCAGGGGCTGGAGCAGATTTGCCTTAGTCACCGTCGCTTTGACAACACCGGCAGAGCAGGCCAAAGTCACGGGTATTTAACTACAACATCTCATGCATTTTAATTTTCTTAACTATAGACATTCCCCGTATACAATGTCAACACTATTCTCCATTTGCACACTGTATCTGGACAAATTATTGAAGTTCAACCCCGTTAGCTACCATTAGCCTAGCTTGCGCCGTGCTCTCAGCACTGTGTTGGCTGTGCTACCAGCTAGCGAGACCTTGCTGTATGACACAGCAGCTCAGGTCTATAAAAAAAAATAACCCCCACAGCATAATGTGCTTCATATTAATATAAAAGTATTTGGGATGAAACTTCTTTTGAAATAGCGGAACCTGGTGCCAAATTATTTGAAATGTATTGACGGCCATAGATATCCATAATAAAGGATATTTATTATGGATATCTATGTTGACGGCCCTGTCGCTTTTAACTGCTTTGTTTGTGTTTTATGGACCCATATACACTCGATGTCAAGTTGGACACGTTCATCAGAAATATGATGGGATAATTTAAAACTATTGCCATAGACCAAAAACAATCCAATAGGTGTGGAATTCTAAGTCGACGAAATATGTTAATTTTTGTTATATTCTTTGATTTCTCCGTCCATCCACTGACTCCATCCATCTCTCCCACTATCTCTGTCCAACTATCTAGCCATCCACCCATCCATGTTTTCATCTACCCTTCCATCCATCTTCCATCTACCCTTCCATCCATCTTCCATCTACCCTTCCATCCATCAACACATCAATCTATCTGTCCATAAATCTTTCCTTCCTTGCTCTATTTTTTTAGCTGCATTGTAAAATGTAACACCTAGTCTCTGTAGAAATATCTGGCATGAATTTATGGGGAGATTTGCGTTGCTTTAAAGGGGTCAAAATTATCACAGAATTTGGGCCTGGAAAAACGAACTGATTCTGAAAAGGGAAATGTGAAAGAACCCAGTTGAAAGAGTACATTTCTGAGCACAAGTTTTTATATTTTTATTTTAATCTATTCTCAGTTGTGAGAAACCCACAAAAGTTTCTACACTGTCAATATTTATTAAAGATGAAACAAAAACAGAAACGTCTGCACCGCATCCTCCAGAACCTCGCACAGTCAAGTTTTGCTGCAATTGTGTTTTAGTAACCAGGATTATTGTGAAGGAATTGAATTCCAAGGTTTGCAGACATTTATCTTTGCACATCTCTCTTAAAACCCCTCCACAGTGTGTCAGTTCCATCCACCCAATTGTCTTGCGTTCATCCAAGACCGGGTTGATATATAGTCCCTAAAGCGAGTTCTGGGGCTTCCCCGGTCTCCTCCCCCTGGGTCATGCCTGGAAAACCTCCAAAGGGAGGCACCTATAGGGCAAGCTGATCAGATGTCCAAAGCACCTCAACTGACTCCTCTCAATGCAGAGAAGCAGCAGCAGCTCTACTTCAGCTCCCCTCAGATGACAGAGCCTATCGCTGTATTTCTGAAGCTGAGTCTGGCTGCCCCCCCCCCTCCCAGAGGAAGCTCCTTTCAGCAGCTTGTATCCGAGATCTCGCTCTGTAGGTCATGATCCATACCGTATGACAATAGGTGAGGGTCGGAACGTAGATGGACCAGTAAATGGAGAGCCTTGCTTTTTGGCTCTGCTCATTCTTCACCACAGACCAAAGCATCGGCCACATTACTGCAGAAGAAGCTCCAATCCAGCTGTCCATCTCCCGTTTCATCCTACCAGCACTCAGGAACAACGCACCTAGATACTTAAACTCCTCTGCTTGAGGCAGAGTTTTGACCATTTAAAGTGATAAAAGGAGAATAATTTGTTCACTTTGTCACATCCTGATAAGTAGAACTGTATAACATAGAGGATGTGCTTTTTTCTAAAAGATGTTACTGTGCTACGTTAAGCACAACTTAACATGACTAAATGCTTTTTTCCCCCATTTGTTTTAAACGTTTTCATGGTTCCACAGTTTTGGCTCTCATTACTTCTGAAAACCGGTCTTGTTTCATAGAATAACATTTTTACCCATGTCCTAATTCTTCAGTCGGAGGAAGACAAGCAGCTACGGGAGGACCTGGAGATGATGGTGGAGAGGCTGAGTGTGAGTGTCAGAAACTTCTTTTCTTCCATGTTTGGGGATGTCCAGACCTTGTAGCTGAGAAGTTTTTTTTTTATTTTTCTTTCTAGGAGAAGAACACAGCTTTGTACCGTCCGGCGTTAGAAGAGCTTCGCAGACTAATCCGCTCATCAACCACCTCCATGACCTCAGTACCAAAGCCCCTGAAATTCCTGCGCCCACACTATGGCAAGCTGAAGGAAATCTACGAGAGCATGGCCCCTGGCGAGAACAAGGTATGTCTCTTTTCTGCTGTCTGCAGGTTGAACAACGATGCTAATCATAGAAGGGCCTTTTGGACCTAACCTTTTGTCACCACCACCACTAGAGGATGAGCACAATTCTATACAGTATTAGTTTGAGGTAAAAATCAAACTAATACTGTGTGTGCTTCTGTTGCATCAGCAGCACACACAGCAGTGGTCTCAAACTCAAATCCTTGAAGGCCGGTGTCCTGCAACAGCTAGATGTGTTCCTTGTCCTCTACACCTGAACCAAAGGGTTAAAGAGCCTCACTAGCGTTCAGCCAGGCTCTATAGAGCTCTGCTAATAAGCTAAGCTTGGAGTCTGGTGTGTTGAAGAAGAGACTCATCTAAAAGTAGGACAGCGACCCTCGAGGACGAGTTTGACACCACGGCTCTACAGCATTAGAGCAATAACACTCCAGTGTTTAGACAATTTAAACTCTCATGTATGTTGGCAACTCTCTGTCTGTTTGTCTCCTATTTTATATACAACAAATTAGGAATGATATAAACTTAGAAAATGTCATTATGATGCTTCAGATGTATTGATCTCTTAATACTTGAAGACATCTCCATGACTGAGATCCCGTGTGTTGCAGCGATTCTGTGCTGATGTGGTGTCTGTGTTGGCCATGACCATGAGCGGAGAAAGGGAATGCCTGAAGTACCGTCTGGTCAGCTCTCAGGAGGAGTTGGCTTCCTGGGGACACGAATACGTCAGGTAATCACGTCCCCTTAGATATCAGTCACTCCGTATGGAAAAACCTGCAGATAAACAAAGTAAATACAGTCTGTGATGTTTCTCACTTTTTCCTTCAGTTTTTGTGAATTTGTGGCAATTTCACTGCTCACTGCTGCTGGATGATCAATTATGATGTTTATTATTGCTTTACAAGTATGGAAACACAGTTATGACATTAAATAACAAAATAAGTGTGTGGCTATAAGAAATGTGTTATATCTTTTCTAAATTCTGTGTTTTTAAACACTGAATTTGAGGAGGAACTTGAGCCTCAGCTAAGTTGGTCAGCTCTGACCTTTTTAGCACCTTGTATCCACAGATTACACTTGGGTCCCGTAGTTTGCCCCACCATGTCTTAATCCTTGTCCATCACTTTAATCATTTTGTATTTTTGGGATCTATAATTTACTGTAGCATTAAATTACTTTATTACTCCTACTTTCCGTTTATTTGGGTTCTGATGTTTGTAGAGCAGCATCATATATCGAAGCGGGTCACGATGGCAGTGTGGGCACTATTGCAGTTGCAAGTTAGATGCAATGTTTATTGAAATATAATCATTTAACTGGCATGCATTCACATTCTGCATATTTCTTATTTATTTGGCCGGCTAGTTGGACCCTAATGGGTCTTAAGATCCACACCAGGTGTATTGCCTAAAGCTCACGGAAAGAACCGTGTTCTGAAAAGGAGGGGTGGCCATAATCCATATCATTATTGCCACTTTCAGCAGTATTGCAATTACATATTCTCCTAAAATTGTGCAGCTCCACGTCCCTGCTTAGCTTGGTGGTTATAAAGTATTAGCATCCTCATCAAATACCATTATGGGGGCCTTCTAGGAGGATGAGGAGGAACCTCCTAATTGAGGTTCTTTGTGGTCCTGAAACTACATTTTCTGTTGTAGATTAGCTGTAGAAAGGAACATAACTGTGCAAAAATGGCAAAGGGGGTGTAATGACCAACAGCCACATCACACGAGCTGGGAACAGTCTGCCACTGTTATCACCTTGAACGACATTAGAAAGGTTTTGAAAAGGCTTGATATGTGAGGGAAAGTCGTTTCCACATATTCCACAGCTTACCATGTTTTATAGCTTGCCTCTTCTTTGCTTTCTGCATAATGCCGGTCATAGAGGAAGTGGAACGTGCCAAAGTGATTTAGTTAAGATCCTTTATGTTTATCTGATGGTTTGTAACTAGATGGGATTAAAACATGTGTTTATTTGCACATCCCTAGTCAACCATATGCAGTATAGAATTTGTAGAGGGCAAGATAAAGGTCATCTTAAAAACTATGCAAAACTGTGTTTTTTATATCTATTGGCAAATATTTATGATTCCCTGTTTTTGCAAATTCTCCTCTGTCTGTTAGGCACCTTGCAGGTGAGGTGGCAAAAGAATGGCAGGAGGTAGAGGAGAGTGACAAAACCCAGCAGGAGACGCTGCTGAAGCTGGTGAAGGAGATCGTGCCCTACAACATGGCCCACAATGCAGAACACGAGGCGTGCGACCTGCTGATGGAGATCGAGAGGCTGGACATGCTGGAGGACTATATCGATGAAAACGCCTATGGAAAAGTCTGCCTGTACCTCACCAGGTGTGTGTGTGTGGGGGGGGGTTACATTTTGCTAAATAAACCTAAACCTTGCTGTAGAATCTGCCTGACAGACTCGCTGTGTAGAAATCTGACTATTGATTTTTGGCTTCTTCTGTTCTAGCTGTGTGAGTTATGTTCCTGAACCTGAGAACTCTGCGCTGCTGAGGTGTGCCTTGAACATCTTCAGAAAGTTTAACCGTTATCCAGAGGCCCTGCGCCTGGCCCTGATGCTCAACGACATGGAGCTAGTTGAAAACATCTTCACATCCTGCAAAGACATGTAAGACCCTCACTGAGACACAACCAGGCTACGGCTGAGTAACAAAGTGCTCCTCCCTATCTGTGGAGTCGCTCTGAATGCAAAGCCTCTGTCTCCTCTCTCTGCAGAGTCATCCAGAAGCAGATGGCCTTCATGTTGGGCCGTCACGGTGTCTTCTTGGAGCTAAATGAAGACGTGGAAGACTGTGAAGACTTGACAGAGATCATGTCCAACGTGCAGCTCAACAGCAACTTCTTGGCCCTGGCCAGAGAGGTAGGAGATGGCAGCAACCCATTTTTTTAATAAATGACTGCTGTCACACCAGAAATCAATAGATTTTTAACCACAGACACAGCTGAAGACTGTTTAGACCAGTGTAGGAATTTAGATGATGTGCTAAAGATGTAAATAATATGAACTCCTGCTGTAAAACTGTGGCTTAATTAGTCATTTTAATGCCTAGCTGTCAGCGGTTCAGCCTTTAAATCAGACGCTGGATTCTCAAACAGCTCTTGGCCGCATCGCTGCAAAAGCATCCGCCTGTAAATGAAAGATAAACATGGAGGACTCCACTTTCAGTTTTACTGCAAACATTTTTTTTTCTTTTTCCAGCTGGATATCATGGAACCCAAAGTCCCAGATGATATCTACAAAACTCACCTGGAGAACAACAGTGAGTCCAGTTCCCAGTGTTTACCGCCTGTTGTCAGTTCATGTGATGTCAGATGTAGACGGTTTGACATGCTGGCCACAGTCTACACACGTCTGCAAATCCATCCCTCCATCTCCTGTGCTATATTGGAAAATCTGCAAAAAATAGAAATCTTTCCCATCAAACCATAGCTAACTTTTGTGTTTATACTTAGCTTGATAAGCCCTGAGAATGCTAAAAAACTGAGTCTTGGTTTTTGTGCTAAAAACCGTTTAAGAGCCATTGTTTAATAAGTGGCATGTCGGGCCAGTAAAAGGTTTCTACTTCATCTGCGACACGTTTCATCACGTTTGTTGAACACGTGTCAGGGTTTGGTGGCAGCGGATCCCAGGTGGACTCGGCTCGTATGAACCTGGCCTCTTCCTTTGTCAACGGCTTTGTCAACGCCGCCTTCGGGCAGGATAAGCTGCTCACAGATGATGGCAACAAGTGGCTGTACAAGAACAAAGACCACGGTAGAGGAGCACACGCCAGTCACACAAACATCATTTTCAGACTAGTTATCTGATTGTTTTCAGTAAATCTTGTGTGTTTCTGCCGGCTGTACAGTTTAAAAAAAAACTAAAAATGTGTCCTCAGGCATGCTGAGTGCTGCTGCTTCTCTGGGTATGATCCTCCTTTGGGATGTGGATGGTGGTCTGACCCAAATTGACAAATACCTCTACTCCTCTGAGGACTACATTAAGGTACGGTCAGGTTAGGATGGGCTCTGTTGCTGAGGTTTGAGTAAATACTTGCAGTCGTCTATGAAAACCTTGTCTTAGAGGCCATTTTAGACCTGCTTAGCTGATCTGATCATGTGGAGCTTCTGACACGTCACATGACTCCACTTATGGTTGTATCTCTGTTGGTAGCTTACTAAAGAGCATTTAAAGTAATTACCATCAGTAAATGTGGTGTTTCTAATAGAAAGACTGTGACAAACTGACATAGTTGTGAAATGAAAGAAAAAAGATTGATGGGATTCAAAGTTTATGTCAACACATAAAAATCTGTGTTAAAGTGACAGATTGTCTTTAGGCCCATTGAGTCAATACTTGGTTGGACAGTCGGATATGATCTGAGATTACACAACAGACAGGCGACTGGTTGTCCTGCACTTTATTTATTTTATTTGGGAACATTTTGAAATCAGTTTCCTTGTTTCCTTCCACTTGACAAAAATGCTCAACACCACACATTTTGTTTTCTTGTTCCATATTTAAAGCATGACTTCTGTAGAAATATCAGCCATAAATGGAAAGTTAAGTTTTGTATTCATAGTAAATATTTCCGTAGAAAAGGACCGAGAATTTAGTAAAAATAAGTCTAGGAAAGTAGGACTTTTTTACCACGGCAGTGTTGGGGGAAGCATGTTTCAGCACCATATGTGGTGCATCTAGAACAGTCACTGTCCTGGATGCTCACGTCTAGCTAGGCTTCATGTTGGCAGCAGCGATGAAAGCGGCCTCCCTGATTAACTCTTCTCTCTTTTCCACGGTCTGCAGTCCGGCGCCCTCCTGGCCTGTGGCATTGTGAACTCTGGTGTGAGGAACGAGTGTGACCCAGCTCTGGCCCTGCTCTCCGATTACGTTCTCCACAACAGCAATGTCATGAGGATAGGCGCCATCTTTGGGTGAGGAGGTTTATTTGTAGAGAGAAATACTTGTTTGTCATCCTCTAACAAAATTCTTCTTGTCGGCACAAAACCATGAAGTAGTATCATCTTGGATTGTGACATTAATGGCAGTTTCCTCTCTTTGCTTCCAGACTGGGCCTGGCCTACGCCGGCTCCAACAGAGAAGACGTCCTCTCTCTGCTTCTTCCTGTCATGGGAGACTCCAAATCAAGCATGGAGGTATGACCTAACATTCCCCATCACCTTTTGCTTAACTGGGGGTCAGTTCAGTGTCACCTCAGTGTTTGTGTAAACTCTGCAGGTGGTTGGTGTGACGGCGCTGGCATGCGGCATGATCGCTGTGGGGTCATGTAATGGAGACGTGACCTCCACCATCGTCCAGACCATCATGGAGAAGAACGAGCAGGAGCTGAAGGACACCTACGCTCGCTGGCTGCCTCTGGGTTTGGGACTCAACCACCTAGGTGTGCTTCTACACAGTACCACGAGGAGAAAAGGATTAAATACGAACTGTTTTAAGCACTGAATTACTTTAATTAGGTCAATTTCTGACAAACTGTTGCCATTTTATCATCCCCAGGAAAGGGGGAAGCCATTGAGACGACTCTGGCAGCTCTGCAGGTTGTTCCTGAGCCTTTCCGTAGCTTTGCTAACACATTAGTGGACATCTGTGCATATGCAGGTACGTTTTGTGTTACACCTATAGCTGCTTTAAGGCTTCTTTGAACCATGCATGTCTAACATGCAGCAGCTGATTAACCCTAAAACACTGCAGTAAATTGACGCTCCCATCTCTCCAGGTTCTGGCAATGTGCTGAAAGTGCAGCAGCTTCTGCATATCTGCAGTGAGCACTATGAAGCCAAGGACAAAGACAAGGATGAGGACAAGGACAAGAAGGACAAAAAGGACAAAGACAAGAAGGAGACTGCTGATATGGGCTCTCACCAGGTAAGGACGACGTCAACCTGAAGATGACAATCTGCACGCCCAGATTGTTAGTCTACATCATTTTTAGGATTCTCTCTATTTATAACAAATGTTTGGAGCGTTTCTTCCAAAGTGCCATGTGCAGTTAAAGTTGATATGACCACTGAAGACCAGGGGCCTCGTGTACGAAGGGTGCGGACGCACAAAAAACTTGTGCCGCGATGTTTAACGGCCAGCTTGCCATGTACAAAAATTAAAGATGCGTGAAAAGTGTGGTAATCCTCACCAATTCTTGACCTGCAGTGAAAATGTGCGACAGCTGCACAAACTTCTTTAATCGACAATAAAAAAAACCCACAAAGTACAAAAACTCACCCTGATCCACTAAAATATAACTCCATTCAGGTTTATTTCACTCAAGGAGCAGCGAACCTGGTGTTTTTGAGCTTCTATGGTATACATCCGTACAAAGAAATAGAATAACATTTGGCCTCATACATAACCTAACGCGCATCGAAATGATGGAAACGACCTCAGATGTAAACTGTGAACATTCCTCAGTTTTGGTCACATGGGAATGCGCATCGGTCTGTGCGCTGAAATGCATGTGAACCATCTAACGAGCTCTTTCATTCTCACCGAAATTAAAACCGGGTCGAATCAGCAGATAATTTCTGACAGAACGGCTGTTTCCATTCCTACGGTGGACACATTCACACGTCCATAAATGGCTGCATAAAGTCGGCCGTAATTGTGGATCGATGGCATCGCTGATGGAAGAATGCAGAGGGAGCTTGTGCTCAGAGATCCTGCTGACGCATGATGATCAGTGGATTTATTATCCGGTTCAGGTTGTCCAGAGAAATTGTTGAATTGGCTCCAGCTTGACAGAGAGAAAATATGAAGAACCTTGCGTCGCCATTTCAAGTTCTAACTCCACTGCAGCTTCTGCAACCGGAGCTTTTCAGAGGGAGCTGACTGACAGGTCGGGTAGTTAGCGTCCCTGAGCCGCCCCAAGCCTGCCCTCTGGGACGATCTCATCCATGTTGTTCAGAAACATAAAAGTCACCTGAATCGTTGCTCTCATGAGGCAAGGAGCCCATTTCCAAATGTTATCAGAGTAAAGGCTGCACTCTTATTGCTATAATCCTGCTCAACTCAAGATTCCCCTACTGTCATAATAACTATTCTCATCATAATAGTTGATTCTGGAAACAAGAGCAGGCTCCATGCACCATGGGTAATTTTTATGTAACAGCCTGACTGCCTGTGTGTATGGGGACAGACTTCCTGAATGAAGTACTGGAGACATATTCACATCATTACAGTGATTTGGTGAACATTAGAATAATGAGCATTAAGCTATAATAAAGCTCAATGCAGCAGCTAGAAAACGTGGTTTGATTTTGATGAACATTGTTGAACAAAACGGTCCGACCAGTAAAACGTCATATTTTTCTTAATGAGTTGCTGATGTCACTCAGGAAACTGTATATCCCTCAAGGTGTCTGTGACTGTCTGACAGCTCTGTTGCCATGGTTATTTGGACGCGTGACGTGACTTCCTGGTATTTATATTGACTTGCATATGTAGCCAGGGGCGGTCCAAGGTCCATGTGCAGCTGCGTCCAATTCCACGCAAATTGGCATTTATCAAGGCAACACATGCGCTGATCCGTCTACGCACGGGAAAGAACTTCAGATGACTCGAACATCTGATTTTATTTTTATTTTTTGTACCAAAACTTTCAGGATTTCTCCATACTGCCAATCTTTAGTATGAGAGCTGGTTTCTTAGCAAGATGTCTGAGTCGCCCTTAGTTCTGACTGTGAGTGCGTGGTTGCTTGTCCTGTGACTCTGCTGCGCTTCATCCGGCAACCTGTCCAGGTCGTAGCCCACCCTTCACCCAAGGGTGCCGTGACCCTGCTAGGATAAGCTGGTAAGGACGATGGATGGACAACAGCCGCATTGCAACGTGGAGTAACACGGACAGAGGACGTGAGCTGTATCGGTGCGCCTTGTTAACCTATCACCGTTCTGTCTGGATCATTTCCAAACTACAATGGGAGCTGGACAAGCACAGAAACATACCTTCACTGGTGCTGTTTCAGAACTGTACATTGTGCTCCACTCTTGGTGGACTTAAATCTAAGTCCCGACTGATTCATGCAGCTTCAACAACCTTGCGTGCGAACATTAAGAGGAAGAAGTGAAGGGAAAAGCTGTAGACGTGCCCATGGCTGCGTGAAAGAGGACAAACACCAGACTTTGGTGGTGCCGCCAGTCACACTGCAGGATTTTCCCAGAAAAATATCACACTGCGTAATATTTGTTGGTTTGCTGGAGCTCTATATCAGGTGTCTGTGTGTCACACTGACCAACCACAGACCAGAGATTCATGCTCACAACCAGAGCTTTGCCCCCCAGTTTGCCCACGACGGTTGATAACCTGGCCTAATGCATATCATGTAAATGTGTTTCTCCTTTCAGGGCGCTGCTGTTCTTGGTATCGCTCTGATTGCCATGGGCGAGGAAATTGGTTCTGAAATGGCTCTGCGAACATTTGGACACCTGGTGAGTTTTTTTTATTCGTTTTAGCTGGTATTCTGCTCTATAAACATGAATCCCGCATATCTGCTCACACCTGTAACACTTTAGGTCAAAGCTGCATTTTTTTGCTTCATATTTGTGTTCTAAATCTAAGAGGGTTCCTGTTTTTGTCAGTGGAAATGGACACAGCCTGATGCTCATGTTCTCTTTATTCACTCCTCCAGCTGCGTTATGGGGAGCCCACCCTGAGGCGAGCGGTACCGCTGGCCCTCGCGCTCATCTCCGTGTCCAACCCTCGTCTGAACATCTTGGACACTCTCAGCAAGTTTTCCCACGATGCTGACCCAGAGGTCTCCCACAATTCAATCTTTGCCATGGGCATGGTGGGCAGCGGTAAGTGTTAGCATCAGTTAGCTGTTATCAGAATATTGAAGGGCCTAGTCCCGTACTTTGAAAACCCCACTAAAGCCATATATTCATCTGGCGTGAACAGAGCTTTGGACCGGGCGTGATCAGCAGACAAACATTGTTGTGCCATCTTCCAATAGTACCACGGATCAGTCAGAAAGCAAGATGGTGACAATTGATGCAGCCGCAGTAAAAGCCAGTAGATCGTCCAGCAATGACGTTGCTGACTCTCTCGGCGCCATTGCTTCTCCTTGTTTACTCGTTGCGTGCGTGTGCAATATCGTACTTCCTGCCATGTGATCTCGTTATGGTAAATGTAAATATTTGAATCTAGAAATAAACTATAATAAGCATCAGGGCGCGATCATTTAATTGGAAAACAGTAGAAATTCATAGTCGAGGTGTGTGACTAGGTCCCTTTAAGATCTGCTTTTAACACGGGATTATCTGTTACAAACTCAATCTTTTACAAACCTTGATCTTTCTTACAGGAAATGGCACTTAATACAGCTTCAAGTTGCTTCTCTGTCATTTCCACAGTGTAATAAGTTGTGAATTTATTTCTTTTTCTTCAGGCACAAACAACGCCCGCTTGGCGGCCATGTTGCGACAGCTGGCCCAGTATCACGCCAAAGATCCCAACAATCTCTTCATGGTCCGCCTGGCACAGGTGTGTGGCCAAATAATGGGCAGCCAGCATCAGACTTCAGAGGACCTTTAAAAAAAGAAAAGCTGTACCTGTCTCTGTGTGTTTGTGAGTATTGAGCCATTGTTGCTTGTGCCTCCACAGGGTCTGACTCACCTGGGCAAAGGCACACTCACGCTCTGCCCCTACCATAGTGACAGGCAGCTGATGAGTCAGGTCGCTGTGGCTGGACTGCTCACCGTGCTCGTTTCCTTCCTTGACGTCAAGAACAGTGAGTTGATGTTTTTTTTCCTGGTTCTTTACTCCTATTTGTCACCATCTTGTCAGATTCTGTATTTCTGGGGGTCTCCTGCGGTAACTTACGCCCCGGTGTTCATTGTGTGCGTTTCAGTCATCCTGGGCAAGTCTCACTACATCCTCTATGGCCTGGTGGCTGCCATGCAGCCCCGCATGTTGGTTACATTCGACGAGGAGCTGCGACCACTGCCCGTGTCTGTCAGGGTCGGACAGGTAAAGCCAGAAATAATTAGCCTCCTATAAAACGAGAAAAAATCTTTTCAAACTGGAATTCTTCAAACTCATGTAAAATATTGTTGGGCAGAAGATTTAGGAGGATGCAGTAAAGCAAGTTCTACTTAATCTGGCTTTTATCTGCCATTTTGGGTTTATTCTACACAGCATACATCAGTTTCACTGACATTTATTTAGGAAAAGGTGTGCAGTTATTTCTGAAGGCAGTTTGTTGGGTTATTTTCAGGTTATCATGGAGACTGAATGTAAATGCCAACTCCACTTCTTGGATTTTTATGTGCACGATATTTTTAAAACCATGATTCGTTTGCCTTCAGCTTAACAGTTATGCACCAATGCGTGTTCATCAGTCACATAAGATCCTAGTAGAATCCATGGAAGTTTGTTTGTTTACGTTATTAAACAGGAAAGGTTGGTGGAGATGCACCCATCAGAACTTTGTGGTCATTAGTCTTGCTCCAGTTTTTGTAAAGATTAGATGATAACCGGTTTTAGCCAGTTAGGGTTTGTCTTTAAAAAAAAAAAAAAAAAAAGTCCTTAGAGGAAGAAGATAGAAAAAGCCCTACCTGCTGAGACTGATCATATACTCTTGATTTAGAAAGGTAATTTACGTGAGAGCAGCTGATATAAAACAACACGCGGCCTAAAGGAAGACGTCTCTAGCATCTTATATTAGCTGTAGGTGTGGTTGCCTTTACTAAATGTAAACATTAGTCTGCGTTTATTCCCTCTGGAGAATCCTTACCTCAGTTCTTAATGTTTCCAACAGGCTTCCTTCCATTGACCCTTCCTGTTATCTGTTGAAAGTATTGATCTCTCCTGAACATTTCATGGAAAACCTTTTATTAAGTAGGGCTTAGTCCTTTTAGCTATACTCTTTGAGTGTACTTTGAGTCTTCTTAACTCTGTAATGGCATCTACTCCAAAGACTGCTGTTGTTGGGACTTAGGTATTGTCTGTTTGCTCATCAGGAAAAGTGAATCTTTATCCCTCTCGATTGACGAGTCACCTTTCAAGGCCAATCGAGCTGCGAATAAATCATTTCTGGTCAGCTGCCGATTTTTCTGGGCGCCTCAAGATGAAACCTTCTACCATTTATTCTGAAACTGTAGATGAACCCCTTCTATGGTGGACATATTTGTTACCTCTGTGATTTAAGTTAAGAGACATTTCTTTGCCACCAATATCTGTGACTTCACCCTGAAAGGCCTGTCGTCCTCGATAAACTTGATATACCTCAACTTCTGGAGGAAGAAGATGGAGGAAAATGAAAGCTGAACGTCTGTTTGCGTTTTCTGTCCACAGGCTGTCGATGTGGTAGGCCAGGCAGGCAAGCCCAAGGCCATCACAGGTTTCCAGACTCACACCACACCAGTGCTGCTGGCTCACGGAGAGAGGGCGGAGCTGGCCACAGAGGAGTACCTCCCCGTCACGCCAATCCTGGAGGGATTTGTTATCCTCCGCAAGAACCCCAACTACGAGACCTAGTCTGTACCCATTCTCACTGGCCTTTCCTTGTTTCTAAGGGTTCTCCTTTGAGGCCCTTGGCAATTGTTGTTTAGTTGTTGATTGCAATGCTGAAAGGACTCAAAACAAGCCTGTCATCGTTTGTTGTCTGTGACCCAGCTCCAGCAGTCATTAAAAATTGATGGATGTGGTGTTAGGTTGGACTGCTGTAACACAGGGAGGACATTCTGGGACCTCATCCTTTCTACCTAGATGGTTCCACATTGCTCTAATTTTGATCCACCTCCCCCAACACATGGCGACCCAACTCTTTGACTCTTGGACCAGTTTATTAAAACGAAACCCGTTTGTCACTCTTCTGTAAAGTTTTCTTTCCTGAGTCAATGATTAACTAATGCCTAGCCAACAGCGGTGATATTGTTGGCAAACATCCACGGCCCTCTTTTGTAACTAGAGCATTTAAAACTATGTATTCTGCTTCACCTTTTTTCTTTTTTTTCTTTTGGTTTTTGTTACAGTGCTGTAAAAGGTTGAATCAAAAATAAATACATCAGTTTGACAGAAATGTATTGATTGTGTGACTACCTTGTTTGTTGTACCAGTCGTACATGAGTGCTCATCAGCTTCACTTTTTACAAGGGAAACTGGTACTTTTTGGCTATTTTAAACATAAAAAAATTTGTTTTGGAAAACTATTGTCTTGCCCACCCTAGAGGGGACATAATAATAATAATTATTATTATTGTTATTATTATTATTATATAATTATTATTATTATTATTGAGCTTTATTGATCTCACAATGGAGAAATTCACTTCTGCATCTTAACCCATCCCTTTGGGGAGCAGTGGGCTGCCACTGTGCGGCGCCTGGGGAGCAATCAGGGGTTAAGGGTCTTGCTCAGGGACCCAGAGTGCAGGCAGTGGGGATCGAACCGGGTACTTGCAACCTTCTCAGAGCGCAAGCACACTGCGATAACCACTAGGCCAACACTTCCCACCATAAGCAAACCAACATGTTCTGCACAAAGCAATAACCGATCAGAAATATTAAGAACTACAAAAAAAATACTGTTCAGTGCCAGTAGGTTTATTGGTTATTGGCACACTTCAGTAGCAAGGCGGTCCAAAGTGCTTTACATCATTAAAACATCATGAACATAGTTGTGCAGATTATTTAGAAAAAACAAGTTTTTTATTTAATACCAAGTTCGGAAGCTGAAAATCGGGAACACACTTGAGGCACTTTTTTAACAGTAATGCAGGGTTCCTACTCAGCCTTGAGAAGTATTTAATCTTCTAATATAATATTAATCTTCTTGTATTTATCATCTTCTAGGTCTGGAAACTGAAGTATGTAAAAACTTAAATTGTATAAATGCTGTGATTTTTTTTTTTAACCTGGTATGCATGAAACTGAACTACTTTGTTCACCACATCTCTAGTTCAGGATTCTGCCCAGGAGTATTTTGTTTTTTGGGTTTTTTTTTTCCAGGAATTTTCACAAAATAAAGGTTGCAGAGTTTAGTTATTTAAAATAAATCTGCATAATCTAACTTGGTCTAGATGCCACAAAGCCAATGGGACCTACAAATAAAACTTGACACAAGCTGGTTTAAAGTTAATGTTTTGTATTCAAATCTTTTAAAGGGACAGTGTTTAACTAATTTGGCATTTAATAAGCAAAAATCAAGTATTGATTTTATAAATACATATTCTGGCAAAGTCTAATAATGCCACATCAAAAATGAATGCATTCTCATAATTAGAATTAGTAGTTTATAAATACATAGGTGCCAGTGCACCCAGTGGGAGACGCCATGTTTCATCACTATGTCTGATTTCAGAAGCAGTAAGGGGACACACTCAGCATTAAGCGTTTCCTGGTGCAGGAGACAAAGACAGTAGTAGCTCATTCTATTTGCCGTTTTCTGTTGAAATGCAGGACTATCCATACTCTGCCCAGTGAGAGGGAATAGAAAGTAACTGGGGAAAAACGAGAGTCTATATTGGCGCAGCTATTATTACCAGGTGGAGTGGAGTTAATTAATTCTGAAGGAGCACGGACTCAGAATAAAGTGAAGTTGATTTTTGGCATTATGCTAGAAACAGGACAGCGTAGTCCAGCAACTACTCTGTCCTCCCAGCAGAAACGGATCGTTTTGTTCGCCTCTTTCTCCCTCAAGCCACGAAGGGTATGTAAGTACAGTAGGCGGAGGGATATCGGCCGGCCCGTTCACTCTAAGACAGGCCCGGTCTCTACAGGTGTTTACAGTCACTTATTTTAGACCCCAAATAAGCAACTGCACGTGCAGAAATGAGACCAAAAAATGTGTGTCAGAATTTACAAGCGATTTTGGTAAGAAAACAAACTGTCTTGGCAACAGTGCCTAAACCCATTTCACGTGATGATTTCACACATCCTCCATGTATTAGCTACTGATAGTACATGGAGGATGTGTTGAGATTGTCACACTTAGTATACTCAGGCTTCTGTAGTAGCTATTATGGTGAAGTCATTTGTAAGTCATGCAGAAAAGAATGGTAGAAATTGTGAGTCTTAAAAAGTATGGAATGTTGTAATAAATGTAAAGTTGGTTTACTAGTATCCCTGTAGACGGCGTAAGTGACGTTTCTATTGACTGGACATGCAAACTCTTGTGAGATGCAACTGAGGGATAACACTTTTTTTAAATCTGCTTACTGTTAATGGTGCCCATCAGGCCTGCCGCCCTGGGTGGAGAACCTTATTTTCTAAGTCAGAAACCGCCATTGGCTGAAGAACTGTAGAAAACCAAGCCTAGACAGAACGGGTCTAATTATAATCAAGCAGTTGAAGGTGTGATGTGCAAAAGAAAAAAAACAATTGTGTTTCAAATCTGTGTCATCCAGACTAGATCAATTAATGTTTCTATAACTGACAAGACATGCCTGAAAGTTTTTTCCTGTTTTAATATCATGACATGACTGGCCTAGAAGACAACAAACAGCCAGGGGATAGATCCCAGCTAACTTGGATTTGGACACATGGCTCTGTGAACTGGGTTAAACTGTAAATAATAGTGGTGGGCGCAAAGTCCACGAATTGACCAAAGGACAGGAATGAATCCCAGCGATCCCAACGTTAGAGATCCACTTCCACCCTTTGCCTAAGTCACTTGGTTTATTTTTTATCTACACGGAAACTTTGGAGCTTAAAGTCACTTTTATCGGTCCCAAACAAATTCCCGCTTGTTAATATAAAAAAATAAAATAAAAAAAGATTAGTGATGATATGAAAGCATCCACAGCGCGATTGATGATTACTGCCTGGGAAATTTTCACGTGACTGGATTTGGCCGGAATTAGTAGCTACCGGCTTCCGGGGAGCTTTCCGTCCGTCCGGCTCTGCGGACTCAAGGAGAGAAAGGTAACACGGCGCTCCTCGGCCAAATTCTTTATTAAAATGTTCAGTTTTTCCCACTCCTGCCACGGGATACTGCCTCAGGCTGTCTGGGAGTCCGTTAAATGTCGGTGTCACAGTTTTGGTCCGGGGCCACAGCCCTGTGGTGGGACTTTTTTAGAGTGCTTTCTGCTGACTCCTGCTCCTGCTGTTTCCAGGGATTAGCTAGCGCTAGTTAGCATTGCGTGCTAAGACGACGTGGGTGTTCTTTCTTCGCTTGCAGCTACTCCGACTAGCAAGCTAGCGCCACGGCGCGCTGCCAGGACGAGCCCAGGCTCGCGTGGGCCGACGAAGAGTCGGCGATATACGCTCGATATAAGGCGAAGCGACGTGACAGCGGCACCACGGCGGCTAGCGTCGATGATACCGCGGCTAAGCTAGCATTAAAGCCACTTTGGTCGGTGTGTATTTGTTTTAGCTGTGGCAGAAAGTGGCGAGACATACGTCTGGCGTTCTCCCTATTTTTTTTCTATTTTTTTAAATATATATATATTTAATAACATTTGGGATAATTTCAACCAAGAACATGCCGGTGATGATTTAATATCAGAAGCCATGTGATTACGATGCAATTTTGGTGGCAGCAGTGTGAGACGTGTGGTTTCTACGGTGAAGGGTGTAAACATCACAGCCCGACCCCGGTACCTGTCCGCGAGGCAGACAGCTTTGTTTTGTGGTCATATATGTCAGCACGCGGGCAGAGGGGGGGGGACGTGTAGTGAAAAATAATCTGAAGGGTGTTTATCGCCTTCTTGCTCCTCCCCGTGAAGTCTTGCCGGCTGCCATGCCCTCTGGTCAGCAGCTGCAGCGAGGGCAAGGCAGGACAGGCGGCGGTCGAGCATCCTCCGGCGACCCGCGGTCTGCAGCGCTGCAGCGGCGGAGGGTGCTGCTGCCGCCAGATGTGCCAAGTTCTGTGATCCTGCGCGCTGTCGTCTGCAGTGCCGACCCCACGCGCGCGTTATCGCCATCCGTGTGTGAGCGGGGGGAGAGAAATACCCCCCCCCCCATCCTGTGATCGATCCTCGGATCAATGTCAAACTTCACCGGTCATCGCGTCCGTGCTATAAAGCCGACGGCTCGGTTTGACGTTATGGCTGTTTTTTGGAGACACGCGTGGTTGTCATGGCTTAAACAGGAGGAAATAAAAAAAAAATGGGGGGCCTAGGCGTGGTAGGCAAGAAGCCGGCTCGGCTGCCGGGCGGCTTATCGCGCCAACAGCGGGAGAAACCACGTGGTGAATCCGGGTTGGGCCTAGGGAAGTTAGCAGCGTGGCTAACCAGGCGCCGAGCAGCAGCCCGGCCTTCCTGATGCTCGCTTTGTGGGAAAAAAAAAAAAAAAAGTGTTTCATGTGTATGACTTTAACACAGATGCTCGTTTGTAGACGTCAGCGGGGCTCGTTGTTTGCGTGAGTCGCCAGACAGACACGCCCCTGTGTCATAACAGAGGTGTCCCCTCTCTTCGGATTGAATGCTCGTTGGCCCCTGTATGACGGGGATTGTAGTCAAAACCATAACCGGCTGAGATCAGTGCTGACGGAAGGCTTACATTTATGTGTTTTGGGCCATTTATTGCTGCAGAAATGGTGATCCTGATGCTCATGGCCGCAGACATGTGACCATAACAGAGATGTGAGTCCAGAACGGAGATTGTTGACTGTGCATAAGGTATAGACCGCATGCAGCTCACATAGACATGTTTACCTCTGGTCTTTCTCTGCTGGCAGATGCCCACCGTTCTCATGCTCGGGTCTTAGACATGCTTCTGCCGGAATCTCACAGCAGAGATTTAATCACAGCACGAATGCATGGCGTTTCAGAAACAGGCAGGTCTTGCTTTTTTTTTTTTTGCTGCCACAGGCCCCGAGTTCATGCATGAGTGGGCTTTGGCAAAAAAAGCTGTCAGGGGATGGGAGGGAGGGAGGGAGGGAGAAGATGATGGCAGGTGCTGTGGTGCCTTGTCGCAGAGGCCCTAACATTCACTGGAGGCAAACCATGTTTACTGTGGACTGTGTGTCAATAGCCTGGCGTCTACTTAAAACGAATAATCGCTGCTGACCATTGGCCGTATTTACCCGCATAGTTGAGGAAGCGCCGTTGTTAAGTTTTGTATTTATGGCTATCAGAGCAAGGAGCCCTAATCTAATTTTAAAGCCTGGGTGTTGTATTGAGAGTGAAAGTGACCGTGTCATGTAGTTCTAGAAGAAGTTGTTTTAATTTCTACACAGAAGGGTGTTAGTTTCACTACTTGGTTCTGCTGTGCTGTTAACTGACAGTAATACATCAGGTTTTTTAGTGTCGGGTTACAGTTGTTTTAGCTAAAAAATGGGCCCATTCCTGTCACCAGCCGACCAGCCATACACACCAAACTCCCAGAGAATTGGACTACCTGCACCCCTCCCTCCCCAAAAAAAACCCCAACAATAACTCTACTCTACAACCCTGTCCCCTCTGACCCCCTGTCTCCACAAAAGATCGCTGAGGAAGATGTCAATAGGCTCTTTCAGCATCAGAAGACTGGAAAGCTCCAGGGCCTGCTGTTGTTTCCCATTCTGCCCGACAGCATAGGCTGACCGACTGACACCAGTCTGAAATCAGCAGTCTCTGGAGATGTGTGACGTTCCCTCCAGCTTCTAACTCTCCATCCTCATCCCGGTCCCCAAGAAACACACCCATGTGGTGTTAAATGACTACAGACTTGTTGCCCTGATGTCTGAGGTCATAAAATCCTTTGAGCGTAAAGTAATTGGTGTGTTGAAGCATCCGAGGCCCCCTGCTGGACCTCTTGCACTTTGCTTACCAGTCAGTTGGGACATAGGCCAGGTTCCTGTTTGTTGACCTTAGCTTGGCTTCCAACCCATGCATCCTCCACCAGAAGCTCACCCAGCTCCCAGTACCAGCCTCTACCTGTCAGAGGATTACTTGGTTCTTGACTGACTGACTGGCAGCAGCGACAGGTGAGATTGGGGAGTATATTCTGCACAAGAACCGTCATCGCTGGCATCCCCCAGGGCTGTGTTCTCGCCTCACTCCTCTTCTTGTACACAAATGACTGCACTTCAGCTGAAACCCCTGAGGTTCGCAGATGGCTCACCTGTCATTGGTCTGATCCAGGAGAGTGACGGGTTTTCATATAGACAGGAGGCGGATTGGCTGGTCTACCTGTGCGGTCGGTACCATCTGGAGCTTAACCCGCTCAAGAGACTGGAGATGACGGCGGACTTCCGACAGACAGCCTCCTCAACGAGACTGCTGTGGATCACTTCTGGTTCTTAGTTTCTCAGTACCTGATATAGTACTCAGTGGAGATGCAAACCAAAAACTGACTTAAGATGGTCAGTTAATGGTTCATTAGACTGAAGTTTGCTCCATCCGATTAAGTGATAGCAGAAACAGATCGTGGAGCGATCCAAACGGAGTTGCATGTGGGATTATTTATTTGACAAGGATGCAACATTAACTGCGGTTCTGTTTTTAAAATGTAAACACTCAACACGCTCCTTAAGTTACCACCTAATGGCAGTTTTCAGCCGTGCTCGGAAGGCCCGGATGCAATGACAGCATTGCGCAGTAGATGGGTGACATGATGCCGATGAGCACAGTTGACGGTGAGGGATCCGGGTCCTCGCCAGGGTTTTATTTCAGCGTGACGGTGGACAGCTGGCAGCGGGGGTGGGGGGGTGCACACACGTGTGCTGGTGTCATTTTGCTGCTTCTCTGCATGCGTTGCTGCCACGGAGCGTTGTGTAGTGCAGATTAAAGTGAGCTGTTTGTCAGGCTAATAACAGCTAGCGTTAGCTTAATGTTGTTCAGGGGGTTTATAGCTGTGCTGATGTACGTTCAAGAACTTTACACACTTCTCTATGTAGCTCTATATGTTATCTTGACCGTTACGCTTGGTTTTTAATGAGCCTAAATAAATGCTGTTTATATGTTTATACCTGTCGGTACTCTGAACGCTGTAGAGTACCGGGCGATATGACTTATGGCTTAAAACTAAAATCTGCGATTTTATTAAACCAAATCCCGATTAATTGATTCATTTATTTTTTTTCCTTGTTTTACAAAAAGAAATTACGGAAACTATTTGAAGAGTTTGCTTTTACTTGAAGCGTTCGTCTGGTAGTTGACCTGATAAAATTCAACTAAATACAAGCTCGGAAACACGCTTGTAAAACCAGATGGGGCCCCGGCGTCGTAAACAATGAAAATATAACTAAATGTTTGCTGAGTCAAGCCGGCACGTCGTCAGGTTGTTTTACTAAAAAATAATGAATCTTACCGGTGTTCTGGCCCGATCAGAACTGAGCAGGGAAGCAACAGGCTGCAAACTTTCCAGGTGACCATTTGCTGCCAGAGTGAATGGAACATGGAGGTAATCAAGTCATTTTACATTTCCTGTACATGGGTCAGAGGCTCCTCACAGCATCCAGGGAGCTGTTGTTGTGCAACCGGCCACCTCAGCAACAACATGAGTGTTTTATTGTTTAGAGGCCGCCTGACGTCCACAGTCTTTTCTTCCTCTCGTCATTGTCTGACGGCCGTTTTGTTCCAAGGTGAAATTTAGCAGCGGCACCGTGTCGCTGTTTGGGTAGATTTTGAGTAAGGTTTACAGAAGGTTCACGGCTCTGCTTCTTATCCATCTTATTTCTGTTGAGGAAATATTACCCCAACACAAAGTCAACAGCGGCGCAATGGGCTGTGTTGTGTAGACTGACTAGAAAAAGATTGAAATCCTGCGTTTGCAAACAGTCCGTCACGGCGAGTCTGAAACCAGCCCTCTTATTGTCCTGTGTGGCCCTTGGTTTTCTTCTGTGTCTTACTCTTTTCTTTCCCTGCAGCTTCAGCAGGAAAAAGAAACCACTGGTATAGAGGGTGATATGAGAATCTCACAGAATGATAATCTTGTAAAAATCCAAGGTTTTCATGGCATTTATACAAAAAAAACAGGATGTGTCTCATAGGGGTGGGCGATATGGACTTTTACATTTGATCTCGATATAGTGTCCTACTATTGTGGTAACGATAAGACTATTTACAGCTTCTTGCAGTCTTTTTGAGGTAGCTGTGACTGCATGTCACTTATAGCCTAATAAGCACAAATGTAACAAAACATGTTAAAGCAAAATTTGAAATGTGTTTCACCAAGGCACCAGTTGCATAAAGAAGTGTTATTCATTTTTTTTATCACTAAACTACAGACAGTAACTGCATTGAAATGTATATATCTGAATCTAATGACACTTGTTGATGCTCTCAAGAAACAAGCAGTGGAGAAAACGGCATAAGTAACAATCCTGACTATACTGGCAGTTTTCCTGATTTCCTCAGCCATCCGTAATTGGATATTATCTTCAAGATAAACACAACATCTTAAGAGATTTGTCACAATGACCATAAAACAATTCGATAAAGGCCCAGCCCTAGACTCATGATCTAAATGCCTTTTCTGCTGAAATTCTGCCTTAAGAGCGGTTAGGGTCCACACCATTCTTCATCTTTTTCTTGAAATCGCTTCAAAGGGAAAATTGTTGCAGCGTTATTCCAGTCAGCAGCATTAGGGGGAGGAGGGGCGATTATGTAGTTCTCTATGTGCTCATGCAGCCGCTGCAAAGCTTCAGTAACTTCTGCGCCTTTTCTTGCATTCGTTAAATAAGCTTAAAACTGCAGCCATGGTATATGGATAAATTTAGTGGTCTTAAAGGGGACAGATCATGCAGAATCCACGTATTTAGCCCTTTAAATACGTTTTGTTGTATACTTGGAGTATCTATGAGTGCAGAAAACGAGACCCCAGGAGCTGCGTAGATATGTTTATATTCTGTTTTGGGTCGTATTATTGGAACGTTCTGCGACCTGCATGGGGGGCAGGGTGTGAAGGACCTTTGTTAGATTTAAAGAGACCACACCAGAACAAGTTGCTCTCAGAGGACCCTCAGAACAGGGGTAAAAGAAAGGCGGGTGGTGCAACAATAATAAGGAATTCAGACCAAAGCATAGCTGTTTCACTTTAGAGTCAGTAACCGCGTCATAACTCCTCTATAGACATTGTACCACCACAGCAAAATGTAAATATTCAGATTCTGGCCTGGTGTCAGCTGCTCTTCAGTGCAGTCACAATCCCTCCAGGCTGGTTCATCGATTACAGCAGCACTGATGACGGAGCAATCTGTCTAAAAGGATGGAAAGTTGTTCTTGTTTTTTTTTTTTTTTTGTAATCATAAGGATATTTTAAAATTGAAGAGGGGACATATTAGGACGACGTAATCTGAGCTTTTGTTTGAGGAATATAGTAAACAGAATTGTGGATCAGACCTGGATTGATGCAAAGATTTGAACACTGGCTGAATGCGTCTCAGTGCTGGGTTTGTGTTTGTATTTTTTAAACGCGGTCCAAGTTTGTCTGCAGCAAACAGGTGCTCCGCTGCCTTCCTTTATGGGGTCATTAGCGCACTGAGGCTTATGCAATGGGGGAGGTTTCTGAAATGGGGGGGGGGGGGGTCTGGACCCCTGTGGTGCTTGGTGTTGAAGCAGCTCAGATGACAGGGCTGCATGTGAAAGTGGGGAGTGCAGCAGGAGCTCTGCTTCAGTCGGTAAAACTCAGCAGCTAAAGCGAGACTTTTTCAGCTGTATTTTTTATTTTTCTGCATGCATAACTGTCAGCTTGTCCAATATTTGACTGTCTGACGAGTCGGTGCAGAGTAGTGCTTCAGGTCCAGAAGGTTTCCAGCACACCAGAGGGAAGCCCACGAGTCTCAGTGTTTTATTGATGCCAGTCAGCCCTGGGTTCATTTAGCATTTGATTTTCCTTCCAGTCCTTCCACAGCCTGAGGACTGTGAAGGAGGCCCGTTCCCTCCGTCCTTTACCCTGACTTCCAACAGGTCACTGCTGGAGACGCCAAATCTCAACAGCTTTTCCCCCGTTCTCATTTCTTTGTGTGAGCCAATTCCCCCAGAACCTAAAGAGTTAATATCTTTACCAGCTTTTCTTTTTTCCTCCCAAGCCAGAGATGCCATCCGGCTGAATGGAAACTATTACTCAGCTGAAAGCAAATGTGGTTGTCATCTTTTAGCTGTGTGGGTATAGCTTTGGTAAGATCAGTGAAAACGCGCATAATCACCATGACTCATGACTTTTACAACGTTGCTTCCTTTTGTCAGTGTGGGGGGGGGGGGGGGTACGAGCGTGTCAAAGAAAAATAGAGGCTGTAGCTATAAATAAATATCAAGTACTGAAAGATTTATGTAACCTGAGGAAAACTTGTATGGCAACCTAGACTTTTCATTCAGTTGCATTAGCTTTCATGTTTAAAATACAAACCAGGTAGTTTGCTCCAGACCAAAACACAGTAGTTCATGACTACTAAATAGAAGTAAAATGTCACTGAGGTTTCTAAACTTTCCCAAATGTAAATCTGAAGTGCCGCTTCCAGATGGCTTCAGCCCCACCGAGACACTTTGCTGGTAGGACCACCTTTTGCTTCAGCCACAGCTGTAAGTCTCATGGGGAATGCGTTCACGCTGCAGGTCCTGATGCTCAATTCTGATTTTTTTTTGTTTGCTGAAATCAAAGGAGAGAGATGTGAAAGATAAAAATGCAACATGACCGTTCAGAGTGCAGACACTTTGAAAAGAAATCTGATGCCTATCGGAATGAGTACCACATATACAAGAGGCACAAGTCTGACTTTTTTTGGGGGGTGAAAAGATCGGAATTGGGCTGTCCACTCTGTCGTGTAAAAGATGGAGATTGGATTTGGGTCGCATTTCCTTGCAGTGTGAACGTAGCAATAGTGACTGAAGTTCATCACCACTCCTGTCTGCAAAGGAGCCAGAGTTCATTTAAAGTGGGTGGAACGGTAATTTTCCATTTTCTTGGTACAGATTCCCAGTTGGGTTTTAGGTCTATAACCTAATACACCAATAAGCTTGAATGGAGAGCATCCTATCGTAGCCCTGGTTGTATGGTTTGGGTTCTTGTCCTGCTGGAAAGGGAATCCCCGCTTCAGTCTCAATCCTTTTGCAGCATTTTACACGTTTTCTGTCAGGATTGCGTTGTATTTAGCTCCATCCATCCAGCCTATTGACTCTGACCTGTACCTGCTGAAGAAGCCTCCCCTCACGTTGCCGCTGCCATCACCGTAGTTCATTACAGTGATGGTGTGTTCAGGGTCATGTCCTGTGTTGGTATTCATCCCTTTTTCTTGGTCTTGATGAATAATGCTGTTGCTCACCAATATTCTCTAGAGAACAGCTGGACCTATACAGGGTTTATATTACACGTAGGTGGACTATGATCACTATTTAAATGACTGCAGAAGTCATTGGTGTGCTTTATTTTCTTTAGGGGTATCAGCCTTCAGTGCTTTGAATACTAATGAATACACCCTTCTGACTTTTTAAGTGGAATACAGCTCTCTGCAGCTTAGTGCGTTCCATTATCGGGGCTGTTAGTTCTGTGCCAAAGAAGGAAAATAAAAATAATACATGGAACACTGTATTTATCTACCTACTTGTATTCAGTGTTTATTTTGTTCTTTAAAGTAAGTTCATCATTTGAGGAACAGCTAATTAAATGCTGTGAACTTTACGATCTGCACACAAACCCAGAACATGGTGGTCATTCGGAGTTTCTCTGTCTTGCAGGAAACGCATCTTTCCGCACTGTAACTACTCATTGGACCTAAAGGAAAATCAAACATGTAAGCATTATTTTTTTTAATGGTTGGTTTGTGATCATATCTTTACCTTTCTTGCACACCAACTTAAAGGTCTCCTTTTTTTTTTTAAGATTCTTACACAGGTCCACGTCTGCCTCTCCATGCAGAACCCCATGAAATGAATAAAGCACCACAGCCTATAACGGGACCCCCCTCCGCCCCCCATCCTGCCCCCTCCCCTGGTCTTTCACAGGTAAGTCCTTTGGGACTCATGAAGTATGAGATGCTCCGTCTCCCTGAGGTTCATCAGATGGCAGAAAATGTGTTAAAGAAAGCTCCAGCCTGCTGTTGGCTGCTGTCATGCAGGCATCTTTTAATAGTAGTAATCTATATAGTCTTCTATATAGAACGGCAGCTGATCTACTGTCCTGGTTGGATGCATCAGATCTCAGCCCTGATGGTATTAACAATAGTTCAATTTTATTTATATAGCGGCAGTTCATGAAGCATGTCATCTCAAGGCACTTTACAAAGTAACAATCAATCAGATTATACAGATTGGTCAAAAATGTCCTATATAAGGGAACCAGTTTGTTGCATCAAAGTCCCGACAAGCAGCATTCAATCCTGGAGAAGCGTAGAGCCACAGGGAGAGTCGTCTGCATTGTCCATGGCTTTGCAGCAATTCCTCATACTGTGCCAGCATGAAGCGACAGTGGGAAGAAAAACTCCCCATTAACGGGAAGGAAAACCTCCAGCAGAACCGGCTCAGTATGAACGGTCATCTGCCTCGACCGACTGGGGGTTACAGAAGACAGAGCAGAGACACAACAAGAGAGACAAAAAGCACAGAAGCACACATTGATCTAGTAATCTGTTCTACATTAGATGGTAATAGCGGGTGAGCCGTCTTCCCTGGATGATGTCACAGTTAACAGAACGTCAGACCAGGTGTACCTACTATGAAGAAAAAGAGAGAGAACAAAAAGTTAAAAGCTGGAATGATGACAAGCAAAACAGTTCTACTGTTCTCCAGTTTTGGAGAACAGTAGAACTCAATAGAGTGAGAAAAATAGGCCCTGGTGTCCTCCAGTAGCCTAAGCCTATACCAGCATAACTACAGAGATAGCTCAGAGTAACATGAGCCACTCTAGTTATAAGTTTTGTCAAAAAGGAAAGTTTTAAGATTAGTCTTAAAAGTAGACAGGGTGTCTGCCTCACGGACCAAAACTGGGAGTTGGTTCCACAGGAGAGGAGCCTGATAGCTAAAGGATCTGCCTCCCATTCTATTTTTAGAGACTCTAGGAACCACCTGCAGTCTGAGAGCGAAGTGCTCTGTTAGGAACATACGGGGTAATCAGAGCTCTGATATATGATGGAGCTTGATTATTAAGGGCTTTATACGTTAGAAGGAGAATTTTAAATGCTGTTCTTGATTTAACAGGAAGCCAATGAAGGGAAGCTAAAATTGGAGAAATATGATCCCTCTTGTTAATTTTCGTCAGAACTCTTGCCGCGGCATTTTGAATCAGCTGAAGGCTTTGAACTGCATTTTGTGGACTTCCTGATAGTAAAGAATTACAATAGTCCAGCCTTGAAGTAACAAATGCATGGACGAGTTTTTCAGCATCACTCCTGGACAGAATGTTTCTAATTTTGGCGATATTCCTGAGGTGAAAAAAGGAAACTCTGGAAACCTGTTTAATATGGGATTTAAATGACATGTCTTGGTCAAAAATAACACCAAGATTTTTAACTTTATTACCAGAGGCCAAGTTAATGCCATCCAGATTAAGAAGTTTATTTTTTGAGGACTCTGGTCCAAAGATTGCAACTTCTGTCTTGTCAGAATTTAAATGCAGGACATTTATAGTCATCCAGCCTTTGATGTCATCAAGACATGACTACAGTCAAAGTAATTGATTGGATTCATCAGGATTTATGGATTAATATAGGTAAGTGTCATCAGCATAACAGTGGAAATTAATCCCATGCTGTCTGATAATTTTGCCAATCGGAAGCATATATATAGTAAATAGAATTGGTCCATGGACTGAACCCTGTGGTACTCCACAGGTGACCCTAGAGTTTGAAGATTTATTATTAACATGAACAAACTGGAATCTGTCCGATAGTGATCTACAGTTTAATGCAATGGGTTGTTTTTTTGCGACACCAGTGGTCTCTATTTGCCAATACTAGAAGGCAAAGAAAGGAGTCAGAAAGAGACGAGGATGGCGTGCAGTAAATGACCAAGGCTGAGAATCAAACCAGCTGCATCTGTGAATGTGTTTATGGGGCATTTGCTTTACCCACAGCACCACATTATGGCCCAGAGGTTGTTCTACTTACTGCACAGCAGAGCTTCTGCAGGTCAAAATCCCTACATCTCTTGGATGTGTGCAGCTGTCTGCTTTTATAATAATCCAAATGGTACATTGATGCTAGATATTGGCAGATTTTCCATAATGAGTATTTTATGCCGTTCTGTAAGTATATTTCCAGATAGTTGATTAGTTAATAATTATTTTTATCAATGTGTTTACTACAAGAAAATGCTCTTTCCCCAGTAATGCTATATTTTACATAAAGATCCCCTGATCAGAGTTTTAAGGCTAATTTCTCGAGTAAAATTTCTGGCTACTCTACCCACCTCTGCCTACGTCACTGGCGCTAAAATGTCATTGGAATGCAACATACGTTAAGATTTCTTTATGTTATACATTTGCTAAGTGAGAACGGAGCAGGTCTCCACTCTCCTGTCTTTGCTCTGACTGCATGCAGGGCTTTCAGGACTGGGCAGTTGCCTGTGAGACAGCACCGAGGGAAGTAGGAAGCTCTAGAAGCTGCGTCTCCCTCATGAAAGATTGCCGCTTTCACATGAAGTTGCTAAATCGTCAAAAACAGAGAAAAGTCACTAGATTAGTCTCCAGTCGCTTTTTTGAAGAAAAAGTTGCTAGAGGGGCCAGAAAAGTCCCCAGATACAGAGGCAGAGTTGCTAAGTTGGCCACAGTGAACTGTCGTCTTTAGTTTTCCTTCATTACTGAGAGCAGTGCAGTAGCCGGCAGTAACTTCATACACTAGCAGCTACGCAGCGAGACAACAGGAGCCGGCGGGGCTGGTTTTTCAAAATGGAGTAAATTCAAACATTTCATGATTTTTAAATTCATTTTAAACTTTGATTCTGATTAAAATAAGTGTGCAAATATACAGTATACTATATCACATGCTTTACATTGTTTTAACATAATTTTTTAATTCATTCTAAAAGTGTAGTGGCTTTGATTTTGATGTGGTGGTGCGCCACAGTCAATTACATGTAGTGGAAACTGAACTTGAGAGGTGCGGAGTCGTCTATGAATGGGTCATGTGATCTAGTGGCAGTCTGAGCCCCAATTAAACGCAAGACCTAACTTTACATGCTTCTACTTTTCTCATCCTCGAGTCAAATTCAAGTGTCACTTCCTTGTTTGGCAAAAAAGTAGATAAGAAAAGAAATAACTTTATTGTCCCATAATAGGGAAATTCAGTTGTGACAGTGGCTAAAACATAGTGTGTTTGAATAAGAATTAATATCCTTTAAGAGTAATGTAATATAATTATTTTAACTGCCTTATTATAATTAATAATTGCTTTTTACCTGTTTATTTGATGCTGATACAAATAACATTTACTACTGTGGGACAAGTCCTTCAATAATAAAAAAGCCTGGATCTAGTACATATGAAACATGTTTATACAGGCCTTGTACACCCATAAAAAACTTTATAAAAACAAATATCTTCCCCACATTGTTTTTTGAAAAGGTCGTACACACAGGATCGTTTCAGAAAAGTTTTATTCACACAAACCTGCACAAATACACCACTGAGTGTTGTTTTAAACATGCAAAACACATAGGGAGCAGTATACCTCAAAGCTAAGACCTGTGTCAGCCAATCAGAATCCTTTAAAACAAGTATGTGGTCCCTCCGAATTGGGAGAGTATACAATGGCTCTTTCTTATTTGCACCTTATTTAAAGGTGCAGAGCCACGTTGTTTGCCTTTTATTTATTTATATATATATATATATATATGAAAATAAAATTAGTAGCTCACTCTGGTTGCATACAACGTTTTTATGAAAGATTATCACATCCTGCTGGCATATTAGCTATTTTTGCATTTTATGCTTTTTGTTTTTGCTCATTTTGTTAGTAAAGCCTTTCGTGTTTATTTATAATAACAGAAGTACGTACTGCACATGCGCATCAGGGGATAAAACAACGAAGCAGCTAATGGCTATTAGCATCTCCCGGTGAAACAATAGAGAAAGGTCCAAGATCCACTAGGAAAAACGCAAAAAAAAATATGATTCCAATAGGGAAAAGACTGGAATGTCGCTGGGAATAGAGTATGACCGTTGGTGTTCAATGAAGCGGACGCTAAACCTGCCGAGGCTCGGATGTGACCATAGAGTTGATTGACCTGAGTAAATGTTCTGATATGAGGCTCTTAAAGTTGATGTAGATCAGTGTGTTTAATTAATAACGGGAGGAAAAAAATTGACAATTTGTGTGTTCCAACTTCAATAACTAAAAACTGCTTACCAGAACACTATACTGGACTTCTAAGTAAAAAACTTTAAAATGTTACCTGTAAAGAGACACCAAGATTTTGCCTCTATCCAAAGGGTCCAAGAGCAGCATATACTTTAATTTGGGTATATTCTTTAAGTGTTTTTTGGAGTTTTGTAGGGCCTGTTAAGGTGTTAAGCGGTTCTTCTATAAATTATCCTAGCAGGCAGGCCCACCCCTGTAGCACCACACGCCCCCACTGTTCACAGTTTTTCCAATTAGCACCCTAGCACGTTTGTTTTTGTCTCTGCTCCCCCGCCCGTCCGATCTTCAGTGTTCAGTTTAACCGAGCCAAGATCTAGGTTTTGAGGTGGACCCAAGTTCGCTTTATCGGTCCGCATTCACGCCTCCCCAAACGAACCAACGTTTTTGACCAAACAGTCCAGAGTCCTATTAAAGTGGACTTGACGGGGCTGGTGTGAATGCACCTGAAAATTTTGTTTTACCAAGTACACATGCAAACATCAAAATGGGTTTTTCTTAAATCTCCACTTTGGTTGGAGTTTTCAGAATTAATCGTATTTGGTGATGTAAAACAGAGCTTTTGTGTGTATAAAAGGCCTATTAACATTTTCCTGTTAATTTGTACCAAAGTAGAGCGTTGCGTTGTTTTTAACTGTACACCTAGGATGCGCGTTTCGACGGAGGACAGAACCCTGTCATTGGGCTGTTTGTGTCCATGAAGCTAATATGAACAGATAGCATTAGCTCGCACACATCTTAGCTACTCCGAGATGCTGCTGTTCTGTCATGCTTATTGCATATTAAAATTATTTTAGTTCTGTAAATAAGCTGGGGATTTTTTTCCTGAATATTTCAGTAATACATATTAACCATAATTGTGCAATATTTACTCTGGTTTTTAGTTTTTACTTGTTATTCTTGGCTTTTCTTTAGAACTAACTTTAGATTAGTTATTTTTTCGTTAATATTGTGTGTAACTCTGTGTCTTTGCCACTGTCATTTCCCCATGGTGGGACAATAAAGGAATTTCTTATTATGTCATGTGGGAGTTTTACTACTTCACTGTTGCAGATCCAGGAGCTTTACTGACCTTTTTACCTCACTCTCAAACATCAGTGTTGTAGCGTTAGCTTAGCATGTAGCATCGTACTGCATTTAAGTGTAGTCTTGCCTCTAAACAAGGATTTTTGTTTGCCTTGTCAACAAGTAGGGTCTCACATGTTTTTCTATCTGAACTTGTCATGTTAGCGCAGTTTAAAGTTCTAGCAGCAGATCCTTGTTGAGATGAGGGCCCGCAGGGAAATAAGCTGTTGTTAAAGCGCAAATGGGTCAGTTTATATTGATTTTTATGCAAATGAGTATCTTAGAAAAAATATTTGTTATATATTGGGATACCAATCCTTTTGACATCTCTTAGACTAAAGACTGTGGTAGCAGGAGCTGGTTGGGGCTTTGTGTTTAAACAGACCTTAACATTAAGACTACACCTAATGAGTAAAAACTGCTCTTAGGAAACAAAAGTATTTTAATATAATGTTAACATAATCTTTTGTAATGAACCCATATTTTCCTAATTTTTCTTCATCCTTGTTTTCCCATTTCTCTTGATTGGCTTTGCCATCTCAGACTATTATATCAAGTTAGGTTGTTAGAGAGTGAATCTATTGTCAAGCCAAATATGAATGTGTGACAACTGAAAATATAAAAATATATGTACCCATCTATCACAAGAGACAGGATTCCTATGCAGTTGTCTTGTGAACATAAACATTTGGGACGTCTTCCTTTATAGTGTTACTTTTCAGGTGTTTCATTTCGTTTTGTTTTTGTGTCTCTTTCAGCCCTCATTCCCCCCTGGGCAGCCTCCTTCTGTTGTGTTTGCATCCCCAGCACCTCCACAAATGAACCCCACACCACAGCCCCGACAGGTAAGCGTGACCGCCCACCTGCCTCTCAGCTGCACACCTGTAGGGGTGATTTTCCTACCCATGAAATAAATAACTTCCTCTCACATATCAAAGGATGTAGTCCTGCAACTGTTTCAGCATCCTTGCGGTCTCCGTCCAAATTTTTTCTTTAAACATTTTTTGTCAGAATTTTTCAGAAGGCTGTATCAGCATAATTTGACCTCTTCCTATGGAGAATTAAAGGAACAATCAATTCAGGACTGATTAGTTAATGTCTGAGAAGAATGCCCGTGCGTTTGTATGGTTGATCTGGTAATTCCACACCGCTGTTGATTTCAGCAGAGCCTTCAATCTCACAAATCATTTTTATCTTGCATGACTTCGTAGAATTTGAGCACTTTTTTCATATAGTGCTATATCGAAGCTGTAAGTTTAATGGGTATCCATCAGTTCTGGAAACCTGTGATATCCAGTTAGTTTTTAGTAATTGCCACTCTAGTGGTGGTTGTGGGCTGTCCTGGTTATGTTTTGGAGTGGGGAAACTGGCTTGTGACTTTTCTTGTATACCTCTAAGTGGAGTGTGATGCATGAACTTTGAGCTTCTGTCTTTAACCTTTTGTCTTGTCTGCCTCTCCTCCTCCTCTAGTTTGCCCCCGGGCCCCGACCTTTACACCAACAGGTACTAACAGCACAGCTGACTAACACCAGATGTTGGGGGGGGTTCCTGTCCTTTGTGGTGCTTTGCGTAAATGATTTAGGAGTTAAAGATTAGGAGTTACGATGTATTAAATAAACACCTAAAAAAATCAGAACATACTACATATATTAAAACTGAAACACATCTGTTAATCTGTAAAGTTCACTACCACTAAGAACATTAAAATACAAGTTATATACTGAGAGACAGTTCAGATCCTTACGAGTATTCAGCCTTGTAGTGCTGCTGAGGATGTTACTTTCTAACCTTCACCTAAAGGTTTTCTTGGGTTGCATTGAGTGGTGTAATTCTGTGGGTTTGGCAGCTTACCTGCAGCAGACTGTGGTCAGAGTGATGCTTGGAGAAGGTTGGAATGATGGAGTCAACCTGACCGCTGCTCAGAACAAAAGACCTAAGAACAATTAATTGAAAACAAGCAGCATCAATGCGTGTTTCCAACAAATGGACCCTGTCTCCTTTAACCAGATTATTTACCTTGAACTGTTCTTTACCGGCCCCCCCCCCCCCCCAAATGTCAGATAGGTAGGAACTTTTGAAATTTCCCTCACTCTTTGGCTGGAGCTTTGTTGACCAATGAACCGAGGAATATATTTAGCAATTAATTTCTGCCCTAATGTTGAAATCAATTCAACAACCAGCGAGGAGAGATTTATTTTTTTTATCTTTTAAAGGGGCCATGACGACAAATGTAATTTTTCTGTGGTTTTGGGGGTGGAATGTGATTTGTTGTGCACTGATGAGGCTGTGAGAACGTCAAGAGCGGGTATTAAAGGACCTGCTCATGGGCGGACACCTTTGTTTCTTTGCTCAAAAATAGTCAGATCAGAAAATGGCTTATATTTCTACGCAATTCATATTCTGCAATCAGCGCACACTATCATACAAACAGCCTTCCCTCTCCCCTCCTCCCCCAGCTGGTACATCAGCCGGCTAATAGGACATTCTTCAAATGATATCACATTTGCCCGGAGGACAGCCTGGTTTCCCGGATGGTAATGTTCTAAAACAAACCCAAGAAACCGCAACCGCCAACTTATTAAAGTTTAAAGTGACTTTAGAGAAGAACAAGCCCAAAGTGTCTTAAAGTAAGCAGACTATGCAATGCTAAAGCTCACATGACCACCTTCATGGATTGTGGCTTTTTCACTCTTTCTGCTCAGAAAAAGCCACATAAATGTTGCCTACCTGCACAGACATCGCAGTCGCTGGTATCATGTCTGGACGTTCAAGTGGCGCATTGTCAACGAGGAAATGCAGCGACTAGATATAGGCGTCTTGATATAGGCGTCTTTGGTCAGATTCCATAGTAAAGTCCTCACAGTTGCAAGGTGGTATCCAAAACTGAAATCTCTTGTCAATCCTTCAGAATCAAATCAATGGATAAAACTCCATATGGCCACGATCATCATATCGAGAGTCACTCTGGCGGATACCCAACGCAGCGGTGTTTTGTTGTTGCCATAATACATATGTTGAGGCGATATTCAGGACATATCTGTTCACTATTTGACTTAAGCAAGTAAACTATTCAAGCTTTACTGCTCTGTTTTACGACCACAAGATGGCTGCGACACATGCGTCTAAATTTAGTAATTTGACGTCATTTAGGAATGTCCTATTTAATGGCGAATCGTGGTAGCATGTCTGACTGCTCCAGTCAAGAGGATGGCTACTAAAAAAGGGACCCGTTATATCCGAGGGTGCTCAAAAATAAATGGAAGCTTCCACTTACTCCCGAAGGATAAGAGAATCAGAGTGGCAGAAGTTCATTTATGGGGAGGTACCACACAATTATTACCTCAATTTAAACCCTGGCGAAGGTACTTTTAGGTTGGATATTCACACCTAGCAGCTTAAGTTGTGTCTGCCTCCTGTTCGAGCCGATACAGGGAGGCTCTTTGTCCGCTCGCTGGCCGCTGAAGCCACGGAGCACCACTATCCAACCTAAAACTAACAAGCAGGTCCAATACGAAACTGTGTTTTGTTCATATGTTCAGCGCACTTTACTGAAGCTGTTTCCTGAAGGTTTTCAAACAAACTGATTTGGAAAAAACTGCTGTACTAACACTGCAGGTGGCAACCACAACGTTGTCATTACCTTTAAGTTTATTTAGTTTCTAAACTTATAAGCACTGTCTGAAGCTGCGCTCCAGCAAGCTCTACGCTGCGTTTGCAGTGAAGGCCTCGCTGCCGTGGACTTTGGTCCCACTGTGTGGATGATGAATCGCGGCGCCAGGTTAAAGCCTTTGTTCAGCTTGTCCTTGCCTGTCCGCCATCCTGCAACACAAACACTTCCACCAGTCATAATACCATAATATGGATTTGTGACGGAGTGTTGCGCCAAGAAGAGAGGTGTGGCTAGAGGCAGCGAGGGCATGTGGGCGCATTTGAATAGCTCCCAAAATATGGTTGTAGCCAGTCAGAGTGAAGTCAACTAGGCATCATTACCGTACCCATCCCTTTTACCTAGGAGGGAAATCTGGCCTGGCCTGTCAAAATAACCCTCTACAAAAAGGTGACTTTTTTTTTTAATGAAATTCTGTGGAGAATTTACATATGCGGCAATATCAACTACATGAAATGGTTTATACAGCGATGTCATGGCACCTTTAACGTCATTGTTTGTGGATCTTGAGTTTCCAGTCAGACATGCATCAATGCCCCATAAAGTTAGAGGTCTCCATGCTGCCCTGTGCTCAATATCTAGCATGGCGACTACACATGAAGAACATAGTAAAAATTATAGGCATAAACTATTTACTAGCACTTTATTTATTGTGGACCTGTGGCCCGCACAGTATAGAGCGACCTCTTCTTGTGTAAATGGGTAAAATGCTGAGAGATACGTTGTGTTTTGTATTTCTTTAAAGAGCTCGCACCACAACATTTAGTGAAGTTTCCTGGTTTTCGGACTTGGAACTAGAATGTTCTCCACTGCTGATGTGTGGACGTGTGAGTGACGACATTTCCAGATCTGTCTTCAGAGACAAATCAAACGTTACAAAAGTTTAAGGAAATAAAAGTTGAGGTCAACATTTTTTTTAGGCGTGCATTTATTAGCATTTATCTCAAAGTTGAGCCACTGCTTCTTCGCATTGAAAGGAACCAGTTGGGGTAGTTTGGACATCTGATCAGTATGCCTCTGGGCGCCTCTCTTTGGACGTTATCCAGGCACATCCCACTGGGAGGAGACCCAGGGGTGGTCCTAGTTCTCACTACATGTCCCATTTGGCCTGGGAATGCTTTGGGATCTCCCAGAATGAGCTGGAGCGTGTCGCTGGGAAGAAGCATGTCTTCTTTTCCCCTCTTAGACTTGTTGCCCCTGTGACCTTATCTCAGGCGAGCGGATTCAGCTTGCAGCTAAGTGGGAAAACTGCTGGGAGGATAGTCCGCTCCTCTGTGTCTGAGCTCATGGTTCTTATCCGAAAACAGATGGACTGCTCCATTCATGCTGGGGGTCAGTTTCTGTCTTAAGCTGAAGAGTCCAAGTATCTTGATATATTATTCACGAGTGACGAAAGGATAGAGCAGGAGATTGGTCAAGCTTAGAATCAGTAACCTGACTCAAGCTAGACGCATGTCGCTCCGCGTAGCTCCACTCACATCCATCTGGGACATCTCCATAGAAATTGCCTTTTTTAAAGGCTGGGCCTTATCAAATATCCTTGCATATGATTGGATAAGCCACTTGTCTGTCATCTTTATCGACGTGCTATTTCAACCACTCACACCGAAGCTAACCCGTGACGCTGTGAGAGCGACGCAGGAAATAAAAAAGTGTTTTATGTGTTTGCGGCTCTAGTGGCACGCGTTTTATTGACAGTGAGCTGACAGGAAGGGGGGTGGGGGGGGAGACAGGCGGCAAAGCGCCGCGGGTCGGAGTCGATCCCGGGCCGACCACGTTGAGGACTAAAGGCCTCCTAACATGGTTCATGCTAAACGCTCCGGGGCGCGTCTGCAGCGGACGCGCCCCGGAAAACAAAACTTGCCAAATGCGGTCGGGAGAAGGGCGAAAACATGGTTTCCACCAACAAAAGCCTTCAGAGGCGTTCTCTGATGTTCTTTTAATGAAACTATATTAGGTAGATTGGACAACACGGAAGAAATAGCAGCATCAATGTTAACGCTTGCTTCCTCGACGAGCCGCCATTGCTGTTTGAATCAAAACAGTCTCACGTCATGGTCGCATCTCCACTACGTCACATCTATGAAATTCCAGCCCTGCGTCCTGATTGGCCAGACAATAAAATTGGTTGGAGAAATCACTTTCTATGGGCCATAAAATGTATGTGAGTGGAGCTAGGCGGAGCGACATACGTCTGGCATGAGTCAGGTTATAGAATCAGGGCAAAGGCTGGTCAATAGCTGAATTCTTGGTTCCTAATTAAAGGTGCATTATGCACGTTTTGAACATTATTTTCTTTTCCATACATGCCCTTACGTTTGCTGACATGTAAAATGAGTTTCCTCCGTTTACCGCAGTTGCCTCTGTAGGCTGGATAGTCAGGGCATGCCAGTGGGTGTAACGCTCTCTCTTTCACCTGGGTACTTTGTGTCTCCACAGCAATCGACGCATTAGCGCAAGAACACTCGCCAACTTCAATATTTATAACTTTATTACCTCAGAATAAATGACGCCTAAACAAAACAGCTGTGCAGTCGCAGCGGCAGATGCTTTTCCTCATCTCCCATGCACGTGCACAACACTGGTGTCATTTCATCTTGCTGCCAGAGGGGGCAGACGTCTGCAAAAATGCTGGAACTTGCGCAATGCTCCTTTAAATTAGACTGAAGAAACTGAGTCAGCTGATACAGGACACAACATATCCACACAACTGTGTCAGTAGAATATGCCATGTGCATTAAACCAGAGTTATGTTGGATGGTGAACATTCGCTTCCTTTATTTGTCACAATAAGAAGCCGATGGTTTGACTCCCTCATTCACATCCCGCCCAGGTTCTCCAACCTGCCACTGTGTTGACTGCTGTCTAAGAAACTGACTGCTCGTTAGGTAGTCTCTAGATAATTCATTAAAGACACCACAAACTCTGCTGTTAATGTAAAACCTCTGGACGTCTAGGTGAAATATGCAAACATAAGGAAGTAAATGACTAACCTGTCTTCACATCTTAAATGTGCACTGCTCCTACAAATGAAAGGAAGAGCTTACTCAGTCGCTAAACTTGTGAAACATTGATTGGGTAAATTCAGTAGAGATTGAGCTGCTGCAATAATACTTTAGTTAGTTGGACGAGGCTGTGGCGTCGTTCTTTCCGTTTCCTTTCCTTTCCTCGTGAATTTGTATTAAGGCCGTCTTTGAGTTGATCATTTTTGGGCTTTTTGTTTTCATCAACTGCTGTAATCAAGCCCATCAAATTGAGATCTGATGGGTTTTCAAACTCTTCCTTTCATTTATTTGAGCAGTGTAAATGAACTAGATTTTTGAAGAGAAAAAAGTAGTTTTCAGCCATCAGCAGCACCTTTTTATGTTCATTTTCAGCGTGTTTGAATGTACTACAGTTTAGCCTTGTTAAGCATTTTATTGAAGCAAGTGGTTTGAACGTTGGATTTCACAGCCTTCATTAAAGTATTACAGAATAAGAACTTGTTATTAAAGGGCAGCCACTGGCTCTTGGTTCAAATATGTGTAGTTTTAGGTAGTAATTGTCTGTCTTGTAAAGATTCTTAATGTTTTTCAGCTTCTCATGCCACATCTCCTGGTTTCCTGGGATTGACTGTTCTTTGCATGTCCTTTGATTCACTGCTTGGCTGAGAAAGGATCGTTCCCCTGCTCTAACTGATTGAGATGCTTTCTGTTGCTCTTTCCACCTTCCAACTCTTTCTGTGTGCTGTGTGTCTGTGTTTGATCTGTTTGTGCTGCTGAAGGGAAGCTTCAGGTCGCTACAGGTAACTCAATTTCCTCTTTTTTCCCCCCCCACTTGCCTTATTTTCTCATCGTGTGTGTGTGTGTGTGTTTGTGTGTAATAGTTGGCAGAGGCCTGCTCTTGGCCTGGTGTTAGTCTGTTGGCTGTGGTGGTTAGCTCCCAGGCCTGCAGCAGAATGTCAATGAGGAGGCTCTGAATGAATCGGTATTAGCTGCTTTCTCCCTGCTGACAGGCAGGGCCAGTATGTTTCCAGTTGGATCCTGGCCATAGATTCATACACAAACTGTTAGCCTAGCTGAACGTGTTAGCTTGTCTTGCCTAGAACATACATTTATGCAAGAGTATCAGATGTTTTTCAGTGAGAGCAAAAATGTCATTTAAAAAAAACAAAATAAATTTTTTTTCATCCTCTTGCTATCCATGTTTTCTATGGCCTGAGTTTTTCCTGCTCACTTTCCGTCTCAGCCTTCCTCATCCAACAAACCTGTCTTCTGCCTTTCAGCCCTACTTCACCAGCCGGGGCAGCCTCCCTCCCAGCAGCGGGCCCCGGGGCGTCCCACCCAGCAGCGCTCCCCGGTCTGTGACCCCCACCCATGTTTACCAGGCGGGACCTGGCTCCCAAATGATGATGATCCCCCAACAGCAGTTACAGTTCTCCAGCTCGCCACAAGGGGCAGCTTATTTCATAGGACAGGTAATGAGATGCAACATGGACAGTTTTCTTGGCTGAAATAATGCAGGGCAATTGTTTTTAACCGGTCTTACTGTTTGTATTTCCTTATTTCCCCCTCACCACCGTTTCCCTTTTTGTCTTTCTCCTTTTAGTACCGCTCACCAACTTATGTGACCACCCCTCAGCAATACTCGGTCCCAGCTGGAACCCCAGGTTTCTACCCAGGCACCAGCCCTGCTGAATATGGTACTTATGGTAAGAGGCTCTGCTCGGGGCCTCAACTGTGCCATACAAACATGTCTTTGGGGTAACTTGTTTAAAACGTGACAGGTTAGAAAATTTGTGCAACTTGTTGCAAAGGATAGGCAAAGATCTCTACACACAGTACCTCACTAATGTATTCATGCCCATTGAGCTGTTTTACATTTTGTCAACACAGTCGCAAACGTCAACGTATTTTATTGGGGTTTGATATGGGAAACCAAAACAAAGTCTATAAAAACCTGATAGTTTCAGGCATTTGTATTCAGCCCTCTTTACCCTGATTAAAGGGTAACTGTCTGCCTGTGTGCAATTTAATCTCGGTTTTAATTAAAGCTGTAAAGATGACAGGTTGTATTTAGAAGAAAGGTTTTGGGGTAGATGAGGCTCAATAAAAACATGTTTACCTTCATTTGTGGCAGAAAACTAATGCTAAACATGACTGTGAACAAACCATCCCTGTGCTCCGACTTGGTGGTGGCAGTATTGTGCTGTGGGAATCCTTTTCTCCAGCCAGGACAAGGATGCTGATCAGAGGTGATGGGATGAAGAATGCAGATAAACACAAGACAACTCTAGAAGAAAACCTGTTAAAGACTGCTAAACGCTTGAGACGGGAGTGAAAGTCCATCTCACAACAGGACTAAGACCAAAAAATCTAGTGTTGGAGCTACAAGGTGACCTTATCAAAGTTCAGACCTAAATCAAATTAGGAATATGTAATAAAATGTAAAATATTTTAACCATCCAGTCTGATTAAGCTTGAGCTGGACGATATGGCCAAAACTTATATCACAATATATTTCTTAATTTTGGTCAATACAATATATTACAATATCAACATAAACCAAATAAAAGCCTTAGAAAGACTGCAAAGAATGCCCACAACAGATCCCTGTACAAACTTATGACAATTATTTTACCTTGTTTATAAAAGTCCTCCAGTATAACATTTTAGAAATATTTATAAAAAAATAAAACACAGAAAATTACTCAAAACCCAGAACGTCAGTCAGTGACAAAAGCTGTAATCATAGTATATGTATATTGAAGTCTTGGAAATGTCAATATTTCAATATTGAATAGTTATATATTGAATTATTGCCCACCCCTTGCTTGAGCTATTTCGAAAAGGAGTTGGAAACATTTCAGTCTGTAGATGTGAAAAGCTGATAAATACCCTAAAAAAGTGCAGCTGTAATTGTAAGAAAAGCTGGCTCTAAGGAATTAAGGCAGTGTTTTGTACTTTCACATAAAATTCCAATGAAATGCATTAACATTTTTGGCTGTAATGTAAAGTGAAAGTATTGGGGGGTAGGAATACTTCTGCAAGGCACCATAGGCACGAATGCGTTCCTGGTGTGCTATCCCCCCATCTAGAGGTGACGCGGTGTCAGTGCAGCACAGTTGCTGCCGCTGCTTTGCAGTAAACTTGCTGACCCCTCACTGGCAGGCATTTCAGGTATGTGTTGTCTTTGTGAAACTGTAGCTCATCAGCAGAGGCCTGACTGCAGACCTGGAGTACACACACTGCTCTTTGCTCTTCATTTCAAATGATCTAATCGTGTCATCTCAGATATTCACAAGTCTTTTAAATAGACAACAAGCAGATTAAATAGACAACTTCTCTGATATAAGGATGTGTTTGTTGAAAGAGAAAATACGGTACTTGTAATGTATGACATCAGTTTCTATGCCTCGTGTAGAAACTGGCCCAGTCCCAATCGCTGCTACTAAAATGTGTTCTGTTGTCACTTGTTCACATCTATTTATTTATAACTTCGTAATAGAGTCATTGGCAGTATTACTTACGACATCTGTTGTAAAGCTCACACATGCATTGTGGGTCTCACATTATTAAGGGTTGCACCACATCATATACAGTCATTAAAACAATACCATTAAAATTAGGGCTGTCAGTTTTAACGCGTTATGAACGCGTTAACTTTGTTAGACCTAGGGCTGGGCAACGATTAAAATATTTAATCGCGATTAATCGCATAATTTGCCTGATTAATCATGATTAATCACATTGTATTTACAAACTCCAAGAATTAATTCAAAAGTAGTGTAAAGAGCACTTTTATTTTAATGTTCTGCTGCCATATGAACAAAAGTGTTGTAACATTTGTAGCACTTATCAGTAACACATATTTAGTGTAAAGCTCAACTTAAACATGTAAAACAAAAAATAGCAATAATAATAAATTAAAGCTTATTGCCACTGACAGGGAATTCTCTTTATGGGAAAAAATCTACCAAAAACAGGCAATTTCTGAGGTAACAGCAGGGAGCAGCATTACCATTTTATGTTCAATACCAAAGTTTAACTTGGCAGTGGTTACAACTAACTTGTTTCTGTCATATTCCATGCTGGAAGAACTTTAAACTGAAATGCTTGCTAACTCGATATGCTTGCGTTGCTTGCGTTTATTTGACGTTGACACGCGTTTTTTTGTTGTTGCTTTCTCGCGTGCATATAGTGAATGGCAGGGGGAAAACAGGCAAAAATACATGGATACTTTGAAACGAGAAGCGACTTATATATGTACTGTAAAGAACCTGGTAGGTCGTAAAGGTTTGTAAGTGTAAAACAGGGTAGGCAATAATAAGCTTTGCTTCAGCCTATTCCTTTTTTTTTGGTAAATTGTGGGTTTGTTTGTTTATCGTTTTTTTTTTTTTTTTTTACTGTTTCCTGTGTTTAATGTTGGATAATTTACTAAAAAATAAATAAAAATAAAGTGAAAGTGACTTCACCGACGGCGTCGATGCAGACTCCGCTCCGCACAAAACTTGTTCCGTTCGCCAACTCACCGCCTCGCCTAAGCAAATTCCTGCGGGAAACACCGCCTTCCGCATGTCAGCTTTGTCTTTTTCAGCATTTTCCTTTAACCAGCCAGCACCTTACTTCTTCCTGCTTGAATCCGAGGTTTGGCTGACAGCGAGGTTATTGGCGCATTATCGCCACCTACTGTTCTGATTCAAACCCCTACACCGCAGCAACAGACCTTCACAAAATAAAAGCATGTGAGCAACATGCGTTAATGCGCGTTAAAGTAAATATCGCCGTTAATAGTCTAATGGATTAACGCGTTAACTTGCCCAGCCCTAGTTAGACCATAACGCCGAAATTTTTTTTTAAAGCGCGTTAATTGGCTGTTTTTTACTCTCTGCACTTTCCCCAGTTCCCAGAATGCTAGAGACTAGCAAAACAGACCCACGCTCACTGTTGCCAAGTCTGCTTATTTCATGCGACTTTGTGCTTCTTTTTTCTGAAGTCGCTTGTAAATTTCATGAGTTGCAGGTTGCAGTTTTTTTGGGCTTGTTTCTGAGAGTGAAGTCGCTTATTTGGGCTCTAAAATAAGTAACGCTGCAGCAATACACACACAGTGAGTAAATATCCCTCCATCTCATAACGCGCTGGAGCGCATCCTCCTAGACTGACAGAGGAGCCGAGACAGTAAAGGCAGGAAGAGCAACTCTGTCCGTATTTTCTGCAGTTTACGGGTGCAATAACTGATGACTGCTTGAAAGTAGATTTTGTGGTGCAGATCACCATTTTGAGCAGAGATTGGTTCTGAAGATGAGTTTTTACACACTGATAACATTGTAGAATCCCAACCATAATCCGTACTTTAATGCTTATTAAATTGTTGTCTTTGTTTCTAAAATGTAAAATTAGTATTACTTTATATGTAAATGCTTAATACCATTTCTACCCTTTTGTTTAAGAGGCAAAAAGATATTTCGGCATGAAATGTTTATCTATTTCCACATTTGTTTCCACATTGTGTAAACATCAGGGCATTATGATTAGTGATTTAGCCATTATTGGCCAGAGTTTAACATTTTATGGCACCAGATGTTTTCATTCCAATTCTGAAAAATGCTTGAAAATAAAAAATGAAGATATTTTTTTGTACAAGCATGTTTTTTACTAGTGTCTTTTATTGCAACATTGCATATTAAAATGCCCAAATAGGCTTTTGCACTTTCAGAAATAAAAAGATAAAATATGCGATTAATCTTGAGTCAACTATTGAAATTATGCGATTAATCGCTATTAAAATTTTTAATCATTTGACGGCACTAATTAAAATGTAGTTCTTTGAAAAAAGAGCACAATAGTGAATCTATTTATCTCTAGAAAAGTAATGTATTTATAGATGAACACAAGAACTACCCTGTTTTACTCATTAAGCAAAATGTGTGATTGTTTATTTTTATTTTTTTTTTAACAGACTGTCTCACGTTTTTTTTAAAGTAGCTTCTAGTTCATGTTGAAGTTCATGGTCAATTCTACGATTCTGCTGCAGCACAGCATCCCCATACCATAATACCTCCAACCTCCCTGCTTTACAGTTGTCATGGGGTTCTTTTCCAGGAATGCTGCATTTGGTTTATGCCAAACCTGGCTGCTGTTCTGGTAGCTACGTCATTCAGTTTTACTGTCATCTGTCAAGAGAACCTAATTCAAGAACTGCTGGTCTTTGTCTAGGTTCTGTCTGGGAAACTTAAGTCTGGCCTTCGTGTTTTTCTTCGAGAGCAAGAAAACTTGCACATACTTCCTATGAAGGTTACAGCTCCTTCTGATTGTACAGTCATGTAGTAGTTGTAGATGTCATTTAAGGGTTTTTGGATGCTTCTTTTAGCCTCTTGTGGTCTGATTTCTGGATAAACTTGTTTGGAACACCAGACTTGACATGAAATCCCTGAAGGGGAATGGCTGATTCCAGATTGTTATGAGACCTATTCACCAGGCCCATAATCTTCTTTCTGAAGTCTTTAGACTGTTTTGTTTTTCTTTTTTAATGCAGATTAATGATGTTCTGATCAGCTCTACCTGATGGGCTATGCCCATCTGCTATTTTAGCCTTTTTAATTGGGAATAAATACGGGGGGTGTCCTAATTTGTTCTTCACTGGAAGTTGCATTCTTTTATGTGATTTTACAGAAGGTATTTGTTTCCATTAGTAATGGTTATTTATTTGACATTAATTTCTCAGTATTGGGTAATTGATATAACATTTACAAAAGTCCATATATGTTAGACAATAACAAAGGCTGTCTGAGTTTCCCTGATTTTATTTTATTTTTCCAGACATTTGTTGGACATAATCCTAGCTGTTTAGAGAAAGTTGGGGCATAACTCATGTCCTCTGCTGTCTGTGATAATTCAGTATTGTTGATTGTCAACAGGTCTTTGGATTTTGGAGGCTTTGAATAGTAAAAGCCTTCCAAACACCTGAGATGTTAGTGCTATGTGGTCTCTGACTATTAATTCAGATGACAAACGTGCACTGATCTTACGTGGCTTCATGACCATTTTTAGGACTCCCACATGCCAAGAGTGGTTTGATATGCAAACCCCCCACCCCCTAGTGTTGGCTCTGGTGTCGTCACCACTGCTGATCAGATGACTGGTCCATCAACAAGAGGTAGGGGAGCCTTCAGACCCGTGAAGTCCAGAGGGAGGAACTGGGAAGGTCAGTGGGAGGAGCAAAGCTGAGACGGTGGACTGAACGGTAAAAGAAGTCAGTCTGGAAGGAAACCTGTAGAGTGTATACTGAAGCAAGTTAGAGAGGGGGGTTGGAGAGAAGCCCCCTCTTTTCTTCCCTTCATACGCTGCTTTGCATTCAGCTGGAGCTCCACATGGGGAACCGTGGTTCTCAGGAGCAGCAGGACTCTGAGGGTAGGTGTTATTCCCCAATGCGCAAGTCCCTAACCCTAACCCCCCAAACCCCCAACCTGCCAGCACGGCCAGTCATGCTTCTTTTTCTTAAAGTTTAGGGACACTGTCCAGGAAAACTGTCATTCTACCTATTGGCTTTCTTTCTGCTAATGGGTCCCGTCTCATTGCTCTTTCTTCCCTTCCTTCCCTCCTGCGCAGACTCGTGCATGAGCCTGTGTGAGTTTTTGACTATATTTAGGCTGTGCTGCTCTTGGTCAACAATGCAGACTCAGTAATGTCAGTTAGACTGAAAGGCACGCTGAAAGAGAGGGAGACTGAGTGGCACCGAGCTGTTGCTGTGCCTTAAGAAAGGCCTCTTTGATTGAAATGTTGGTTTTCTCCCTCTGATCCAGAACTGTCACAAACCAGTTAAAATGCCAGGTAATGTCTATAAATGGCTACGTTGGTGTTAAAGAACAATTTGACTCATAATGTTATGTTTGTTGTTTTTTCTAACAAGTGGGAACTTGAGGGTTTTGAAGGTGTAGGCGGCAGCTTTTTGAAGACATGTTTTTTTTAATGTGGTCCATGAAGCTGGCCTTAAGGGGGTGAGGGTCAGCTGGCCATGGCGGTGCAGTGAGAGCCTGCTGTGTCATGGTCTGTGAATCCACTCCTTACTATGTCTGGGTTGTTCCTAATAGTCTTTTAGTCTGCAAAAGTCTGGAAATTCATTTTACGTATTTATTTTCCTGGTCTAGAGGAGCATGTGGAAAAAAGTTGATTATTGAAAAGCTTTTGTATTTACTGACATTTTAAGTCTTAATAATTTGTTAATTGGAGTCAGTCTGTGCTAAATTCAGTGGTTTGGGACCAGATTTGGGAAGGCATACACCTGTCTAAATAAGGTACCAGCATTGCTTATGGAAATCAGAGCACAAACCAAGCATGAAGTTAGAGCAGTTGACTGCACCCTCTGAGACAGGGTTGTCTCAAGCCATAAATCTAGGGAAGGATGCAGATAAATGTCTCCTTCTTTGAAGGCTCCAACAAGCACAGTGAACTCCATCATCAGATGTATGGGAGAAGTTTGGAACCATCAGACTTCCCTTCCTGAAGTGCCCGGTTGTCTAAACATAGCTGTCAGTGAAGAAGGGCCTTAGTCAGGAAGATGTAGGTTCTGATGGTCACGCTGTCAGAGGTTTTTAGTGTTTCTCTGTGGGGTGGGGCTGGGCGATATGTCGATATATTCAGATTTACACATTTTTAAGGTTTAATTTTCGTAAAATCAAGATTTTATTTTGTCAGTGCATTCATTAGATTTCCATCAAGAAAAAAGCATGCAATGCTGAATGTATGTTTAGGAAAATATATTGTCAAAAAAATTGTTCAGAGGAAACTTATATTTTTACCATAATACACGCCCTTTAATTTACTCATTTGCTTTTTTTTTTTTTCTTAAATGTGAAGTTTGTTCTTAGCTCATTGTGTAAAACCACTCGCAGCAAACATTTTGTCATATTCTCATCGTTTACAGCGGCAGGACCGCCTTCTTAGTTCCCCTTTGAATTCGGTTCAACACCCAGATGAAATGATTGACATGAAAGCAAGTTTTTTTTAGAAATAACTTCTTTAATTTATTTTTGTGAAACAAAAAAATAGGAGAAAACCAACTATTAATCGAATTTGGTATAATAAAATTGAAGATTTTATTTTTAAGCCATATCACCCAACCCTACTGTGGAGAGAGAACAATCCAGGAGGACAACCATCTCTGCAGCAATCCGCCTATCAAACCTGGTAGAGTGGCCAGTAAAAAGCCACTCTTTGTCACATGGCAGTCTACCAGCAGATTGCCTAGAGGTTTCTAAAGGATACTCGGACCATGAGAAATAAAATTATCAGCACTGATGAGACAAAGATTGAACTCTTTGTCATTTAACTTGGAGGGAACCAGCCACCGCTTATCACCCTAATCCTTGCCATTCCTACACTGATGCGTTCTGGTGGCACCATCAATGGTGTGGGGATGTTTTTCTCAATTAAAGGGGATGTATGCTTTTTAATGCCTTCCTTTTCACATTTAAATTACTCTGTTATGGGCTATATAAAGTGTAACTGCAATGCTTTGAGCTAAATTCCTTGTTACTATTGCCTCACAGCCTCTGCTTTAAGTATCATCTGAGAGAAACTTGTTTTGGTGCCGTCTCTTTAAATGCCGCCGCCCAATGCCACACCCCACAGACAATCACTGAATAGGAGCGTTCACTTAAAATGTTGTATGTAGAGATTTTCAGGTGGAGAAATGGTCTTGATCCATTTTAGAAAAGGCTGTATTATAAGATGCCCGTGCAAGTTCTCAGTTATTTGGGTCATCACAGTGGCAAAAAGGCTTAAATCTGACTTAGGCCTGTTTACTACTGTATTATAAGGATGGAATACTGTCCTAAAGCACTGGAAAATCAAGATAATTGTTTTTGTCTTAAGTCTAATGAACCCACAATGTCAATATAAGTTGACCGGTATTAGTTTTTTCTCTAAGACAATTCCTACAGTACTTTAAAACCTAAGGAACATGACATATTTGGACCAGACTAGCTCCCACAGAGCGGGAGGAGCTGTGTGTGCATATCCTGTGGCTCAGACCCTTGTTTTTACCCCTGTAGGATTTGGTGAGTGTGTGTTGCTTTACATTCTTCTTTCTGTTTTTATCCACAACAGGGACTTACTACCCTGCACAGCCTCCGTTCCCCCCCTCTGTGCCGGCGGCACCCGTCATTATGAACCCAGCCCCTCAACAGCAGCAAGCACCGCCTCAGCCTTCTCAGCACATCCCTACCAAACGGGAACGCAAACAGGTAGAGTCAGCGTTCTGTAACACAAAACAAGCCAAACTGTAAACTGTGGCATTGTAGCTTTGAGTTGGCAGATCTGTGTCCGTGTCTGTCGTACCTGATTAACTTGCTCCTGGTACTAATTTGCAGGGAATGTGGTTATTGCCTTTGAACTATCACCATTTAGTTAATAATGAATATACTTTTGCATATACAGCTTGATCATAAGTAATGCAGATCTAGAAGAACACTTAAAATGGAAAGTTTTTCTTTTTAGTTCAGTTGGAAAGATCAGTTTTATCCCTGTAGCTCTAAAGCTTTTGTAACCTTTTTGGCGCTAATCTGTGAATATGATATTCGTTTCCTACTCGTCAGAAATTTCCAGGCCCGAACAGAGCATGTACAATAAGCACAGTGTTCCTGATTATATTACACTCCTGTCATAAGTCATCTTCTGTGCAGGCAGTTTAATTATTATTGGACTAAACTTTGTGTATCATGATTTTGTGTTGTACTCTAACATTATTTTTGGCAGTTTTTCGTAAAAAAAAAAAAAAAAAAGCAACTAATGGAGTTAATCTTACTAAGAAATCCTGAGGTACCTCAAACAACTTCATAAGCATCATGTTCAAACTTTAAGTATTTATCATCGTTTTTACTGGTTTTGTTCTTAAATTGTGTCCAGAATTGTAGCTTATGAATTATCTTCATTTCCATGTTTGATGTCAAGAAATATTTAAATATGTTCAAAAAAGACATTTAAGATGCAGCTAAAAGTTGCCCAAAGGTTACGAAATTTAGTTTTAAGCACAAAATAATAAATCAATGTAAAACCAAAGTCCACTCAACAAGAAATTGTTTCTGGCAAAATACTTTGAGTCTAACAGGAATAGAGCTTTACTGGGGATTTTTCCAGTTAGGAAGAGGAAGTCAGAGATAGTTTTTCCAAATGGAGTAGCTTGGATACCTAACAAACTGGCACCCTACATAAAGATTTACATGCACTCTGTGGAAACCTCCGCCTACCTGTAATTCAATGCAGAGGTGAATGGCTGCTTTTAACAAAAAATGTAACAGGAGTCAATGTTCCGATGTGAATAGAAGCAGCTGAAAGTATATATATTTTTTCCACAGAGTCGGTTTGTGTTTTACTCGTCATGGTTTAACTGCATTACATTATGTTGGCAAGTAACAGTTGTATCAGAGGTGGAAAAATCCTATGCATTTCTGGTTCTTTTAATAATTTTTAGCCTTCTTGCTTTGATTCTTTGAAACTTAGGTTATTTAACAAATCTAGAGAAAAGATGCTCGTCTAAATATGGCTAGCTGAATGTTACATTTCAAATTTGCAATTAAGCAGTGATGACCTATGTACTAGGGTTGTCAATATAATCAATATTGCAATAACATCGATACTAAAAAATTGTTCATAAATAATTATTTACATCAAAATAATGCAAATTGACCCATTTGGGCAAATCGTGGTACTTTCTCTGGCAGCAAAAAAACACAAAAGCATTGTTCAGAGGAACTTTCCCTACGAGGCAGACGGGGTGGATGCTGAAGGATGCTCCTTTATTTGTCCCACTGTTGTCCATCCATCCATTGTCTTTCGTTTATCTGGGATCGCAGGGGCAACGATTTGTGGAGAAAATCCCAAGATACCATCCTCCACCTCTATCTAGGGGATCCCAGGGTGTTGTTCCCAGGCCAGATGGGATATATAGTCCCTCCAGCCAGTTTTGGGTCTTCCCTAGGGGGCTCCTCCCAGTGGCACGTGGTCAAAAAACCTCCAAAGGAAGGCGCCCTGGGTAAATCCTGATCAGAATCCTAAAGTCAATGCCTCAAGATCTTGTGACCATAAGTGACGGCGGAGTGTAGACTGACTGGTAACTGAAGAGCTTTGCTTTTTGGCTCAGCTCTTTCTTCACCACAACAGTCCAGAGTAGGGCTGGGCGATATATATAAAAAAAACAACCATATGGATAAAATAGAAATCATATTGAGCAATATCGATAATTATCAACAAATTGAAAACATATATTTTAAGTGCCGTCACGGCCATTTTATGCTGTTGCTTAGATACAGACACAAACACTGATTTCAAACTCAACCCTTTTAACCAACCAACTTTTTACCAAAACTGCAATTTTTGAAAAAAAAAAAAAAAAATGCGTGCTCATTGAACTCTTTGAAGGGGCGGAGCTTGGTGATGGAGCGTTCCTGGGTCTGCGCTTGTGATTGGTTGGGAGGATGTAATGACTAATATTGACCTGCATGGCTAGAATGCAAAAGGAAAAAAAACTGTTATTCTATTTAACTTTTTATTGGCCCTTTTCTTTCTATCATCGATATGTCTATAAATCAATATATATTATTGAATTATCATCCAGCCGTAGTCCAGAGCATCGCCCACATCACAGGAATGGAAGAGAGATGGACAGACACATTGGGGCAACTTCTGCTACCTTCACTCATGAACAAAACACCAAGATACTTTAACTACACTTGAGCAGAGACTGACGCTCTCTCCCCCAATCCAGAGGAGGTGATCCCCCTTTGTCCAGTTGAGGACCAAGGACTGAGGAGCTGACTCCCACAGTAGTAACAATTATTTGCATCAACAGCAAATGGAGGTACACAGTGGCAAACTAAGCAAGAATAATAAAATAAAACTGCACAACTGATTCCAAGCTCCATACTTCCATAGAGGATATTAACACACATTGTTCCATACTTTTTGGTTTTGTTCTAATTAAGGAAGTAAAAACATTTATTTAAACAACTTATTAAATTAATTGTTTTTTGCTCTTAACTAAAAAGAAAACTTTTTCTTCAAATAAATGTTGCTGCCAAATCAAAAAAGGCATTGGGTCTTTTTCTTAGTATCGGTATTGGGTTTTAAATTTTAGCATCATGACAACTACACTAGATTGTCAATATCAAAGGGCTCATTAGCTGCTACTGGAACCTCTGAATTGTTGGATATTCGTGTAAAGAGCCGTTCTCCAATTAGATATTTATCAGTTCATCTAACGAACAGTTAATCTCACTGAATAAAGCGAGTGTGGAGTGCCGTTGGAGGGATGGCTCCAGCCCGCTGCTGTGAATCTGTGGAGCTACACCTACTGTTTCTAAAAGGCTGAATCACCAACATGGAGGTGGTTGAGAAAAGGCGTGGTCCTCCAGTACTTTAGACTTTGCAAAGTTACGGTTCTTAGGGAGAGCATGTAAAGCTCAGCAAAAGGCTGTGGTTGAGCCTGTTGGAGAAAAAGAGCGATTTCATTTGATCCCAACGACTAGTTGGGTATTTTTATTTTTTTGCATTTAGTAACAACTTTTTTATATTAAACCTACAAGCAGCTAACCAGATGTAGCTCTTTAACTTGTGCATTGCTAGCTGTAGCAAAGTAAATCCCCCTTTTCAGAATTCCTGTGGACGTGCTTCAGCTCCCACCGAGAGAGTCCTGAAAGGAGGGGGCTGAAGGACATGTCAGCACATAGCTGAGGTCCACGTGGCTCCTGGTCTCCTCCCCCCCTCCCAGCCTAAAGGGCTAGCCTTCCGCTGCAGCGGCTGCGGCATCCCCCCCCCCCCCTCTTCTTCCTGCTCTAGGTTCCTCTTCTTTCAGATGGCGTGAGCTGAAAGTAAAATCTGAAGAGTGACATTAGCCTGCCTGTGTTACGAGACGGGGGGGAGTTTCTTCAGCGAGCCGCTGCCTATTTGATAAGGCTAACTTTTAAAAAAAAAGAACTAGAAACCCTCCCATTCCTCTTCCAGCGCCCCTCCTCCTCTCTCAGGGCCCTTTTAACAGTGTGTGACTCTGTGGGCGGGGGTTCACATTCCAACTCCACAGCTTTACAAGGCCAGTCTCTTTCTCCCTTTTTTCCCTCCCTGTTCAGTTCAGCTCAGGAGAGAGGGTTGATCAGGCTGCTAGCTAGCTCACTGACAGTCGGGGCCCAGCTCTGCACGGTCCTGTTCTACTGGACTCTCGGCCCGGCTGCGTGTTATGCGAGCGAGACCGAGGCGAAACTACTTTATATCCACCTCCCCCCCAACTTGCTTTGTGGAGTTGAAAGTCCACCATGAAGCCAGCAGGAGCTGCTCCTCCAGCCCTGGGATGAAAGAGGCCCACCGGGGTTTGTACTGCTTTTGAGGAGGACTTGCAAACAAAAGCGGACCAGGTAAAGGTCAGTAGTGTTGAGCAAACATTGTTGCACTTTCATTAAAAATTAGGCTGGAGAGCAAAAGCGTTTTAGCAGCTGGGTTGTAACTTTTACAGATCTTTGTCCCGTCTGGTAGCTCTCGGCTTCCTTTTTATGAGTCAGAGTTTACAAATGCCACATGATCGGCAGATCGGAGCCAAGCAGAAATGCTCGCACTGTGTGTTAGAGCAGCTTTTCACTCGCTTTAGCTGTTCCCTCTGTGTGCCGTGTGTGTGCGTGTGCGCACATGGAGGCCTGCTTTTGTCAAACCTGATTATGCCTTTGCCTTTGTCAGAGTCGAGTATTTTCACACCAGTTTAGACCAGCACTGGAATTTCACAGTTTGGCTTCAGGTTGGTTGATTAGATTTGCGGTGTCAGACTGCTTCTCTGTTGACTTCGGAAAGCTCAGTCAGTTGAGCAACACGGGGATTCGCAAGGCAGAGTGTGTTGGAAGTTTGTGTGTCGAATGTTAGAGATGTGGATTTTGTTGAATGAGTTGAACGAAGGAGACGGATAATTGCTGGCTTTGCTCCACAGACCTCTCATCAAATGTAAAACTTTATTTCTTATCCTTCTTCTTCCAACCTAAATCTTAAATTGTGAGGTAGGAGTTGAATATTCCTAAGCTACCATGAGTTGCCTCCTGCCGTGTCTAGCTCTAAACTTGCTCTTTTCTCCTCCATAGATCAGAATAAGAGATCCTAACCGAGGAGGCCAGGACATCACAGAGGAGATTATGTCAGGGGGCCGTAGTGGCTCTACCCCAACGCCCCCACAGGTGAGCAGAAGTAGCACGTGATGAGTCCAATGGGACAGATGCATCCATACAGACTGAGCACAGATGTGTTCACATACCTCTGGCATTAGCATGCTGCTAACAGCTAAGTCTGCTGACTGACTGTTCATTCTTCTGCTGGACGTTAGACTGCTGTTTCAATGCCTTGCTAATGTATTTAAATCCCCTCCTAGTTTTTCTCATTACGAGCCCAAACTTCAGTAACTGTTATTTAGACCAACATAACTAGAATACAAGGTTCTAATTTTTTATTTTACAAATCTCTAAAAGACATCATCTGTGCCAATACTTTGAGGACCACCTTTTAACAGCTGCAAGTCTTCTATGGTATATTGAAACCATCTTTGCACATGAAGAGGCTGATGTGATGAAGAGCGTCTGTGAACATCGGCCCATTCCAGCAGCAGACTCCATTGGACTAGGTGTAGACTTTGGCACATTGTAACACATGGACGGTTATTGATTTAAACCCCACCACTGTAGCTCTGACTGTAGGTTTAGGATGACTGTTCTGCTGGGGGCCACTTCAATCTCATGTCTTTGGCAGAACAGATTTTCTTTTATAGTCTCATTGAGCTTCATCTATCTGCCCTGTCTAAGAAAAGCCTTCATTAATGTTCTCTAGGAAACCTCTGGGGTCTCCACGGGTAGCTGTTTATATGCTGTGATTAGGTTACTGATGGACACAGTTTCCTTACTGGGTGACATCTGAAGACAGTGGGATTGGGTTTATTTAATGGCATCAGGGTAGATTACACAGTAAAAAAAAAAATGAGCCATGTTTTGTCATTAATTTAATTCTGCTTAAGTGCTACTTTGTGTCGGTTGATGATGTTAAATCAACTCCTCATAAAATATGCTAAAACAGCTCCTAAACGTGGCCTGCTTTTCAATCATGCCTATGGAACAGCAAACTGACTTAAATCGGAGGCATCCAGACTTTTCCTCAGTTTTTCTGAAAACATTTTGACACCTATCCAGTAGGCTGGGCGATAAATCTATCTTGTCGATTAATTGGAATTTGCAACTTCAGAAGATTTAACTTTGGAAAGTCTAATTTTTTATTTTTTTGTCAATGCACTCTCCTGGGCTTCCATGAAACCTTGCACTATATCAGTCCGGAAAGGGGAAATTGTCTTGTTAAGCGCTCAATGTTGAATATATGGTTAGGAAAATATACTGTCAAAATACTCCAAAGAGAAAACCTTTTTACCCTAGAATGAGCAACTTTCATTTAATTTATTTCCAAATGAGATTATTGAAACAAAAGTATGTTTTTACTTTTCAGCTTTCTGTCTTTTGGGCTTTTAGTCGCTATGAAACAAAAGGGAAGAAAATCAATCAATCGCATTTGGTGAAAAAAAAAAAAAAAAAAGATGATTCTATTTTTAAGCTATATCGCCCAGCCCCACTATCCAGGAGTTGTTGTTTTTTATCAATTCTGGCGGCTCACACTTGTAGTTGTAGTGCAGCTGGTTTTAAGCACATGGAGGCCCATCCTCTTAGACGCACCTGCATCATGAGCAGACTGCTGCTGTAATCTCCTCATGATCCAGGTGACCAAGTACTCCACTCACACCAGCCAATAGCCTCCACCGATCCAGGACAATGGTGGGTGGGTCTGCGTGTGACTTAGAATATGCTTCGGAGGATGGGCCTTAGTGTCCTTTAAAACAGCAGCTCACCAGCAGCAGGTTGCTCTGTGCGAGCTACCAGAACTGAAAATAGACTCCTGGATAGTCGTTAAAACATTTTCAAAGAAACTGAGCAGAAGTCTGGTTGCCTCCGATTTAATACATTTCAATCCTTTTGCAGGAGACTATACATTTCAAAGCAATGAGGGGAACCCCCATAGTTCTTTTTTTCCCTTATAAAATGGAAAATGTGTCGTCCTCAGCACTAATCTCTGGTTGTTTTTGTTGCCTGCGTCTCCCAACAGACAGCCGTATCTGGATCAGATAATACAGTGCTGCCTCAGGCCAATGGTGAGAGTGTCTCAGCTGCTCCTACAGCCCTGGTTAGGCCAGGTGGGTGCCACATAAATCTGGTTTTGGGTGGAGATGGACCAGTTCAGAAAACTTTAAACTATCAAGCAAGTGTTGATTCTTGGTGACCACAGTTATTAATGGTTTTTCTGCTTTATTTTTAATTTCTTTCAGATGACGGAGGGAAACTTACGCCACCTTCTTTGTCACAGACCCCCGAGCTTCCTAAGGTCGACCCCATCATCCCTGAAGCCCCTTCCTCTCTCACTAAGGCGTCTACCCCCCCTCCACCCTCACAATCCACAAACACCCCTCTCAGCAAACCTGCACCTTCTGCCCCTGCTGCAGATGTGATGGATGCTCCCCCACCTCCAAGAGGACCCACACCCACCCCCCCATCAGCACCCGAGGTCCCTGCCTACCCTGCACCCCTCCCGGACCCCGTCCCCACCTGTTCTGCACAGAACAAAACGGAAAACGCGCACCACGAAGTAAAAGAGGAGGAATCCAGGGAGCAGGAGGCTAACGTAGACGAGGTAAAAGCCTCTTTAGACTCATCAAGTGCTCAGGCCCCGAGCGCTAACGGCGTGGCAGACATGGACCTAGAAAAGCCGGCGGTTACCTTACCCCCCACTACCTTGGAAGACACTATTGAATCTCCCATTGTTCAGCCCGAGGAGCTTCGTTTACAAAACGGCCTCCCACTCCCAGCTCCACAGAACCCCCACGGCCTTGCAGTCAACACGCCTGAGCGCGACGACAGCCCTATAGCCGAGCCGGACTTAAGTCAGCAGACTGTCCCGCTGAGCTCTGCTGCCGAGGCAGCCGCGGCACAAAGCGCTATGGCCGCACCCGAAGCTGTTGACCAAGTAGCGTCGTCTCCCGCTGTCGAAGAAGTTCCTACCGAAGCGGTTGTCCTAACAAAACCCTCTCAGGCGGAGGTGCAGGACGTGGTCACCAAGGTCGTCCCTGAAGTTAAAGAAGACGCTCCACAGCCCCAAACCGACGCCAAGGAGGAGACGCCATCTCCTACGGAGATAGTTTCCCCACCTGGTGACGCGTCTGAGACCATATCTGTTCCTCCTCCTCCCACAGCAGAGGAGAAGGAGGAAACTCCCAGTCCACCTACTGTCATCCCAACCCCTGTAGAAACTACTATGCAAGGTCAGTCTCTGTCTGAAATTGGAGCGTTTGTGTGACTTTAATTTTTGTTTTGATAAACTCTCTCAAAGCCTTTTCAAGCGTGTCAGTGTATCCTCTGAGATCGGTGCAGTGATCTGAGGCAGATTGTGCTCCTTTCTGTAGCTGCTGTGTCTGTGCCAAAGAAGAAGAGGAAGATGAAGGACCTGAACAAAAAGGAGGCGGTTGGAGACCTTTTAGATGCCTTTAAGGAGGTGTGTTCACTGGAACCTAGTTGTTAAGCATATATGGCCTGTTTTAAGTAATCTGCAGCTGGTTGCTTAATGGTGGACCAATATATTTATTTTGTGTTGGTTAAAGAGCTCTCTCAAAAGCAGACTGTTAAGATGGAGGTAGTGTGTATACCAGCTGTGCTGTCCTGAGTAAATCTGGAGACATTAGTTTGTGAGAAACAGCAACGGGTTCATTGAAAAGATCCAATCCAGAGAATGGGTTGTCTATCCAGCTACTGGAAAAATAGTAAAGCTCATTATTTTCAGCTCAACAACATTGGGATTCACATTTGGCGAAGTTGTTGCTCCTCTTCCGGGAGCGGTGCTGCAGTAACAGCCCAGCTTTCCTGCAGCTTCGCCTGAACGAAACCATGAGCTGCAGCTAGAAGCAGCTCTGCTAACATGGCAGCTACATCCAGGAAAAAAAAACAAAAAAACACATGCAACCCTCAGTTTCTACATCGGGGCTGCATTGTTCCTCTACTTCGTTTTCCCTAATTAATGACGTTAAAACATTGTCATATTGTAATTTAGGTTTTTTGCTCTTAACCAGAAATAACCGCGTGCCTTGAATAAATGTTGCCAGCGTATCAAAAATGGTATCCAGTATTTGTCTTAGTATCGTAGAGTTGGAGATCTTAGTATTGTGATGACGCAACACTACAGTCAATTTAACCTCATTATTCAAATTGGGGCAAAGAAGTATTTTAGGAAACCCAGCCGACGGTGTCGAGTCACTTATTCGTGGCATTCGCTCCCAGTTTTGTTCACGGCTTTACCGCCTTGCCACCATCTTACCTTCTAACACATGAAGGTTAAATGCTGGCGCTCAGTTAATCAGGACTAAGCAACTAGTGCCACCAAGTACGTTACAATTATAGAGCGCCTGAATGCATCATACTTCAGTAATAGGGGTGGGGATCTTCAGTCTGTGGTTTGATCGCGATGCAGGAGGCTACGATGCCGTTGTAAGGAGCTTTGGCATGGTTGGCGCAGTAGCCTTCTGGTTTACAGTGGTAAGTGAGATCAGCCTTTTTAATTCTGCCTCCAGGTGGAACCCTGTCGTATGGTTCCTCGTCTTTATGCTGGAAAGCTAGATTTTTTTCCCCCACCCCTGTCATATAATGCAATACATTTTATCGCAGTCTAAGCAGTTTCTTGTAATATGCCCATTGCGTGCACAGTGATATTGCAATAACGCTAAATTAGTGATGCGTTGTGCAGCTTGTCTGTGGTTTTTCTTTATTTGGTGTGTGGTGACAGAGAAGGAAGCCCAGAAGCTTGACCGCTTGACCTTTGCTGCTCGTCTTCCCTGTTCTGTCAGCACATTGTCTGCCAGCTGTAGATAAAGGCCACACACTTTTAAAATAGTCCACAAATAACGTTTAATATCAGTTTTAATTGTTTTAATATTCCAAACTGACTTTTCTGATGAAGGAACTGGTAGTTGCTCAACCGGAGCCTGAGCCGGCGCCTGTCCCGCCGCCAGAGCCTCAGCCCCCAGCTGCAGCCCCTCCTGCACAGGAGGAGTCAGACCTGACCTGGGAGGATAAGGAGGACAAGCTGGATGCGGAGAACATTCAGCCAGCCGCCACCGACAAGAAGTACCAGTACAAAGAGGGTGGGTCTCTGAACACTGATACTGCTGACGATCCTTAGTTAGCTCCGTTTGGGCTGGGTGGTGCTTGGGTTACTGACTTTTTTTTCTTCTGCTTCAGAACAATGGAAGCCAATTAACAAAGAAGAGAAGAAGAAATACGACCGAGAGTTTCTTCTTGGGTTCCAGTTCATCTCAGCCAGCATGAACAAACCCGAGGGTTTACCCGCCATCAGTGACGTCGTCTTGGACAAGGTGCCAACCATTTACTGCAATCCCAAACCTTTGGGTTGGGTCATTATGCTTTCACACCCCCTTTAACTCCATACAAGTTATACTTAAAAGGGACTTTATCAACTTAGATGATAAAGATGAAATTGTTCCACTAAAGGATTTAGCATAAACCATTCCTGGTTTCTCTTTGTTCAGGCAAACAAGACTCCTCTTCGCCAACTTGACCCCAGCCGTCTCCCAGGGATAAACTGTGGTCCTGATTTCACACCCTCCTTCGCCAACCTTGGCAGGCCTGGAATGGGAGGAGGAAGCAGAGGACCTGTGAGTGTACAGCCTCGGTGTGACCCGTCAAAGCATGCACAAATTTATCCGTCCGTTAATAAAACCGCGTCTCTCTGCCTCTCCAGCCCCCCGGAATGGGCATTGGAGTCGGCGGGCCCCGACGCTCTCAGCAAGTCCAGAGGAAAGAGCAACGGAAGATCATCACCAGCATGTCGCTCAACGACGACGTGCAGCTAAACAAGGCAGAGAAGGCGTGGACGCCCACAGTAAAGAAAACGACTAAGAGCCGGGAGCCAGAGGAGCCGCAGGAGAACGACCCCGAGCAGATGAAAACCAAGGAGCTCTTTAAGCGGGTCCGAAGCATCCTCAACAAACTCACCCCACAAAAGTTCCAGCAGCTAATGAAGCAGGTGCAAGAATTGACTGTCGACACAGAGGAGAGGTTAAAAGGCGTGATAGACCTCACCTTTGAGAAGGCCATCTCCGAGCCAGACTTTTCAGTGGCCTATGCAAACATGTGCCGCTGTCTTTCAGGGGTAAGTAGAGCCACATTTACCCACGCTGGCAACTCAAACCTTTCTCATAGAAATCAACTTAAATGCATTTTATTGAGATTTTTTGGTTATCAACCAACACAAAGTTGAACACAGCTGTGAAGTAGAGTGAAAAAGGAAATGTTTTAATCATTTTATTTTTTTACAACTGACAACGTTAAAAGTATGTCTTGTGCCTATATTCAACTTCCTTTACTTTGATACCACTCTATCAAATCAAGTGCAAACGTGAACAAACGGCATCATGAACGCAGCAGACAAGTCAGGGAGAAAGTTGTGGAGAAGTCGAAAGCAGGGTTGGGTTATAAGATGATATCTCAAGCTGTGAACATCTCACAGAGGGCCGTTTGATTCATCATCTAAAAATAGACAGTATGACTCAACTACAGACCTACCAAGACCCGGCGCTTAGAGAAGCAGCCAGGAAGCCTAAAGTAACCGGACGAGCTGCAGAGAACCACCGCTGAGCTCAGCTTGGTGATTCTGTCCGAAACACAACTATTAATTGTGCACTCCACAAATTTGGCTTTGGTGAATGGGCGGCACAGAGAAAACCGGAAATCGTCCCATTTGTTTTTTTCCCATAAACCCATTGAGGAAGATGTAGAAGGTGTTCTGGTCAGATGGAGCCAAAATAAACCTGCTGTTTGGAGAAAACTAACGTGGACGTGGTCATGAACAAAGATGGTAGTGGCACTAATCACCACGGTATGGCTTCTGTTCTGCAGCATCAGGCAAACCAGTCAGAAGTGATGAAAAATTGATGGAGCTAAATAAAGGACGATTCTGGGAGAGACCTTGTTTGAAGCTGAATAATAGAGACTGAGGAGGCGGTTTGCCTTCCAGCAAGACGAGGAGCCTGCAACATACAGCCAGAGCTACACAGGTTTACATCAACAGTATTCCAGCCTAAATGCAACCGGGAATCTGTGACAGGACATGAAAATAATTTTTTGAGAAACACTTTATAATCTGACTGAATCGGACCAAATTTGGACCAAAGAAGAATGAGCAAAACAAAAATCGGGTAAACCAAATACACAGCCTATAAGTAAAATAAAATAAATGTATCTACTGTTTTACAATTATTATTCCTAATAATGATGATTAGGAATAATAATAAATTTTAATAATAACAATCATCTGTGGACATTACTAAATGTGTAGGGGTCCCACTTAAAGAGCTCATTCTGAGGTTTGAGGTCCTAATGCATCAAAATGTGAAAAAGGTCAAGTGAAATAAATTCGCTGGTCAAAAGGAATGCTTTTTAATCAGAGCATAAAATCCAGTCGGTTAAACTGGATGAATATTGATGGGGTCGGCAGTAGAGGGGTGGATAATCAGTGTTGGCTGTGTTGGTGGTAATGAAATGAACAACAAGTGCGCTTGTTGGGCTTTAAAGAGATGAACCCAAAAACAGGAATGGTTTTGCTGGTGGAGAACACACATTTTCCCCACATTGTGCTTGAGTAATTTTCAGGAGTTTTGCACTCTGAGTATCGGAAGGAAAAGGGGGGTGTCTGCAAGGTTTGTGGGAGGAGTTTGTGAGATACTTGATTTGTCTGAATTAATTATTTTGGGTTGGATCGAAAGGAAGTCATGACCGTCCCATTTAATTATACTCCTTCCCTCTTCCAGGCCTCAAATTCTTTGACCTGTTACAAGCATCCAACAGGTTAAATGACTGTTTGATCAGTTTGGTTTATTTCATTCAATAAAACTTCCTGATAATCAGCACTAAAAGCTGAAATCTCATCATTTTACAGTCTATATCCACAGTACAACAAAAATTGATAAAAGCGTTACGGACTAAGCTACGGACATTGAAGACCTTGAGAAATAGTATATATTTCATGAAATAGTTTATTAAAACAAGAATGAACCTAATCCTTAAACTATATTCTGTCTCAGTGATGGAGCAATAACCATATTCGTAGGAAGTAAATGTTAAATTTGTACTTCATATGCATTTATTGGCGAAATGTGACCAAATGAGAATCTCGGCCATACTTGGAGGCTCCAGTGATGACCTCAGCTTAGTGCCACGTGTCTGGGCCACTGATCTAAATGATGGGATTGAGGAACTGAGGAGCCGTGTTGCACAATGCCAGATCTAGGGTTGTGTTGCCTGCTTTTCCCTTTCTTTCCTAACGTGTATTGTCGCTGCTTTTTTTTTTTTTTTTTTTTTCAGCTGAAAGTCACAACCCCAGATAAGCCCGGCGCCAACGTGAATTTCCGCAAGCTGCTGCTAAACCGGTGCCAGAAGGAGTTTGAGAAGGATAAAGATGACGATGAGATCTTTGAGAAGAAGCAGAAGGAGCTGGAAGCCGCCTCAGGGGTAAAGAAACCGGTTCACGATATTAGGATTTGGTACTGAACCCTTGCATAAACGCATACGAACTGACGTCAGCAGCTGATTAGGAAGTGTTTTTGTGGCACGATTCTGACACGTTTTGCTCTGATTAATATTTACTGGGAAGGGTTCTAAGAAATATCCACAAGATTGAAAGACTTGCTGCTAACTTTTCTTTTCCATCCAGCCAGAAGTGTGATTGTCGTTTTATGTTGCTGTTTCTCCCGTAGGAGGAGGTGAAACAGCGGCTCATCGAGGAGCTAGCAGACGCTAAAGACAAGGCCAGGCGGCGCTCTATGGGCAACATAAAGTTCATCGGCGAGCTTTTCAAGCTCAAAATGCTCACAGAGGTAATCATGCACGACTGCATTGTCAAGTTGCTCAAAAACCACGACGAAGAGTCTCTGGAGTGCCTGTGCAGACTGCTGTCCACCATCGGCAAGGACCTGGACTTTGAGAAGGCCAAGGTAACAGAAAACACGCAGATCTTCACCCAAAGCAGATATTTACAGTGACTAACTTCCTCAAACAGTACATATGCTGATGGGCGAAAACAAAAGAGCAAGCTTACTAAACCGCTGTGCCTGTCTCCAGCCTCGGATGGACCAGTACTTCAATCAAATGGAGAAAATAATAAAGGAGAGGAAGACCACCTCCAGGATCCGCTTCATGTTACAAGATGTGCTGGACCTCCGACGGGTAAATCCTCACATGTCCTGCTCTGTAAAGTGGGACCATCACAGTTAGGCTCATTTTATTTAGAGGTTGTATTTCTACAAGGGAACAGGGTGCCTGGATTCAACAAAAGCCTCCCTGGAGCCCACACTGAAGAATTTCACACACTTCTGTTTTGAAGACAAAACAGCGCTACGCCAAAATACATAGACAAGCTGGAGTCATGGTATTATGGCATAGATAAACCGCCCTTTTAACAATGAAATGTATTAGAACAGGAAGAAAACACAGTGGGCTAGATGGCTGAGCTCTTGTTTATTCTAAGTTATCATCCTCTCATTTTAAAAAAAGTTAAACAGGCAGATGGAGCGACTCAGTGTGGATGTAATCTGGTGCACCAGAGGGCTTTAGTCCTGGCACCACGAGTGAAGTGCTGCGTCGTCAGGCCGGTGTTATTAACCGTCTGGCTGGCAGTCAAAACAGTGAAAGAAGTTTACCAGACACAGCGAATGCCTTGTCGACTCCAGACAGCCTTACCGGCACTCTGAGTACGATGGAGGTCACATTGCATTGTGGGTTTGCAGTTATCTGGCATCTGGGATCCACATATTTTACTGCGGCCCAGCGTCTAAACCAGTGGGTATGGCCAAACCTTTTCCATTTATCCTTAAGGGAATTTATAAAGATTCAAATTGTAATGCCATCAAGTAGATGTTGGACAACTTGCTCATTCTGAAAAGTTGACGTTTGCTTTGGGTTCTCTCTCGGATGGCCAGCTCATCCCTTTAATATTACCCGTTTAGTTTAGGGAAATGTCCTAATCAGTGCGGGCTGAACATAGGGCTGAACGATTCTGCAAAATAATCTAATTGCGATTAATTTTCTTAATATTACGATTTAATGCAATTTTTTTCATTTCCAGTTGAATTCATCATGTCTTTTTAAACATATACAAACAACAAATCAATCTGTTTCCTCGTCGTGCAGATTAGTTGCTAAAACACCCACAGCATCTAAACTCGGAGAAGAAATGATTGCGTTCTGCCTACGAAATATTTCAACCAAAATTGCAATTTTGACTTTTCGCTGCATTAACCACAAGCAAAAAAAATGGCCTATAAATTAAGATGTTTGTAAAGAAGGACTATTTAAAACAAGAACTTTTAATGTTTCTATTAATCAGAATATTATTCAAGAGAACAGCTTTTAATTGATTTGGATATCAATCCTTGTTGAACATAAAGTGTAACCAGTCAATGTATTAAACTGATTGACCTGAACTTAATGCTATGTATGACTATATAAACTCTAAATCGAGTAATACAATTAGATTATCTCACTGCTGCAACTGTCTTCCCTTCCATGTGGAGGCAAACCCACTTTAAACATTTTACCGACACCTAATGGACGTGTCTAATTCCATAATTGTTACATAGCCAAAAATTGCAGACCTCTGCGATTTGGAAATTGCTTTTTCTTAAATCACGATTATATTAAAAATGCGATTAATTGTTCAGCCCTAGCTGAACAACGCTACTTGGTGTTATAAGGTCAATAATCCCTGATTGTGTCTCCATCCTCCCTCAGAACAACTGGATACCCCGGAGAGGCGACCAGGGCCCCAAGACCATCGACCAGATCCACAAAGAGGCCGAGTTGGAGGAACACCGGGAGCAGATGAAGGTGCAGCAGGCTCTCATCTCCAGAAAGGAGTCCGGTGGAGGCTCAGGAGGCAGAATGGGTGACAGAGGTTCTGGAGGTCGAGGTGGTCCTCACAACCAAGGTCGTGGAGCCGCGCCTCAGGATGAGGGCTGGAACACAGTCCCCATCTCCAAGAACCGACCGATCGACACCTCTCGCCTTAGTAAAATCACTAAGGTAAGAAATGAAGGGCCATTTCTGTTGAACATCACATTAAAGGCTGTGCCACTTCACCAGCACTTTAAAAAAAAAATCACCAATCAATTCCCTAAAAAGGACTCTCTTTTTCAGACTCCTGTTCTTGACTTGAACAATCAGCTGCTCGCTCCTGGAGGGAAAGGCACCTGGGGGAGCTGGGGGAAGGGGAGCAGCGGTGGCACCAGTGCCAAACCTTCAGATCCCGGTAGATTTCCTTGGTTTTATTACCAAGAGTCCATTTGCCACTAATGAGTTGGGATAGATGTAAGCAGAAACTCAGCTCTTATGTTGCTCTATCTGCAGGTTCAGAGTCTGGAAACCGTCCAGCCACCAGCACTCTGAACAGGTTCTCTGCCCTGCAGCAGCCTTCATCTTCATCTTCAGACTCGGACAGAAGAGTTCCTCAGAGGTGAGCGACAATTCCCGTTCCCCGGTTAATGGTTCGCGTTTTAAAACCAAGAGCAGCGTAGGACTGAGCCGTTTGTCTGACCTGCGCTGTAACTGCGATCCGCACAGAAACAGCTCGAGTCGAGAGCGCAGCGACCGCTTCGACCGCTCCGACCGAGGCGGCGACCGCTTCGACCGACGGGACGACCGAAGAGATGACCGCGACCGAAACCGGATACAGGTCACCAAACGGAGCTTCAGCCGGGAGAAGGAGGAGCGAAGCCGGGAAAGAGATCAGCGTGGCTCGACTGATCCGGTCCGCCGAGTGGCCAGCGTGACCGAAGAGCGAGACCGCGGCAGCGCAGAGCGAGACAAGAGCAAAGAGCAAGGTGATGAAGAGTTACAGGGAAAGCTGTTTTCTGCTGGAGAAGCTGCACTTCTGCTAACCTTCTCTGCCTCTGTTCTGTGTGGAAACAGTGAAACGGCAGGCGGCTGCCACTCCCCCGCCTCAGCAGACCCCTGCTAAGCCCGCGTTAACGGTTGAAGAGATGGAAAAGAAGTCCACAGCCATCATCGAAGAGTACCTGCACATAAACGACATGAAGGTACTGCGACACATCCCAGAGTTCCTCCACATATTAAACAGCCACAACTAAAACTCCGCGTCTCCCCCGCTGGTTCGCACAAACATTTATTAACACTTTTAATTTAAGTTCATTCCCATCTGAAAAACTCAGGCTTCAGCCGACGCTCAGCGGCCGGTATACGAAGAATAAATATGGCCGAATCAGCTCCGTGCATGTGTGTCCCAACAGGAAGCCCTGCAGTGCGTGCGGGAGATGGACAGCCCCGAGCTGCTCTTTGTGTTCGTCCGGAACGGCCTGGAGTCCACGCTGGAGCGCAGCACCATCGCCAGGGAGCACATGGGCCAGCTGCTGCACCAGCTCATCAAGACCGGCATCCTCCCAACACAGCAGTACTATAAAGGGTCCGTACAGAGAAGCTTAGGAGTTACCAAGTTAAAGGGATTTCACTTTGATTGCCACAGAGTTTTAAGTTGACAGAGAAAACTGGTGCAAAGTTTCCCCTCAGGTAAACAATAGAAGGTCAATTAGAGACGCACCAGTCAGATTTATTGGCTCTTTTCTGATATGATTTTTGCTAGATTTGACTTTCCAATTTCACTCTAAAACTATAATTTAAGACAATACAAGAATAAACCAACTATGTGTTCTGCCATTTCCTAAATATCGATTACAGTTACATTGTGAACTATCCATGGCATTAGTCTGGCTCAAACCACTGTCCCTGTTTATGCTCTGTAAAGCCGTGTTTCCCAACCTGGTCCTCGAGGCACACTGCCCTGCATGCTTTAGATGCTCCCCTGCTGAAGCACACCTGATTTCATTCCAAGGCTTTCACTGAACTGCAGTCACCTGATTCGCGGGTGTCGAGGCAGAGAAACATCTAAAACATGCAGGGCTGCGTGCCCCGAGGACCAGGTTGGGAAACACGGCTTTGGAGAAAATAGGTCTTTGCTCTGAGATTTTCCAAAAGGCTCAGGTTGAAAAGCAGCATGTTCCTTAACAAGTTAAAAGCTCAAAGATAAAACATCTGCTTGGCTCTACTCCGTTCAGCCTTCCTGTTAGCTGCTGAAAGTCTCGCTCTCTTTCAAGTCAGATTTTACCAAAATATTTGACTTTGAGTCTTCAGTCGGTAACAACTTCCACTCTGTCAGAGCTAATCGGACCAAACACCGGCTGCTGTTGGCCACCGGCTGAGGTTTCTAGCATCTCTAGTGTTGGTATTAGTCAGATAAAAACAAATCGACAAGGCATTAGAAATGTGTGAAAAGTTAAGCATCCTCTTGTAGTTTTTCTTTCTGCTAAAGATGCGACTAAATCATGAGCTGTTTTCTCTGTTGCCGTCGGTCTTGGTTCAGTAACAGGTCATTGAGTGTCTGTGTTGACAGGCTTATAATGACCCTGTATGTCATGAGCTATTAGATCATTTAAGGTTTAGAGAGAATAGGTAAATTATTATACTGTTACTTAGTTAATTTAATAATAAAGCTAAACATTAATGATGAGCTATGCCTCCAGGTTTCAGGAGATTCTGGAGGTGGCAGAAGACATGGCCATAGACATCCCCCACATCTTTCTCTACCTGGCAGAGCTGATCACTCCCATGCTGCACGAGGGAGGAATTCCCATGGGAGAACTGTTCAGGTGAGATCCAGGACCCACCTTAGATTTTCGATAAGCTTTGAGCCTTTTTTGTCGCCTTCTGTGAAGTTTCTAATGTTGTGCTGACCTCCTCAGGGAGATCTCCAAGCCTTTGATGCCTATGGGCAAAGCTGGAGTCCTGCTGGTCCACATCCTCACTTTACTCTGCAAAGAAATGGTAAGAACAGCATCTACTCTATGGGAAAGATAGCAAACATTTGTAAAGTCTCACTCTGGTGAAGCCAAACTAAAACAGGCGGTTGAACATTGTAAACTTATGATGGATAACCATGTGAGGTCTTTATTTGTGTTGGTCCATCACGCTTAAAGAAACAAAACCGTGCATTTTGATCCCACCAGAGCCATAAAAAGGCTGGCACCATGTGGAGAGAGGCCGGCCTCTGCTGGACAGACGTCCTCCCTGAAGACGTGGACGTCAACAAGTTTGTGACAGAGCAGGTTAGTCCGCTTGATACAACGATCTTAGCATCGACAAACATTATATGCTGCCTTTATCTCTAATTCTATTGGTTTTTCATTAGAAACATATGATGTACCAGAAGAGTTGAGCTCCTTGGTTAAAGCTAAAAACATCCAGTTTATGCATTCTATCTATACTGAACGTTCACACCAAATATATTTGTTTGGGCGTCAGAAAATAATAATAGAAACTGAGGCAGTAAAAAGTCTCAGAACTTCTTGCTCTTTTAATAATAATCTTGAAACATGAAGTAGTTCCTTCCCCACTTTATATGATGAGTGTTGGCGGTGCCAGCCCACAGTGTTTCTTTCCACTGTGGGCGACCGGAGTAATTACGCGAGCGTCTCAGGGAGCCTGAGAGAGCGTGCTCAGCATGCTGCGCTTCTCTCCGCAGAACGTTGAGTTCACTCTGGGCGAAGAGTCGGAGAAGAGCAGGAAGGAGATGAGCTCGGAGGAGCTGACCAAACAGCTGGACAGACTGCTTCAGGACAAGGCGGACAATGAGAGGATCTTTGACTGGATCGAGGTTCGTATGCAGCATCGTATTTATTTTACCTTTTTAGCTCCGCTAGAACGTTTTTAGATCTTAAGATTTGAAGGAAACTGCCAAAATCTTCTATTTACACATGTCTTTGCAGTCAGCAGGGTCATTCTCTCAGAAATATGCAGATATATGCTGACAGGTGTCAGGAGAACCGTCGGCACTTATATGGCCAGGCTTGCTTTCTCATTTTTATTCCCTCCTCTTTATACCTCCTTGGTTCACCTGTGGATCGGTATTTCTCTTTGTAGGCCAACCTGGACGAGCAACAAATGTCCTCCAACATGTTTGTCCGAACCCTGATGACCTGCGTCTGCCAGTCAGCTATTATCTGTGAGTACTCTTCTCATCAAAGACCATTTTTTGGTTAACTGGATATAATTCACTCCCAGCTATTATGAATATGAGCAACGACCTTAAATTGCCACTGAGCTGACCCCTGAGCCTGTTGTCCCTGCAGGTGAGAACCCCTACAAGGTGGACGGTGAAGTAATCAAGCTGAGGGCCAAGCTGCTGCAGAGGTACCTGAAGGACGAGCAGAAGGAGCTCCAGGCTCTCTACGGCCTGCAGGCCCTGATGGTGCAGATGGAGCAGCCTGCCAGTAAGCAGCTCACATTAGCCCCCATTACTGCCTAAAATAGCTAGATTCCTACCCCTTTACCTTGTTTTGTTACATTGGTCTGATAGCAACAACAGACTTCAATGGACCTTACTAGGATTTAGGTATTAGATCCACACAAACGGATTCATAATTGCAAAGTAGAAGGAAAAGCTTTATTTTTTTTCACAAGTAAGATCTAAAATGCCTGACAGCCAGTTGTATTTAGTGCTCCCTGAGTCAATACCTTCTTTATTTCTACTTAGGAAAGTAGAAGCTCAATCAGTCTAGAGGGAGAGCAGCTTTATCTTCCAGTCTTGTCAAAAATTCTCACGGGGATCCTGGTCTTCTCTGAGATGTTCACAGTTTGGCTTATTGTTTCATAGCCTAACCCTCCTTTAAGCTTCTTCACAACCTGCTCCCTGCCCCGTCTGCTGGGTTCCTGGCTTGTTCACTAATGTCCACTAACAACCCTCTCAGGCCACAAACTACTAATAATACTAAGGAAGGGACCTGCTAAAGGCAACTAGTTGGGCAGGGTTTTATTTAGTGGGGTCAGAGTAAAGGGGGCTTTTCAGATTCAACGAAGCTCATTTAAGTGCTTCAGAATTTAGGTTTGAGGTTGTCGCCTCCTTAACGTTTTGTGCGTGCCCTCCCATCAGATCTGCTCCGGATGTTCTTCGACACCCTTTACGACGAGGACGTGATCAAAGAGGAGGCCTTCTACAAGTGGGAGTCGAGCAAAGACCCCGCCGAGCAGCAGGGCAAGGGCGTGGCCCTGAAGTCCGTCACCGCCTTCTTCACGTGGCTCCGAGAAGCCGAGGATGAGTCCGACAACAGCTAGGAGCGCCGCAGGGACCCGCAGGATCCCTGGGAGGGCGGCGAATGTTTCGTGGACAGCTCAGAAGCGCCCGACTTGGCAAAAACAAAAAACAACCTTCTGCATAAACCGACAAAAAAAAAAATGAGAAAAAGAAATCTTCAAATGGGAGAGATTGTATTATGGATCGAACATTCGGTCATTTTCTCTGTTCCTTTTTTGTTTTGGGGTTTCTTGTATTTACCCGGGAAACAGAATGTTTTTTGTTTTTTTTGTTTTTTTCTGATGAGAGGACTACAGGATTAAATAGAGAGCATATATAAAAGAGATAATCGTTACAAGCTGCTGGAGATGCTGCAGTGATATTTAAGCTTGTTTGCGAATGGCTTTTTCTCAACACAGCAACACTATTCAAAGAGTATTTGCCTCTTGAGCGACAAAAGGCAAAGCTGATTGCTGATCCCATCTATATTTTTGACGAATTCATCCTCTATCATGTGGGCCGGCCGCGGCTCACAGTGCGTCTGATCTGCTCACTGCGCTTGTGTAGACCAGTAGCTTTTTGTTATTTCCAGTGTTGGCTGAGTGGAATGAGTGTTTTTTTTTTTTTTTATAAGAAAATAACAAAACTACAAAGAGAAGCAGCGAGGGAGGTCTGACACATTTCAGACACGAGCAACGATTGTGGATTAAAAAGGCTTGATGCGGACGGGAAAGGGTGCGATGCACGGCGTTTACAGGAGGACGACGTTTCCCGCCTGACTCTCGCACGCAGCCGTCCGGCTCGTCTCCTTCGACCTCAGAAACACGAACTGGACTGAGAAAGAGCCGGTTTGCAGCTGCAACCCCCTCCAGAGCCTGTCATCGGATTTTAAAAAAAGTGAAAAGTCACAGAAGAAATTTGAATAACGCCCACAGATGAAACGGAATCACTTTGAGATGACTTTTAAAAAAGGAAAAAAAAAAAAAAGAGAAAAGTTTAACAGCAAATTCTAAGGCCTTTTGTTGCTTCCACGAGTGGAATTTCAGGAGAGCTCTGTAAATACAAGATGGCTAGTTTTTCTTTTTTCTTTTCAAAGAAAAGAGGCTACTGTACGCCCTCTCCTCTGAAATGAAGTTTCAGTTTTTCCCTGTATTTATATTTTTCTCTCCTCAGCTGGCAGAAGGTGCTTGTAATTATCCAACCCATTGATTACAGTTTAATTGAGAAATTGTAAATACTTTTTTGCTTTACTTTATTAAAAAGATATTTAATTAAAGAAAAATGAAAGTGGACGCTGTTGCAGATGGAAGCTGATGATTTATTTTTATTTCATTTTTTTTGCCTTTTGCTACCCAAAACCAAGAAAGCTGGACCAGGCTGGCGTTTAGGCGCTCTGTGTCAGTGCGGGGAAACATGAGGTTTGCCTTTGAGCCGGACGTTGGGCTCCATTAGTTACTGCGGGGCGGAAAAGGAGACGGTGAGCTGGTTCTGGTTGCAGAGTGCTGCGGTCAGTGGAAGAGCTTATGTAACCGGTAACCTGGACCACAAGCCTGCGAGAACATGGCCAGACCTTCTGGTTGTTACGCCCACCCACCCACCCCCATGTTTTCAATGTGCTGACGGCACACAAATGGCTCCTCTCTAAACAGCTCTGCTGGAACACTCGGGGAACTCCAGAGAGAGAGTCCCTCAGCGTCTGGCTCCATGAAGCTGGCTGAGGAGGGAGAGAAAGGCTTGTGATTCTCTTTGGTTGTGGGGTTTCACTCTTCAGGCTTTAAGCACAGCAGCGGTCTATCTCTGAGACAAATCAACGACCCTGCACACGTTATTAGGATAGGTCCTGAACACAACAGGTCCAAATGTGTGGCTATTCTCTGATAAAATCTAGAAATCATTACTTAAATATAGAAGCTACATGATTAGGCATGTCATACTTTTTGTTTCCTAAAGGAACAAGGTTTACAGCTTTTTATCTAAGTTGGGTTGTGCAGCACATTCGACGTCTGTTGATTGGTCTGCAGCTACCCAGGCATTGCCATTTCTTCCCTTAGATTAATTTAATATCCAGCTACTTAGACCTGGGCCTGCTGCTTGTTTTGGTAAGTTAATGTAATAAACAGCAATGAAAAGGCTCAAATCTGTGACAAATCGGAAGCTGAAATCTATTTTATCTGAAAGGTTTGTTTTGCACTATTTGTATTCCCATTTTTTTTTTTTGGTCCAATCCCTCTGTGGGCCCTTGATTATGACCCCTGAGCATATCTAAATAACTTGAGTGACTGCCTGCTGGCACATGTAGTTTACGTCAGTCACACACTTCATTTCTCTAATCCACTACTTTGGGTTGAATATATAAACTTGTTTTAAATGGTTCCTTATCAGAGCGAGTACAAAACGCCCCCCCTAGCATGCACGAGTTGACACATGGTCTTTGCAGAATACTGCAGTAACCTACGAAATGGTAAAGGGGTGATATAACCAGCGCTCACTTGAAATTATTGCATTTTGGCAGTGAATACATTTTATGGAAAACAAAGCTTAAATGCGTATTTTATAGAAAGCTGCTTAACCTTTTGCAGATAATCAGACAGTTCTATTAATTTGGCTTTCTTTAGTTTTCCATTTAGCAAAGAACAAGCTTTATTTGCTGAAGATGTAAAGCCAAAATACACAGAAAAACAAAAAAGGTCTAGCTCTGTTTTTACACATCACTTGCTGCCATGAGCTGTTTTCAGCCTTAAACCGTTAGGAACCGCTGCTGTTTCTCTATTGTTTATACAAGTTTGTGTTTTTCATTTCTGCTGTGCTGGTGCTGCATTCATTACCAAATGGCAAAGCAGCTTTTTTTTTTTTTTTCCGATTTCCTGCACATCAATCTTTTCATCAATGTTGTAATTTAGGACACGAGCTGGAGAAAGAGGAAAAAAAAGAAAAAAAAACTTTCACGTGGCCTGATCTGGAACATTACAATTTTATTCAGCAAAAGAACTAAAATACAAAAATTTTGAGATCAAATGAGAGAACTAAAAGAAAAAACAGTTTTTATGCATGGTTTGTCTGAAAGAATGAGGGGGCCTTCATAATATTATGTCAGTTTACTACACTAAACATTTAGTGGTGAAAAATGTTTATAGAAAATCATAAGAGTTGATTAGGTTAAAGGATGTGAACACATTATGTCATGTGTTAACAATTTTTTTTCTAAATATTGCTGTGGAAAAGAGCTCCCAAGTTTCTGGTTTTATCGTTCAGGGGTCGATCAGAATCCTGTGGGTTTCTGTGGGGGAAAATTATTTTCACTTTTTCCAAATTTCATCATCACTATGAGACATTTATACCAAAATTGTGGCACTCATCTTGTGCACTCTTTGAGTGTAATCCTCAGTCTTAAACATGTCCCCTCGATAAGAAAACTGACCTATTGCTTCCTTGCTCTTGTCCAAGTCTGTGGTTTTATTTGGCCTGCATGTTTGTTGTTGCAGAACTGGTTTGATGCAACATCAGTCTGACTGATCTGGAGCGGAGACCTGTCTGTGGTTAAACATCATGGTAATCTGTGGTCCCTCTTGGCTGGAAGTCTTTTAACTCCTCAAATGCCTTCCTTTTCACATTTAAATCATTAAGTTGTGCTCCATATAAGGTGGAACTACAATGCTTTGGTCTGAATTCCTCCACAGCCCCTGGTTTCCCCTGTTCTGAGGTGTGTCTGAGGCTATGCCTACACAGAGCCCAAAACTGTATCTGCACAGAAAAGTTTGAGCGTAAAATTAAACCCGCATCAAGCCGGAGGAGCCTTTAATAGGCGCTGTAACACTGATGCCACGCCTGTGAGTAGCATGATGGCGCTGCCTCAGGAGTAAAGAATAAAGAAGAGCAGGGTGAAAACAACAAATGCAGGAGAGAGAAACCAGGCATTTGTGTGGACCAACGTTGAGGGGGTCCATGCAAATGCAGTAGAGGAGTAAAATCCACAATCAATTCAATAGTGTGTGAAACACCGGCGCAACTATATTGTTTGTGTTTGCTCATGCATGTTAATGGAGAGGCAAACTCTACTGTGGCTTGCGTGCATTAACCCGTCAGTCTGTAGCCGCTTATGCACATGGAGGGGGTCCAGATGATGCCACCACAGGGGGCTGCTTCAAACTTTCCACTCTGGGAGCTGCTTTCAAATGTCGCTTTCACGATCCCTTCATCTGGACTGGACCTCTTGTTTGGCTGTGTCGGACTAAAACGATTGTCGGACACAGCCAAACCCGTCTTTCAGTTGCCTGAGAACAACTTGTTTTGGTGCGGTCTCTTTAAATGCAAAGACGGTACTTCCCATCCCGCCTCCCTCCAGGTCGCAGAGTGTTCCACCCCATTCGGCCATTTTTGTAGTCTGCCGGGGGACGATGTAATGAATTGAATGGGTTAATACTTACTTAACTTATACTTGTAGCTTCAGCATCCCTGGGCTTGGATTGTAAAATTGCGAGAAAAATTATAAAAATGGCAGATTTCCAAACATGACCTTGTTTAAGAAAGAAAGAAATCTTTATTTGTCATTGCCTTTAACCCATCCCTCAGCGAGCAGTGGGCAGCTATCACAGGGCCTGGGGGGCAATCTGGGGCTAAGGGTCTGTGGGAGTTGACCCCAGAATCTCCAGGACACAAGAACAATGCTCTAACCACAAGGCCTCCTGTTTAAGTTAAGGCTCATAGTAGGTGTAGGTTTCAGAAGGAAACATGGCACTGACAGGCGGGGATACTCACCACTATACTAACGAGGAGCAGCGTTGGTTCAGAGGTATTAAGCAGCAGACAATAGCAAAAACTGAAAGGCTTGAAGAATATTATCTAAACGGAATGTATGCCTCCTAGAGACTCCAAATGCAAAACAAAATGTATTTAAGAGATGAACTTTGAATGATATGAACCCTCCAAGTAGCTGTATGACTGTAATTTAGTGCTTAAACGCCCTGAAGGACACACAAAGTGTTCATGCAAAGTCCTATGGCCAGGACTATATAGATCTCCTATGAATCCACCACTAGGTGGGCCTGTTTGTCTTGGATTCATGTAAGCTCCTCTAAGGATGCTCAGCTTTCCTCCTCCAGTCCAGGCGCATACAAGACCGATGGGTGGACACCAAGCTGAAACAATCCAGCAGCATACAAAACACAGGTCTGGTCTGCCGGGAGGCGCCTGCTGCATGCGTTTTTCTAAAATGTTCCTGATTTATCATTAGTTCTGCTTTATGTCCTGGAGTTTTTTTTTGTTTTAGATATATACGGTTCAGGTCAAAATTATTCACAACCAAGGCAGATTTAGATTCAAAATTCAAATTTCTATTTCATTTAATCAATAAATAATTTCATGATTGGACCTGAGTCAGGTGTTAAAACAACAAAAAGAACAGTCACTTTAGAAAAAAAGTAATTTATTTAAAAAAAAGCCAATTTGTTATATCCTTTTCACCTTTCAGTGAAAAAGAATCTTAATTGACGTTATAGTGATCAATCCCCTTATACTTCCTGACCATTTTTTTTTTTCCATCGGCTCCAAGTCTTTGCTGTTGGAAGGCCTCCTTCCCATCACCTCAGTCCTTATCCCTATCCACAGATTCTTTATCAGATTCAAGTCGGGACTCTAACTGGGCCGTACCAAAACATTCACATTATTTTCAGGGGGAAATATTATGTCTGTCATTGAAATAGTTACTTAAAACCCTGATCTGGTGGGAGTATGGGAAATTTGGGGCTGAACTGTGACAGAAAGCATTGGTTTGTATCAGAAATCTCAGAGCCAGAGAGGGGAGTGGGTTCAGTAAGTCCTCAGCTAGAAATAGAAAGTGTGGTTCTGGACCGCTCCAGATTCTATCTTGGCCCGAAAGGAATCAGCAAGCTGACTTGCACAAAGTAAGCCCAGTGTTCCAGCACCACATGTCTTTCAGCCAAACTCTGATGGTTTATACCACCGGTACCTTTTCACTTTGTCCACAGCAGAACTTCTGCTTCTCTGAAAGTCGACCTCTCCACGTAAGACGTAACCAGAGTGGGGCCATCATTTTTAATTAGCTGGACCGAGGGCTCTGTCTTCAGCCTGCTTTCAAAGTCAGCTGGTCTCAGGTTTCACATATTCCCATGGCTAAAAATCTCACCGTGACCCACTCTTACTCTGAATACTTGTCAACTGGCCGAGATAATGTAGAAGCTCCTCAATTTACCTCTTAGTATGGAGCCTCTAGCTCAGGATTCAGGACTGTTATTCCCCACACTTCTAATTTAAGGGGTTCAGATGTTTCCTTCATCACGCCTCTAACTCCATTAACAGGTTACGTAGTGATTAAAGTAGAGGTTGTGGACCTTTTCCGCGTGGCTTTACCATACCATACAATCTTTATTTATAAAGAGCTTTTAAAAGTGGGCAGTGAAGGAGTCTCTCTTATGTGCTGGGGCAGGTTATTCCACAATTGAGGACCAACAATAGAAAAGTCTCTGCCCCTCTTAGAGCTCGGTACCTCCATGAGATGCAGTTCAGCTGACCTGAGGGGCTGAGAGGGGGAGTAGGGATGAAGAAGCTAAGAGAGGGGCAAAGTCATTTGAGTACTTAAAAATAAGAATTTTAAAATGAACTCTAAAATGTACTAGAAGCAAATTAATATGCTCTGTTTTTGGAGTATGATGTCTTTGGGACTGAAGAGGAAATATGTTGCTTCTTGTACCAACTTTCTTTTCCTCTTGAGAAGTTGGTGCTTTACAAAATATATAATTTAAGAATAATAAAAAATAGATAGACTATGGTTTATATTGGAAAGATACAGCTCCACTCTGTTAAACACTGTTGAGCTGAACTTGCTTCATGCAAGTGCGCTGAATTGGCCTCTAGAGGGCACCAACCCTTTGCTTTTATAGCTCCCATGACCAGCTTACAGTTGAAGGATGTGTTACAGGCAGTTTAAACTGTACTTTGAGGAGAAATAATGAGCCTTAACATATTTGAAGGATTTTGTTTCATGTAGAACAGAAACTGCTGCTGATCACCAGACGGAAACCATTTCTCTGGTGCAGCTTCGTGGGTCAGCATGAAACATAAGCTTTTCAGTCTGTCTGTTATTGTGGCAGTTTTTTTTTAAATCATCCTAACACATGTGCATTTCAATCTTAACCGGTCTGTCAGGTAATCCTCATTAGTCTTCTGTAGACCTTTACCTGAAAGGAGCCTGCTTCTTACCAAGACGTGAAAAATCTAGCCGATTAGTTTTAGACTCTATTAGCCGTGTTCTCTCTGGAAATGAGTTTGTGGTGACTTGAAGGATCGTGGGTGGGTGGATGGGAGGAAATGAGCTAGATTGATCTCAAATTTAAACTAGATCAACAACATTAAACCACTAGCTTAAGGTGGACACACCCACGCCGTCCATTTAGGTCATAAATAGTTCCAGTTTACTGGGCTATACTAAACGCGCAATTTACTGTTTCATGAGATCCAGTAAAGTTGTTCTTGTCCTAATGTCGACTTAAGGCTTTTTATTCATGCTAATGGTGTAAAAACGAAATTGTAAAAACAGTGGTGTCAAATGTGGCTATCACTGTAAGTATAGTGCTTTGAAGAAGTGTTTGTTCTCTTTATTCTGTTTTTGCTTTTTCAGCTCACTTCGATGTCTCAAATCACCAAACAAATTTTAATATAATGCAAAGATAACCTGAGTAAACACAAAAAGCATTTTTTTTTTGTGATGAATTAATTTTTACAAGGGAAAAAAGCAGGCCAAACCAATCTGGATCTTCATTAAAATATAACTGCCCCTCTTTGTTAAATCCTAAATTTATTGTGATAAAAAAAACAATCATTTTTTGCTCTATTTTACTAGCCACAGCCGGACCTGATTACCGCCTGACACGTAGAATCAAGCCGTCGCTTAAGCCGACAACATGAATTAGGCTAAAGACTTAAATAATAAACACACTATGACTTGATCTTACGACCCATCCATTTGTGACCTTTAAAGGTTAGCTCAGTTTTTTTAAAATGAAGGTTCTGTGAAGGTCCTCGTACTGTGGTAGAAAGATTTCATGCCTCTGTGAGCTTGTTGAAAATGGAAATAAAGAATCTGATTGGTGGAAGCTAGTGAGACCTACCCTGGCTGTTTTAACCGACTCTAACTCAAACGGGAAATGTTCAAGTCAGTGGGACAGAGCACTGTGTTGGCCGATAATAAAGAGTCTGCCATTACACAACAGACCATTCTTATATCTAGTGCTGGTAAGGAAACAATTACTGGTAATAATTTGACATAACTTTACTTTTCACTTCATATTTTTAGAACTTCGGTTAGAGTTGGAGCCAATTTTAAACTAATCTAACACCCTTCAGCCTGGAACAAAGACATAATCAAGAGTCTCTATCGTCATTATGTAACCATAATGAAATATTGGTCAGACACTGGCTCAGAATCTACATGTAACACACAGCCATAGATCAACGACAGCCAGGGAGACACAAACAATGACCCTCAAAAATAAAAAAAACACGATATATAAAAAGAAAGCTAAATTTTAAGGGTAAGCTGAACAGCAGAATCCTCAAGTCCAAAAAGACAAATAGCAGTCGGTGTGCAGAGCGATGTAAAACACTGTGTTCCAGACAAACACTCCCAAATGTTAGTTTAGCTAAATGTTAACCTTTAAACATTTTGTGTGCTCCACTAACTTTGTCGTACACCTCCACAAAAAAGTATTTTTACTGACTTCAGCTGTAAGGTATCTTTAAGAGAGTTTAATAGCTGAATTAGTGTTTAATGTGGGGTTAATACTGATTTTTAACAGCTCTCTCTCTCTCTCTCTCTCTCTCTCTCTCTGTGTGGAACATTCATTAAAATTTGAATTTTGTGCACTTGAGCAGACGGTGAAGGAGAAGCAGAGTGTGACAGGTGAATGGGTTGGTGTGGCAGTCTGTGGAGCGAGTGGAAGCGGCTGACATGTTGTTAATGATGCTGCATCACAGCTCCTCCCCGGTGTGGCTCTCTGCAGCCTGCACAACGACAGACTGTTGCTCACCTCACACCATCTGCCGTGGAGTTTATGATTCATGACACCGTCATATGAGCTCGTTACTTTCATAATGACGTAGGTGTTTTTTTTTTTTTTGGAAGCATCAATGGTCAAGTTGGGTCATGGTCCTGTTTTAGTTTTGATTCTGAGATAAACGATGGCTGTTCTGCTGACAGGCTGACCGACCACTTTCACATCTTGTAACCAAAGTGCAGAGATAGGTGTCTGCATATAGGTGAGTATCAGTAAATTCAGCAAGGAGAATGAGTCATGTGCTGAAGGGACAAAGACACGGTGCTTTTGTATTTAGCCCCCTTTACTCCAATCCACCTAAATAAAGTCCAGTGCAACCAATTTCTTTTAGATATCACATAATCAGCATACATTCACTTGTTTGCTGGGCTTTGTGTATCCCAGTGATCTCACATCCCCACACTTTAGCATTGGCTGCTAACACTGGCATTTAAATTACGTTTCACTGGACTAAAATAATCTTAGTGCCTATTATCATTATGATTCGTCTCTTATTTGGATACGAAAACACAAAAAACATACCACACCAGCAGGTATCTGATTCTGATTTTATTAGATGTCCATCTGTCAACAAATGCTGAGTCCAAACTTAACATATTAAATACCCACTGTACGTATAGTGCAGCTAAAACCACTTCCAGAACAGCCCGATGTGGTTTCATGACTATACAGGATCTAAGGCAAAAGACTCCATGCACTCATTAGGCTACACTAATGGGAACTTTGTGAACAACACATGGATTTACATGTCATGATCTGGAGAAAGCCCAGGATTTCTGCAGAAGGATATTAGATTATTTAACAGAGTATGGAAGCGAGTAGAGTACGTTATCGTGAAATAATTACCAATGATTATTTCCAAATGGTGTGTTCACACCGGATCGCCCGCCATTGGATGCCATTGGATGCTTGACATTTTGCCTTTCTCTCGCAAAAACAATCCACGCTGACAACGCAGCCATTTTCCCCCAGCCACCTTCACCATGTCATCAAATAGTAATTCATTTTAATTCAGTTTTATTTATATAGCACTAATTCACAACACATATCATCTCAAGGCACTTTACAAAGTCAAATTTAATCAAATCAGACAGATTGGTCAAAAAGTTTCATATCTAAGGAAACCCAGCAGATTACATCAAGTCTTGACAAGCAGCATTCTCTCCTCATGAAAGAGCGTAGAGCCACAGTGGACAGTCGTCTGCATTGTTGATGGCTTTGCAGCAATCCCTCATACTGAGCAAGCATGAAGCGACTGTGGAGAGGAAAACTCCCTTTTAACAGGGAAGAAAACCTCCAGCAGAACCAGAACCATGCTTAGTGTGAACAGCGTAAGAGTGTTTATCTGCTTGCTGCGTCTGTTCAACTCTCAGAGCAGCGGGGATGGCTTTTACAGAGCGGGTCACAGTGCTGTATGTAATGTGGAAACCCAAACAACGGTGCCCACCAGATCCTCCAGACACACACCCGGTTTGGTTATTACCACCACCTGTTGCTGTGTCTGGATGAGGATCACTTCCAGCAGGATTCCATATTTTCAGGACAGAACATGATGTGCTGCTGCCTAGAGTAGGGGGACACATCTCCACCCGGGGCACAGACCTCTCTCCGTGACAACTTCAGGCTTTTCAGTGAGTAAATCCCTCATTACTTTAGAGAAATATAACCTAATTGTACTGTCTAAATACATAACAAATAAAGAAACATTTTTGTGCATCAATATGACGTTGAAGAGCACCCTTAACACAACATAAATTGGCTGAAAAGTTTAGATTTTTGAACTCCAGCAAAGTTTCGCTTTGCTCTGTTCACATTTTCGCTACCCTCTATCTGTGCACCTACCACACCTTTCGCAGTTTATCTTTGCTCTGTTCGACAAAATAGCACCATTCGCATCACTCTAAACATGCCAGTCTTAAGATGTGTTCAGTGTGAACATACCTTAAGACTTGCTGGTCACAAAAAGCAGATACTGTCCTGTTCTGACACCACACCCATGTGAAGTTGTCATTTCCCGCTACCTCTCTTGTGTTTTCAGCGGCTAAAAGTGAGATGTAAAGCTGCAAGTACTAGAACATAAAATATGTGTTATTTTTTTTAATCTTTCGACATTTTTAGTTAATAAAGGTATTTAATTAAACTGTAATGGCAGTTTTTCCTAACAATACCAATTCATTTTAGTTGTCTTCCTAGCAACTTTGCAGCATGATAATTTCTACTAAGTTCCACCTTATTTAATGAAAATATGAACTTATTCAGAGTTCAGGAATCCAGATTCAGAAAATAAAAAGCGGGTCCAGAGATTGGTTCCAACCATTTGCATTTCAAGCTCCAAGCATAGACAGGGACTAAAACCACCTGGTTAAGTGACCAGGATGAATGAAAACCAGGCAGGGTTTTTACTTTCCTGAAACCAGATTCTCCACCTCTGATTATTTTCCTATCAGTTGCGCAATGATTATGCAACTGTACAATATCTATTTTTTATATGTTGCAAATTTGCCCTTACTGTAAGTCTCTTAGTCAGATTTTTTGTCTATAGTTTTTACCTTTGTGTGCATCTGCATGCTTGCATTTGCATTTCACGTTGCTGCTGCGAAGGCAGATGAATTTCCCTACGCAGGGCTAATAAAGGTTGTTTCTCTTCTATTATGTTTTCCATTTTTCATCGTTTTCTGCTGGCAGATCTGCAGGACAACTGCAGTTCTAGGTGTGGATGCAGTTTCCCAGCAATCTGCTTCACCTTCATGTCCTGCCATCATCTCCTTCACTGTCTCATCATCTTTTGACATTTTTAAATTAGATCAGATATATTTTTTTTTGATTCAATGGTCAAGTAATCAATTTGTTTGTACTTGTACTTGTTTGTACTGTTTCTTTGTTTGATTTTTTTGGTATTCTGCATTTTTTTTAATTAAAAAGTACATTTAGTTTCTTTATGTTTATGCTGTTGATTTCTGATTGGGTTTACCTGATAACACATGAAAAATAAGTTTGTTAATCACTGTAGTTGTTGTGCAGTCATAAAGTAGCAACTCCGGCTAGATGCAGATTGGTTAAAAATAAAATGTACCCGTGTATGAATCCAGCACAAACTTAAGGGATAATGGAGGAAATTAATCAACTGTATAACTTTAAAGCTGGTCATCATCTACTAGTATTGCTCAACTGAGACAAGAAAAATTATTCAGAATTCTATTTTTCCTTTCTAGTGCTATTTAGATTTTTGTTTCTCACTGGCCTTTTTTGTTACTTCTGTACATTTTCGTTCTAGTAAGGGATTTCTGTTAGTTTCTCATGTATTCTGTTTTTGATCATTCTCCTGCAGCTCTCCCACTTCATGTTGTTCGCCTGTTGCTTGTTTGTTAATTACTTTCTCCTGCCCTCCAGTTTTCCCTCCCCTAAATAAACCCACAGGTTCATCTCCATCTTTGTCAGATCCTACCAGCCGTTATGCTACATTGTTGTTGTCAGCCTCTTTTTTATGTTTTCCTAACAAATGTTTTTTTTTTTCTCAGATTGCACAGGATACATGTCAAATGATTTGTGGATTCATTAAAGTGCAAAGACCGGTTGTGTAGACTTTTGAAAGCCACTTTTCAACTACAGCCTTGTAAACGTTGTTGACTGGCTCTTGTAAAGTTCAGACAGATTTCCTTTTAACAAAATCTGTCAAGATGACCCTTTCATTTGTCAACTTATTTGCAGTATTGACAAACCCCAGCAGGCTTTGTCACCAGCCGCCCATTTACAACTGGGAGGGCTCTGACTGATCTCACAGGAGGCATTAGATAACAAACTCAGCTGTTATAAATATCTCATTATCAGTCTGTGACGATATCTGCCGAATTGAACCTACAACATTTATTTTTTTTTGCAACTTTTTGTCAGGGATGGAGGAATTGGAAAAAGCAGTTGAATAAAAACATGATTGTCAGTACACGTGTTGTTCTCCTTCTAATGTATTCATTGGAAAATAGATTGTCTCAGGGCTTCTGCCATGCAGCCTTGTCCCTATGGGTTCTGTTTCTCACTTACATAATTGTATGGCTGGCTGCACTTTCTGTCAGATAGAATGCATTTATGATTGGAAGCGTGCACGTTTTTTTTTTTCACTGCTGTATTCCTTGTTCACTTTCATACCCTTGAACTTTAGCTCGGCGTCATAAATAATGGCCCCATAAATGCTTTAAACTTTGTTTCATCCAGCCACACGGTGTTCTCAGTCAGTGGTCACAAGCTTTGGAGATTTTATGAATTTATGCCATCCTAATAAAGATAACTGGCTTCAGGTGTGATTGGAGAACTATAACACATCAGTCACTGAGCTGACCTTCTAGAAGGTTGCAGGGGCCGATCTCCAGCTTGAAAGTTGACCATGGAGTGGACAAGAGTGGCCCTTGCTGCTCTGTTTCTGCTGGGGATTCTGGGATCCTCGGGAGCCAAGGGTAAGACCAAAAAGTTTTTGTGATCTGACTGTTTTTGCACGAGACAGTATTTTCCTCACATTTATTTCTAATTTTTTCCATATTTCATATATTTGAGAGGTTTTTAAGGCTCTTTTTGATGCTGCTCTGAAAACAAACTATTCCACAGATTTTTTTTATTTAATCCTTTCATATTTTCTTCAGTCTGCCACTCAAAACATAAAATCAGAACCAAACTTGGTTTAATTTCTATTCATATGTTTAATGATCTACTAATGATCTCCATTCATACAATATCCCCCACTTTCAACAACAGAAGATTGCAACCCTCTAAAAGCTGGTTTATGCATGAATGTGGTCTGGAATCTCAGCAGAATTTGAATTAATCCAGTATTGTAGTCACAGACTAAAGATCTGCAAGTGTATAAAGGCAATAGCAGTGGAATAAGCATAACTTTACCAACTGTGATAAACTCAAAGCAATAATAAGACAAGGCGATCACCATCACTCAGGATTTGACCCATAACTTCCAGTAAGATAGAATAAACTGCAGAAGGTATGGAGAAGAGGGGCCAGAACTGTAAACATTTGCTCTCTGCATACATTTGAAGTATTCACTCAATCTTTGAACAGTATAAAATGTTTTAAACTGTTTAAAGTAATTGAAAAGTCCAAAATACAGCATTTGTTTACCACCCAAGGCTCTAAGTCTTGGGTGGTTCTCCTATGTTCAGATGAGAAGCAAGGGAAAAGAGGAGAGCCAGCCCACATGTAGCAGCAGCACTGCACACGTGCTGGCACACAGATTCAAGGTAATAAGAGACACGCAGTGGGCTGGCTCTGGTTCTGGATAAAGCTCTGGATCGCCTGGCTGCTAATATCAAAACAGACATTTGTATTTGGACAGCACTTTTATTGTCTGTTTTAATTTGACTTGTTGACAAATCAGCTGGGACCTTTTTTCATTATAAGTCGTGTTCGCTGTCTGTGAAATTTGGAAACAAAATATTTTCCGTTTCATGAATTCTGAGCTTTGCTTTGACGCTGGGCATTTTAGTGACTTGTGTTTTAGCTGCTGTCTCCGTAGCTCCAAATCATGGAACTCTATCCACAGATATCTGAGTAGGCCACGACCTGGGAGCTGAATCAGTGAATAAAGACTTTTATATGGTTCTTTTTGTAAAGTGTCAAGAACATTTTCATTGTTAAGAGAAACACAGATTTATTAGATCAACTGGATAATGTACACTGGGTCTAATATCATTTAAAAAACTCATGCAGACGAAAATAGGCCAGGAATAATCAGAAATGCAAACATAAAACAGACATAACATCCAACACACTACCATCACCTTTATTTGGAGCTGGATCTGATACTTAGGATTGGATCTTGGGATTGGATCGGAGCATCACTGCTAACTAGTTTACATGTAGCCTAAATAATTTGCAGTGCCAATAATATTCTCAGTGGCCCACTCGGCGTGTCACGTTCCTTTCTACCCTCACCACCCTTCGCTTGACTGTGCAGCTTCTTTAAGGAGAGAAAGCAGCACGCACAACATTTGAAAGTTTTTTTTTCACTCACTTTTCTTTTTTCTTCGGGTTTCACACAAACCAACAGACTCCAATGTCTTTCATGATCACCGTGACTTGGAAAGAACTTTGATGTCTGATTCTCTTTTCAGCCAAGAATAAGACAGCTTCTTATCATTTTCCTCTTCTCGGTGACTTAAAACTTATTTTGAACCTCGGATGTTAGATGATCAAGGCAGATGAATAGCAGATGGCAGACTCACTTTCCTCTCTTTCAGCACTCTCTGAGTTCCCCATTACTTCTCAACCTTGAGACCATTTACTGTTCGCTTCACAAGACGCTTGCAGATGCTTTTAGTTCGGTTAACAGAGAGCTGGAGGAGAGCTTTCTCCGCATTCGCTGCGGACCGCCATATTAAACTGTTTATGGCACACAGATATGTATGGCAGCAGATAAGAGAGCCTGAGAGTGAGATGTGACAGCTGTGGCTACAAACAGGCCTCCTAACACACGCATTCAGGTCCCCGAGGAGCTTCCTGCTCACGGTGATCGCCCTTACACTTTACTTTGATGTTTCTTCAAAGCATAAAGTTACACCTGTTCTGAGACTGGTGATTCCATAAAAGGACAAACTCTACTTGCAACCATTTAAAAAAAATAATTGTCTAAATGCTGTGTGTTGTTTGGGAGACCGTCATAGAACCAAAGCTGTTGTGGGTTCATGTAGATGGAGGCAAGGAAAGAAAACCTTAGCGTTTGCTTTTAGCCAGAAACCTTTTTAATACCCAGTTTTATACCAACTTTGAAATGTTTCTGTAAAATGTAAATTAACATAGCTCCTGTGCCATTGTTCTCAGTTGGAACTTGTGAGGAGGGAATGACTTACTTTGATGTTGTTTGGTGCAACATTTTTACTTTGTGTAGCTTCCAACACACTTCTAGAATTGACAACAGGGTCTCCTAACTCCAGTCCAGTTTTTGTTATTGTATAAACACATCACTTTACAAACAACCTTGAAACTATTATTTTGAATACAAGATTATTTATGGGCAAGGGCGGGGACCTTGGCGTTCCGATCCTTGGCTGCAGAAGCTGGCTCTTGGCACGTGGAATGTCACCTCTCTGGTGGGGAAGGAGCCTGAGCTTATGCGCGAGGTTTCGACTAGAGATAGTCGGACTCACCTCGACGCACCGCTCTGGCTCCGGAACCAGTCTCCTTGAGAGGGGCTGGACATTCTTCCACTCTGGAGTTGCCCATGGGGAGAGGCGCCGAGCTGGGGTTGGCATACTTGTTGCCCCCCATCTCGGTGCCTGCACGTTGGGGTTTTCCTCGGTGAACGAGAGGGTGGCCTCCCTCCGCATTCGTGTGGGGGGACGGGTTCTGACTGTTGTTTGCGCTTATGCGCCAAACAGCAGTTCAGACTACCCACCCTTTTTGGAGTCCTTGGAAGCGGTACTGGAGAGTGCCCCTCCTGGGGACTCCCTCGTTTTGCTGGGGGACTTCAACGCTCACGTAGGCAATGACAGTGGGACATGGAGGGGCGTGGTTGGGAGGAATGGCCCACCTGATCTGAACTCGAGTGGTGTTTTGTTGTTGGACTTCTGTGCTCGTCATGGATTGTCCATCACAAACACCATGTTCAAGCATAAGGGTGTCCATATGTGCTCTTGGCACCAGGACACCCGGTCGCAGTTCAATGATCGACTTTGTTGTCGTTTCATCTGATCTGCGGCCGTATGTCTTGGACACTCGGGTGAAGAGAGGGGCGGAGCTCTCCACCGACCACTACCTGGTGGTGAGTTGGCTCCGATGGCGGGGGAGGAAGCCGGTCCGACCGGGCAGGCCCAAACGCACTTTGAGGGTTTGCTGGGAACGTCTGGCAGAGTCCCCTGTGAGGCGGAGCTTTAACTCCCACCTCCGGGAGAACTTTAAACACGTCCCGAGGGAGGCGGGGGACATTGAGTCTGAATGGACCATGTTCCACGCCTCTATTGTTGAGGCGGCTAGTTGGAGCTGTGGCCGCAAGGTTGTCGGTGCATGTCGCGGCGGCAACCCTCGAACCCGCTGGTGGACACCAGCGGTGAGGGAAGCCGTCAAGCTGAAGAAGGAGTCCTATTGGGCTTTTTTGGCCTGTGGGACTCTGGAAGCAGCTGATGTGTACCGGCAGTCGAAGCGGCAGGCGGCTCGGCTGGTCGCCGAGGCAAAAACTCGGACGTGGGAAGAGTTCGGAGAGGCTATGGAGAAAGACTTCCGTACGGCTTCGAAGCGATTCTGGTCCACTATCCGGCGTCTCAGGAGGGGGTAGCAGTGCAGTACCAACACTGTTTACAGTGGGGGTGGTGTGCTGCTGACCTCGACTCGGGACGTTGTGTTTCGGTGGGCGGAATATTTCGAAGACCTCCTTAATCCCACCAACACGTCTTCTGTTGCGGAAGCAGAGCCTGAGGACTCTGGGTCGAGTTCTCCCATCTCTGGTGCTGAGGTTGCCGAGGTTGTTAAAAAGCTCCTCGGTGGCAAGGCCCCGGGGGTGGATGAGATTCGCCCGGAGTACCTTAAGGCTCTGGATGTTGTGGGGCTGTGTTGGTTAACGCGGCTCTGCAACATTACGTGGACATCGGGGGCAGTTCCCCTGGATTGGCAGACTGGGGTGGTGGTCCCCCTATTTAAAAAGGGGGACCGGAGAGTGTGTTCCAACTACAGGGGAATCACACTCTTAAGCCTCCCTGGTAAGGTCTATTCAGGGGTTCTGGAAAGGAGGGTCCGTCGGATAGTCGAATCTCGGATTCAGGAAGAGCAGTGTGGTTTTCGTTCTGGCCGTGGAACACTGGACCAGCTCTACACCCTCAGCAGGATTCTGGAGGGGGCATGGGAGTTTGCCCAACCAGTCTACATGTGCTTTGTGGATCTGGAGAAGGCATTCGACCGTGTCCCCCGGGGGATCCTGTGGGGGGTACTCCAGGAGTATGGAGTACCGGGCCCTTTAATAAGGGCTGTCAGGTCTCTGTACGACCGGTGTCAGAGTCTGGTCCGCATTGCCGGCAGTAAGTCGGACTCGTTTCCGGTGAGAGTTGGACTCCGCCAAGGTTGCCCTTTGTCACCGATTCTGTTCATAACTTTGATGGACAGAATTTCTAGGCGCAGCCAAGGTGTTGAGGGGATCCGTTTTGGTGGCTTTAGGATTGCGTCTCTGCTATTCGCGGATGACGTGGTCCTATTGGCTTCATCAGGGCGTGATCTACAGCTCTCACTGGAGCGGTTCGCAGCCGAGTGCGGGATGAAAATCAGTGCCTCCAAATCCGAGACCATGGTCTTGAACCGGAAAAGGGTAGAGTGCCTTCTCCGGGTTGGGGAGGATGTGCTGCCCCTAGTGGAGGAGTTCAAGTATCTTGGGGTCTTGTTCACGAATGAGGGGAGGATGGAGCGGGAGATCGACAGGCCGATTGGTGCAGCGTCTGCTGTGAAGCGGGCGCTATACCGATCCGTTGTGGTGAAGAGAGAGCTGAGCCAAAAGTCGAAGCTCTCGATTTACCGGTCGATCTACGTTCCTACCCTCATCTATGGTCACGAGCTTTGGGTCGTGACCGAAAGAACGAGATCCCGGATACAAGCGGCTGAAATGAGTTTTCTCCGTAGTGTGTCTGGGCTCTCCCTTAGAGATAGGGTGAGGAGCTCAGTCATCCGGGGAGGACTCAGAGTAGAGCCGCTGCTCCTCCACGTCAAGAGGAGCCAGTTGAGGTGGCTCGGGCATCTGGTCAGGATGCCTCCTGGACGTCTCCCTGGTGAGGTGTTCCGGGCACGTCCCACCGGGAGGAGGCCCAGGGCAAGATCCAGGACACGCTGGAGGGACTATGTCTCCCGGCTGGCCTGGGAACACCTTGGGATTCCTCCTGAGGAGCTGGCCCAAGTGGCCGGGGAGAGGGACGTCTGGGCCTCCCTACTGAAGCTGCTACCCCCGCGACCCGACTCCGGATAAGCGGAAGAAGACGGACGGACGGACGGACGGACGATTATTTATGACTTTTCTTTTTATGACTGTTCCTCTGACCAATACTCTCTTTGGCTGGTCCATGACTTTAGACAGACATTAATGGACGGCCATGTCTTGGAAGGTTTGCAGCTGTAGCCTACTGTCTCCAGGTTCAGACGATGGATTGAACAGAGCACTGTGAGATGTTCAAAGCTTGGGATGTTGTTTTATAACCTAACCCGGCTTTAAACCTCTCCACCACTGTCTCCCTGACCTGTCTGCTGGACACATCTCCCTTTTTTTATTTGTTTTTGTAAAAACTATTTAAAACACAACACAAAATGACACGCAACTGACTTTGTGAGGTCTGTGGTTGTGACCCGAAAGAATGGGAAAAGTTTTTGGGGCATGAACAGTTTTATAAAGCACTGAGAGAGGAACTGTAAGATCACATTGTACATAGACATTGTAATAACGGTGATAGTAAAGCTCACAGCGTTAAAAGAGGCATTTTTGTCTTATCTACTAACAATAAGGCAAAAAGACAGGGGAAAAAATTCCAAACAAATGGTGAATCGTGTCAGTGAAGTTATTTCAAGGTAACCACGGACAAATCGATGTTAAGCCCAAGTTAAAATGGCAAACTCATACCCAAGTTAAAACACATATTATAATAACTTAAAATACTTACTGCAGACTGCAGCAGATGTTTTCATGCTACCACTGAGCTATTCATTGCAATGATTTACAGTGAAATTCTGTATTAGAAGTGCAAAGTTTACTTTATATATTAAATGCTTTGAGCAAAATCAGAGTCCTGGTACCTGATCATAGCTGACAACAAACAATTCAAGCAACCAGATGTTGCAACGTACAGATATCCAAAACACAGCAGAACCAGAGTTAAGCATTACCCTTTATTTTAACCATTAACAATACAATATTTATGGACCAAAATTGAGTTACCTTCATACTGACGAACATGGCCGATGGGAATGTTAAACTTCCTTCTTTACTAACTTCCTGTAACAGCTAGCTGTGCTGCACATTAACGAGAGTTTTTATGTAAACAGAAAGAATTGGAAATTGAGTGCCAGCTGTCTCATGTTCCTCTGTAACAGTACAACAGCAGTTGTGGTAAGCATTACTGCTTATTAAAAAATAGGCTGTTCTGCATTGCTGCTTCCCTGCAGACCCAGAAATCAGTCCCTTATTAGTCTCTATTGTCTATTATCAGTTATTTCTAATCTTTTAGGGACCTATGATGGTTACTTTTAAGACTCGCAGCCTCAGACTCTCACCCACCAAGTGATTGCAAAAAAAAAAAAAAAAAAAACCCACATGAGATGTTGTATAACATCATTAGTATTTCTGCATTAGAGCCACTTTTCTATGCATGTTTGTCCACAGTTGAGGAGGAGAACCCAGAGTTCTGGAGGTCAAAGGCCAGGCAGACTTTACAATCAGTACTGGACAGGAAGCTGAACACCAATGTCGCCAAGAACATCATGCTATTCCTTGGGGATGGTAAGTTACATAAAGCACAGTAAGTATTTTCCTTATTCTCCTGGCACAGAGAGAAAATCTAAGACAAGATGAGCAGAGGGTGTGCAGTTGTATCGGTGTAAATGATACTGTCAATACAACAGGAATGTATGCAAATGGTTGTGGTGTGTGCCTCAGGAATGGGATTAACAACCTACACTGCAGCCCGCATCCTCAAGGGACAGCTGCAGAACCAGCCTGGAGAAGAGACAGTGATGGCCATGGATACCTTTCCACACGTGGGGCTGGCTAAGGTGGGTACAGCACAGTGACATATGAAAATCACCAACTTTGTTATGAAACTGCAGACCTGCAGAATAAAGCATTGAACAGTTATGTTTCATAAACAACAGCAAAAAATCCCAATGGATAAATCTTTCCTAGAAGAGCTGCTCAGTCTCACATATCCTTATATGGAAATGCTATACAAGATTTTATTTATGTGTACCGGTCTTGGCTTTATTGTCATTGCTTGTGAATTGCTGACTTTTGTTTTGGTTCATGAAAATTAACTACTGTCTGTTCAATTAAGTTCAATTAAATTTTATTTATAGGTATAAGTAGGGAAACTTTAGGTGACTTTTGTTGAACAGCAAACATATCCTCCCCCTGTGTAGTGAGAAAAAACTCTCATTCCTTTCCATAATTACCAAGACAGAGATGGGTGATTTTATCAAAGTCAGAATTTATTTTTTCTCAGAAAACTTCTGGTCTGATCTAACCTCCTCCATTCTGCTCTAACTATTCATTCCCTTATGTACCAGTGTTTTTTATGCAAGATGTCACACCAGTTTTTCACCCACCAGGGTCTGCTGGAAATGTCCCAGGTCCTAGCAAGACAAAAACAATAACAGTAGACATAACCAACTCTGCAGCTGCACAGGGAGTCAGTCTTTCTTTTCACCTCCTACAGAGTTTAAAAAAAGAGGCTTCGCTCCAAATTTTTATTTAAAACCCTGTTTAAGGCTAAGGTATGGTTGGAGATTAAGATTCACACTGAAGCACTGACCTTTTTCTTCATTGGAATCAAATTGAACTTCACCTCTCTGATGATATAGAGAAAGTGCCTTTCTAGCAGTCCACAGCCTGTCTGGATCTTAAAAGATTAACAATACACCAGTAGAGGACTGGACAGTACCACTATTCATAAGTGCTATTGCTGATTGGGGTGAGTGTTCTGTGCAGACCTACAGCGTAGACTTCCAGATTCCAGACAGCGCAGCCACGGCCACCGCGTATTTGTGTGGAGTAAAAACGAACCTGAACACCATTGGAGTCAGTGCAGCAGCTCGCAACGGGGTCTGCAGAACTCAGAAGGGGAATGAGGTCACCTCCATCATGAAGTGGGCCAAAGATGCCGGTAAGGTCACCATATCAATTCTGAGGACATAATAACCCCATAATCTTTTTTTGCAAGTGGATGAAATTTTTTTTTCTCCTAATTTGAAGGTTTATGGCATAAGCTGTGGGTAGGTGCAGCCTCACCGTACCCACAGTTGGTTTCAGATATGCTCTGTGCATTCTAATTATCTAATCAGTGGTTATTTGGCGGATGATGTTAATAGTCTAATAAACAAGCTAAAGGTTCTTTTGCACCACATAAACCACTTTTCGAGTTCCTAAAATATTTGTTTTCACTTTTAAGTGACTGTCGATCATTGGTTTTAATTGATGGCTGCACTAGCGTCTCCGGCACAACAGGAACCAGACAATGTATAAAGTAGCTGTGTTATAAGATTAAAAAAACTAAAACAAACCAATCAAATGGTACAATCTATCTGGTATACACAGTAGGTGTAAGCTAAAATTATGAGCTCCACAATTGAACGTGAATGCTTTAAGCCTTACAGCATTTACCTGTGTTGAAGACTCTTATTTTCAAGTAAGAAAGGAAGTATTTCTTGATTTGCATTGTTTTATTTACAGAGTTATTAATATTCTTTTGGGGAGCAGAAACTGTTTCAGAGAACAAGTTTAGACACAGATGCTTTGTATGCACTGTGAGAATACCAAGACTGGCTAACTGTTAATTATGCTGAATTTAGTTTTTGGTGTTTTCTGTTGACACACTTCCTTTATGTTAGTGTGAAGAACATTAATCCTCTCTATTTTAAAATCACAAAGAATTCAACTGATCATATTTAGACTTGATATTTTTTACAATGAACAGAAATTCTGGTTCAGTGTTCAAATCCTAAACATGGTTTAAGATTTGCAGAATTGTTATTTGGAAAATGCACAAAGGAAGCATTCTCCTGCTTTTTAGGCATTAGGACCACCTTAGAATTGGCCATAAATATAAACCACAGCATATGGGAACCTAGACTGGAATATTTTACTCTCATTACAATTTGTTTAAAACAAATGTTATGATTTGTAAAAACTTTATTTGTTAAAAAAGGGAATTCCTAGTTTATTATTACTAAAAGTTAAAAGGTTTATTGCTAAACCTATCTCTAAAATTTTGTGTTGTTCTTGTGAACCTATTGTGTGCAAGCGTGAAGTTTTGTTGCACACCTAGAATGCGGAGTATGACTGGTCTCATTATAAACAAACTGATCTAACTTGGTGAAGCAGCTAGTTGTGTTGCAACTCGTTCTATCTGGTACCCAGTTACAATAGGGAGACAGTTCTAATAAAGTTGTATTTTTCATTTTAGTCCTCATCTATTTACTTTGATCCTTTACCCAGGATGCATCAGGTGAATTCTGTTTGCAGCTACCAGACTGGCTTTTTAACATGTAAGAACAAAGTGTAAAACACAGAACTAAAATATAGCAAGCCATCATGGTGTAGTCGTTTAATGGAAAATCCACTGTATGCAACCAGACAAATTTACTGGTGTAGAAATTTGAGCAGAATACGTGACTATGCCCCTCAAACTTGGTATTGATTTGGCAATTTCTGTGCTTCTAAATCACAGAGAGCGCATTTGTTGTTGTAACAATTTGTAATTTTCTGTTGTCAAGAGCCAGGCCTAGCATCACATCATCAAAGAACGTAATTTGTTATTTTGGAAAGCCAAAATCCTTCTCAATCCGCTCTCAGCAGCTCTATTTATCCGTTTTAGAAGCTGACATTTATTTTGTGGTGGTCCTTAAAGAATTTGCCTACTCTTTAGTACACATATACCTGCGGTCGTGTAATTATCAGATTGGTCAGCTATATTTGTTTTGATTGCTTGTCTTTTTGGTAACTAATGGAAAACGATCCACTGAGTGTAGGAATAATCCAGCGTGCCTTTAGGTCCATGTCCAACACGCTCCAGCAGAAGCCACAGGTTAAGCTTTGTCCAGTTAAAGGTGCAGCAGCAAACAAGTAGGCCTGTTGAGACATACTTGCAAAAGAATATTACTGTAGTGATGATTATAAGGTTAAAAAATGTAAACAAGATACTGGAGAAAAACACAGAGAGATGCAGTGTGATGTCAAAGTCCATCTGAAATATTAGCTTTAGGTCTTCACATTTTGGCTATTTTTAGTTCTATGTAAAATAATGAAATTATTGCTTATTGCTCCTTTAAGTTTACATTTTCTCATATATGCACATCCTCTTGATATTGTGAATTTCTAAAATAGTTTTAATTTGTGAAGCTCTGAAGATGAGCTTTGTTGTAATTAAGAGTGGAATTAAGAGTACACTTTGTAACATGCTGTTAAAAGCATCAGAAACGTACACATATAAAGTGGATAAGTGCTGTGCGGAAATAAGACAGAGTATAACAAAACAAAATGGTGGAATGGCTTCAAATGTGGAAGAATAATAATGACTGAAAAAAAAAGATCAAATCTGGATAGAAATAGACATAAAGACTTGCAGCAGAGACTACACATAGGAATGGAGGCTGTCCACAAATAAAACAGAAATGAATCTTTATGGAGCTGGCACAGTTGGGTGTTGCACCAGAGAACCCCTCAGGGCTGCAACAAACCTCAGTTTTACAGCTTAGCTCAGCTCTTTGACTGCACCTTGACCCTGATCGAGTTCCACAGATATCAGGGGCTGTTACGCTGTTTTTATACAGGGATGTTATTACACTGAAGATATTCTCAGTCTTTGACCTGAGAAGGACTCTGCAGCACATCATTAAAACACACTGCAGACGAGCCATATTCCTACTTCAATTTGTTGTGGGACGGAGCTTCTGTGGAGGAGCAGGCCTAGCTGTCTTTGTAGATGCCGCAAGATGTATTTATTTGTCTAAAGTAGTGTTTTTTTTATATTTTTACTGTAAGAAACCTCAAATCTTTTAAGAACTAAAACTAACTAAGCTTCAGAACCCATCAAGTACAAAAGCTTTTTTTCCCCCTTTCGTTTAAACCTGCCTGAAGCACGTCATCCGCTGAACTTCCAAGACAGGGCAAGTTTATTTAAAAAGCACTTTTCAAAGTGCTTCCACCCGCACAAAACTGATTCTTGAATATTTATGCTAAAATTTATACTTCCTACATTTAAAATGATGTTCATGGTAATAAAGGCTAAAGCTGTCAAAGCTGTCCTTTTGTTTGCTTGCTTGTTTTTTTTTTTTTAGCCAACCATCTCAAAGGTATGACAGTTTTTTCTCTCTGCAGGCCAGGCCTGGGCTGGTAGTAGATGTCTTAGATCTGATGAGCTTTGTTAATAATGCTGAAAAAATATATAATCCTGCCACAATATGAAAGTTTTACATATGCTTGTGAAGATTCTCAGTCATCAAGGTCATGGTCATTCCAAAAAAGTAAAGAAAAAAAACAAAACAACTGGACTTTGGAACTCCACACTACTCCAGACATTTTGAAAAAATATAACTATAACAAAGGTGTGATTTTTCTTTTCTTTACAGTTATGTTATTTGAACACAGAAGTTCTGAAAGTCGCTCTGCTCATATTACCCTAACCCATGAGACTGATTTCCAAATCAGCTTTATCTATCTATCTATCTATCTATCTATCTATCTATCTATCTATCTATCTATCTATCTATCTATCTATCTATCTATCTATCTATCTATCTATCTATCTATCTATCTATCTATCTATCTATCTATCTATCTATCTATCTATCTATCTATCTATCTATCTATCTATCTGTCTGTCTGTCTGTCTGTCTGTCTGTCTGTCTGTCTGTCTGTCTGTCTGTGTATATATATATATTATATATATATATATATATATATATATATATATATATATATACATTATCGATAACTAGAAACAAAGCTTCTTGAGTTCAGACACTAAAGTTCAAAGCAGTGTCAGCTAAAATTTATAAACTGAACTTCAGACAGGAGCAGCAAACATAAACAGACAAAAAGAGCAGCTTGTCGAGAAGTAACAATCTTTGCTATTAATGGATTATTGTTTGAACCCTGACTTGTTAAAAGTGTGGGTTTTCAATGTATAATAAAATTTTCTTTATTAATTAATGTACTAGTTGTACATTTACAAATATTAACTGACATTTTCTTCTAAGAATGTGGAAGGAAGATTTGGTGATTTGTGATTTGAAACAAAACCCAGCAACGGTCAAAGGCAGAATCTGAACAGTTTCTCTATGACTGGTGCCAATATTTAAATATCAAGGCAATGAGGATCAATAATACAAAGCAATTATTTCCTTTACATTAAACCAGTAGTTTTTTTTATCTGTATGACCTGGGATCAGAATTTGGACTGTGGACAGTGTTTTGTTTAAATGTGATATTAACCTAAAACTGGGGAAATAAATGTTTCTACACTTTGACAGTATTCTTTATTTAAAAAATGTGACTCCATCCATCCATCTTCCTACACGCTTATCTCTCATGGGGACACGAGGGGTGCTGGTGCCTATCTCCAGCTGTCAGCGGGTGAGAGGCGGGGCACACCCTGGACAGGTCGCCAGTCTATCGCAACACAGAGACAGACAGGAGAACCATTCTTACACACACTCACACCTAAGGAGAATTTAGAGAGGCCAATTAACCTAACAGTCATGTTTTTGTGGACTGTGGGAGGAAGCCAGAGTACCCGGAGAGAACCCATGCATGCACAGGGAGAACATGCAAACTCCATGTATGCCTGGTTCGAGTCCCAGGATGAACCCAGGACCTTCTTGCTGCAAGGCAACAGTAAATGTGACTCATTTGGTCACATTAAAACAAATGCACTTGTGTGATTGTGTTGGTATAAAAATATTAGTTTTACTCTGTTTTGTGTTGCAGGTAAGTCCGTTGGCATTGTAACGACCACGCGGGTGCAGCATGCCACCCCAGCAACCACCTACGCCCACAGTGCCAGCAGGAAGTGGTACAGCGACGCAGACATGCCTGCTGCAGCTAAGGAGGACAACTGCACTGACATAGCATCCCAGCTGATCAGAAACATAGACATCGATGTAGGTTATATTGTAACAGGAGTCATTACTTTGGAAAAGTATTTAAGTGTAAGCATGTGCATTTTTTTCCCCAGGTGATCATTGGGGGAGGCAGAAAGTACATGACACCTAGGTACACCAAAGACCCAGAGTACCCCTGGGATCTGTCTTCCTGGGGGAAAAGAAGAGATGGACGAAACCTAATCCAGGAGTGGCAGAGCATGAAAACAGGAAAGGTAGCTCTTCAGATATCCAGCGCTGACTCACTAATTGTAAAACTCGAACTAAACACAGTTTACTGGTCTAGTGTATGGAAATTAGCTCAAGTGGGAAAATTTAAGGCTTTAAGAGGCTTTTCTCACAAATGAAAGCAGGACCAAAAACGTATTTAAACTGACTTTAAAGCCTGAGGTTATCTGCAGCCCTCAGAGCAGGTCTGATGATGGACGTCACAAAAAGGACTTTTTTAATTGGAATGCTTTATTCACTGATGCGAGAAAAACAAACTGTTAAATTAAACTGTTTGCATTACAGAAACATGTAAAACACAGAATGATCAAACAATTGACTTCTACTCTATTAAGTGTCTTGTTCTTGTGTTACAGGTAGCTCACTATGTATGGAATAAAACCGATTTTGATGCTGTTGACCCTGAAGCCACAGACTACCTCATGGGTAAATATTTTTTCCCTTGTTTTGTTGATTCTCCTTTGATGTATTATACATTTCTCTAAGGTTAAGACCCAGCTTTCTGGCCTTCAGTAAAACACCCATTAACATGAGCCTTATGCCCTTGGGTTTTACTGGACTCATTCCACTTTGTCCTGGTGATGCTAGTCTTGAATACCTGTATATTTTATCAGGAAGCTCTGTAACTGCCTGCAGATTTTTTAAGGAGCAAATATGCTACACTCTGATGGCTAAACAGGAACACACACACACACACACACACACACACACACACACACACACACACACACACACACACACACACACACACACACACACACACACACACAAAATTGTGTGACTTCAGGTGGAATATCCTAACTAACCAGTGTAAATCTTCTAGATCGTCCGCTCTTTTCCAAACAGAGCATCATTAAATAAGTTCAAGATGAGATTCCTTCACGTTCCTCAAGTAGAAATAAAAAAAACGTTCAGTTCAAAGCTTTCAAAAACGTGAGCTCCACTCCTGAACACACAACAGTGCTTATAGTTGTCTTTCAACTTCCTTTTAAATTTTAGTTTAGGTGAATTAATCTGTATCTTGGGAAAAAAAATCAACTTTTTGTGTCTTGTGCTTGTGACTTGGAGACACAGTTTACAGAAGCAAATATAGCTAAATGCAGCCAGTGCCCTCAAAGCATGACTATTTGCGTTTTTAATCAGTGCTTTCACATTTGTTCTTCAGATATTTACTATTTTGAGAACACTGCATAGGCCTCCAGTTTACTTGAAAAAATATGGAAACGGTTCATGGCGAGGACCAGAAGGGACTCGAGATTGGATTTTTGAAGTACCATCGGCGTGTAAATCCCTACAGCAGCATTTTTGATCAGCTGGTGAAAACATCTGCAGGAGACCAATGTTATGTAGATGTGACCTGTTTGGACCTCTTTACTGTGACTTTTAAGTTAGATTTTTCAACGTTGTTGCTTAACATCGGGTGACAACAAGCAACTTCAGCTCAAATGATGTATTCTAAAACATGGACATGAGGAAAACTCTCATTCAACAATAGAGCATTGACAGCTCAAAAATCTTTGACCTAGATCGGGGTCTTTCTTATACCTCTGTTCTTCGATTGCCAACTGGGGTCTGGGGTCTGGAGCGCGCCACCTGATCCGGGGTCTTGGCTGGCGATTGTTGTAGGGCCCAGGTGACTTGCAGAGACTGGGGCTGACACTTCTGCTCTCCCCGGTAATGGGTAGGGGGGAGGGGTGGCTAGGGTATGGAAGTTATTTTTTTGGGGGGGGGGGGGGGGGGGGGGGGGGTTCTGGTTGAGCTGCCCGTTGAGGTCATGTTGGACCCATCCCCGGGGGACTTGTGCCGGGGATCGTCTGTTCCAGGTACGGGATGGGGGTCTGAACTGCTCCCTCTCCCGAGAACATCTCAAGTCTCTGCCAAGTGTGGAGCCCATCCCCCCTGTCCTGCCCCCCTCTGCTGGCTGGCGCCTTGGCCCACTGGTGCATTGGTGGTACTCGGTGTCTAGGGGTGGATGCCTGTGTGGGTGTCGACCCATTCCTGGCGGCTGCTTCGCGGGGCCTGGCACCTCGGGGCTCCCATCGGGGGGCAGGGCACCCCCGGGGCCTTGGGTCCCTGGGGCCCATGGCCGGTTCCACTTCAGCGTAGCTGGCTGCCAGCGGAGCCCACTGGCTCGTCCCCGCGGCTCCTGGGGGCTTCGGCATTGCGGCGGCTGGGGGACTTTCTTGGGGCTGTCTCTCCTCTTGGTGGGGTGGGGGGCAGATTTCCTGTGTTGCCCCCTCCTCTTGGGCACCTTTACTTTGGGGTCCCTTTAGGCACCTGGGGTTTTGGGTCCCCATGCGCTTGCCTCGGTGCTCTAGGGAGGGCGGGTCTTTGGCTCTTCACTACAACTATTGAGCATTTTTTAACATGGATAAACCTTACATATACAAGTGCACTCTCACAAACAACTACAGGTGCTGGTTTCCAGGCCCATATTTTTATCTTCAGCTACCACATTATTCATGTCAGATTAAATAATATTACATATACTTCACCGATGGTATCAAGGTGTTACTTTATTGTATCTGTAATACTATATCCGTTGGTTGTGCTGTTCTTTTTACATCTCTCTTTGCAGGTGATGAAGCAGATTGAAGACATTTTATCATTCTCTCCCTTATATCTCCTCTTTCACCTTTTCTCCCTTTTTTTTCTTTTCCTTTTCTACTTTCTCATTGTAGTGTCCATATAACATGAAATACCTGCATGAATTATAACAAAACTATTCACATGTTTAAATCAAGCGGTGCACAATGGCGAAAGCCGTACTGCTCCACTTGTGAAAGTAAAATCTGTTGGGCTCTGTTTGGCATTAAGACAATAATTCTTATTGCCACATTGCCAGACAGGACACTATGACAAAAAAAAATAAATAAAAAATCTTTGACCTATCAGGAGGAGGAGATCTTGTCATCTCCTGCCTCCCACCGTGATTCAATACTTCTTATGCTATGAAAATGAAGACAGTAGTGGGATAAAAGCCGCGGCGCTGGGCCTCTGGTTAAACCCAGGTTAAAATGCATCATTCCAATCTGGCTTGCCTGTCTCTTCGCAGCTCTGTTTGAACCCGGGGATCTGCGCTATGAGGTAGATAGGGACCCAAGCAAGGACCCGTCCATTGTTGAAACCACAGAAAAGGCCATCCGGATCCTGCAGAAAAACCCAAAAGGTTTCTTCCTGCTAGTGGAGGGTAAGGAACAACTGTTTTAATCTTGTGGCAGCTCTTGTACAGATGGTGCCTCTATTTGTTGCAGATACAATTTTTTGTTGTTTAACGGTTTCACAGATCACAGTAAAAATTGTTCTGTTGTTTTTTTTTTTCACCTGTCTTGGATGGTTTGGGATTATTCTCATGCCAGCCGCTCCATCTCTGCCTTTCAGAACGCTTTACTTCAGAAAGGATGTACCTGCAGTAGATCCGGTAGCTTGACATCGATTCTGCCCACAGCTCAACGAGTTTGCCGCAGCGCATGCTGTAGTGGGGGGTGGAGGGGCTGATGTGTTTCTCTTTCACTCGGCTGCTGCGCTGGCCTCCTTATCCATCTCTCCTTTAATCTGGGGACACATTGCTTCAACCAATGCCTTCACAATGGCTTAAAAATAACAGGCAAATGCAGAAATAGAAGCAGGCATATGGTGCACCCAGTCACTGACAGCTCCCAGAGATCTCAGCTGGCCTCTAATCCACTTTCCAATATAAAGCATTCATACTTCATAAAAAAAAAAAAAAATTGTTGACACATCACAACCACAAACTTTACTGTATTTTGGGCTGAGATTGATGGGATGAGCCAACACAAAATAGCATTTTATTGTGTCATTGAATGGAAAAGGAATCATGTTTTTCTTTTATTTATGATTATTTCAAACATCATTTTGTGTCATTTGAGAAATGCCATACTTAGAACAAACTACACATATGGTAATTTAAGACCAGTCAACCCAGTTAGCCCTTTTCTTTCTCTTTATGAATTATTACATTATAATATATTGTGTAAGCCATGATGCAGTTTATAGCCTTTAAGATTTATGGCTGATTTAACTGTTCTCTGTTTATTATAAAATAAATGCAGTGCTTTCATTAAAAAAACAACAACTAAACAAACAATGATTACACCTGCTGGTGCTAGGTTAGCATAACATAAATACTACAAATGTAATGATTACGGCTGGTGAACCCGATATTCAGCCGGACACAGAGGTACATTTAAAAGGTTTATTGTGAAGAAGATGAATAATGACAGGTGAGGCAGAGAAACAGAACCAGACCAGGCAGATTAATTTTGGCTGAAGGTGAAGGCAGTCAGGGATGAGGAGGAGACCAGAGGATGTAGGTAGTGAAAGACCAGAACAGGCGATGTAGACCATTAAACCACCAGAACGGGCAGAGCAAGCAGCTGGAACTCATGGAGGAAACAGGCAGAACTGCAGCATTCAGACACAGGTGACCTTAATAGAAGAGTCCATCTGGCTGAGCACACAGGAACTGGTAATGGCAGGACACATCACACTGGACAAGAAGAGAAGAGGCGTTCTGGTAGGGATGAGTTGGCTGAGGCAGGTCTATGTAGGCCGGTGAACAGGTGACCAGAGTTGACAGTAATTACTGGCAGCAGGTGGAGCTGATGTGAGCTAATTGACTGGGGCAGAGCTGATAGGATAGTGGCTGAGAGGTGACAGGCTGAAGAAAAGTCCAAAGACAAAACAAACAAAAAGCCAAATCATGACAACTATAAAAGTGTTATCTATTAAACGTATTAGTATTATAATTTTGATACACTTAAGTAAAAAAAAAAAAGATTGAAAACCTCTAAACTCAGTAGTTTTTAGGTGGGTCCTTTATGCATGCTGCTCTTTAAAGAATATCACAAACATACTAAACTGGTATGAGCCAGTTAAGTAGTCAGCTATCTGGTCTGAGAGACGCTGCAGTCAGTCTTTAAGCAGCTCTGAGGGTGATCTGTGGCTCTCCTTTGGCTTCCACTCTATGATTGTCCAGGTTTTTGAAGACAAGACACATTCTCAAACAGCTGAATTTGTCTTTCATCTACAACTAGGCAAAGAAGAATTGCTGCAATCTTCTTTTCAGTTGGCCAACTAATGATGAACAGCAACAGGTGGGGGGGGGGGTGCTTTGGAGTGTTGTTGTAATAGTTTTTTCAACCATAACTTTTAAAAACATGACTCATGTCATGAGCTCACTAACCAACCCCCTCAACCTTCAGCGTCCGAAAAGATAAAACCATAAGTTATGCTGCACTCAGGATCCAAATTCCTGGTAAGATATCTTTTTTTTTTTTTTGGTACTATTTGCAACATTTTCATATAACATTTTACAGGATTAAAGAAACAAAGACAAAGATGAGAACTGTAGACTAAGGCAAAGTAGAATGGAAGGTTGCTTTGCGATTCAAAAGTCAAAAGCTCAGCTAAAAACAAGCAGTTTAGAAGAGAAATTTGATTAGTAACACTAGATTTATTTTTCTTGTCGCCTAAATAGGCCGGGCTTTCTATCCCTCTCCATGCCCCCCGTGCAGCTTCCTCTTTAAGCCTCTCTGTTCTACGTGTGTCCAGGCGGTAGAATCGACCAGGCCCACCACGCAGGCCGGGCTTACATGGCCCTCCATGAGGCCGTTGCTTTCGATGACGCCGTCGCCAAGGGCCTCGAACTCACCAGAGAGGAGGAAACTCTCACTATAGCGACGGCCGACCACTCCCACCCTATCACCTTCAACGGATTCCCCTTTCGAGGGCAGAGCATTCTGAGTAATTTCAGCCTGAATGTTTGTCTGAAAGTTTTGGTGCAATGTTTGCTCTGACGTTGAGCCTGCAGAGGTGCTTGCTTCTCTTTTCCCCCACTTAAGCCTGTCTCTTCCCATTCCTTTCTGCCTCCAGGCATGTGTGTGTGTGTGTGTGTGTGTGTGTGTGTGGTTGTGTGTGTGACTGCACCTGCTTCCTCACAGCTTCAGAGTGCTTCAGCCATCAGCAGCCTGACATTTCCTCTGCTTTCTCTTCCCTAAGATTGCAGCCTAGGTAAACACATAGCTGGCAGCCTCTCTCCTGCTCGCCTTTCTATTTCAGTCACTTCCCTGTTCTTCGTCTCTCCTCCCTCTGCCTCTCTCCAGGCATCGACCACAATGCTTCCCTAACTCCCACCTTCTCCTATAGCAGAACCTCTTTACCTGATGGAGAGTCTCCTTACCCTCCCCTCACGCTGTTGACCCCTTTACCATCGGCTTTCAGTGTTTTCTATTCCATAACTTTTGTGCTTACAGTGAGACAATTCAGCTCTTTAATGAAGACAAGGGTGTAACTTCTCAATTAAAGGGCCACAAGAAAGATCCAGAAAACCTGAAGTTCTTAAAAGTATGAAATTAAAAACAATCATAACCAGCATTCCTGTTTTTTTAAAGCAGCATATTAATTCAACAGCATACTTTCCTGACACAAAAAGAACACCACCTTATTAAGACAGAAATAAATGACCCGTATGCATAATAGCATGACACGTGTAAAGGAAACAGATTGTTTTTGTGACAAAAACAGCTTTGTAGTGAGGAGATGTCAAAAGTGAACATTCATCTGCCATACAGCTAAAGATGGAGAAAGCCATTTTACTTTTCTCAAAGATGCCTGAAAAATTGACAGGTTATGTTAAAATAAACGGGTCAAGAGAACAGAAGTCAACTCAGAACTTCAGGCCTCTATCTAAAAGAATAGTCCCGAGGGATCACTAGCTGCTGTGGTGAGCTACAGGTAGACTGAACTAGCCAAAATGTGCTTTTAAATCCCCGGGAAAGGAGCAGTCCCCCCCCCCCCCCCCCCCCCCCCCCCCACACCCCCAGTTTCCAAGCTACTGCTTTCACATCCTCACTGATTACTTTGCTATGATGCTTTAGTTTTGGCTGGCTATTGTATTATTATTTGTTGCTTGGTCCTTGGTTTACATTTTCTTGCATGTTTCGCAACTTTGGGCGTGGAAATGGATGCAACTATCATGATCTTCAAGCTCGACTAGAAACGAAAAGGTGAAGTTAGAAAAGTGGTGGTACGGGTCCCTCTTTTGTTCCACCTCTCCTGCTTCTGCAGAGCGCTCTGTGTATTTTTATTCACCTGTATCCCTCTTTCTTTAATATGACTCCACAGAGCTGTAAGCAGCTCTGCTTAGCGCTTCGATTTTCTCTCTGCTTCCTTTATCGTTTGAATCACAGCGAGCTTTTTTGTACCTGAACTGGACTTTTACAGACGTTTTCCAACAAAATCCAAGGCAAGCCCCCGATATCTGAAGGATGTACTGAAATAAGTTCTCACTCTTTAAAGATAGCCCACAAACATATCAATATCAGCCTTCTAAGCCTGTATTGATTGGGCCACAGCTGTGTGGTTGTTTCTTGCGGATTCCACCTTTCAGCTCCCTCTGCACCTCCCTCACCCCCCCCCCCCCCTTCCTCAATCCTCCTCCTTCCTCTCCCAGCAGTGCAACAGTGATTAATGGCTCTGTGAAACTCGAAGCTCTTCATCAGCAGGGAGACTCGCCAGGCTAATGGCTCATCTGGAGAGAAACACAGAGATACTCAACAAGCTTGAGACCTCCTGGAGCACTCTGGGGATGCGCAAACCCCCTCCTTCCTCTGTGCGCGTGTGTTTCTGTAACCGCTGTATGTGGGTAGAACTCAGAAAGGACTAATCTTTTTGTTTTCCAGGTAAATCTCCTTTGTGGGGTACAGACTTTTTACCTTACACCACGCTGATGTACGGCAACGGACCTGGTCACAAAATCATTGATGGCAAGCGCCCTGACATCCGCAATGTCACCACCAGTAAGGCACATTGTTTTTTTTTTTGTTTTTTTTTTGTCCTCAGACAGACAGATATACTATAGCAGCTGGAATTCTGACAAATTACAAAATTCACCTTTGTTTTGTCTCCTTACAACCACTAACTTAATGTGTTTTATGGGGAACGTATGTGAGACTTTGTTGCATTATTTTGAAGGGGGAAAAAAATCACACATTCTTTAACATGCTTGACAAATAAGAATTTGGGGTGTGCATATTGTAATAAGTTGTAAAAATCCAGCAGACAGGTCAGGAAAGTTTAAGGCAGTGTTGGGTTTTAAAACAATTTCCTAACCTTTAAAGAAGTCACCGAGTTCTGTTCAGTCCATCATCTGAGAATCTGTGGACAACAGGGCAACCATTACTTGTGCAAGCCACAAATCTGACCTTTATGAAAGAGTGGCAAGAAATGTGCCAATTTTTAAGAAGCAAGTCATAAAGCAAGTCCAGATTGTAGTTTGTCCCGAGCCTTGCTCAGGATGCACTAAACACGTAAAAGAAGGTGCTCTAGTCAGTTGAGACAAAAGCTTAATTCTTTTGACTCACCTGAAAACACAAATTGTGAAAAACCAACAGCGCTCGAGTCGTCACGCTAAGCACACCATTGTTATGGTGAAACAAAGTGGCGGTAGCATCGTTCTGTGGAAGCTTTTCTTCAGCATGAAAGGAAGGCTAGTCAGAGTTGAAGGGAAGATGGAAGGAGCTAAAGAAAGGGCAAAGCTGGAAGTAAAACTAGTTAGTGGCCAAAAATAAGAGAACGTTGGATGTTCAGCTTCCAGCAAGACAACAGGCCTGAACATACGGCCAGAGCTTAATGTTTGGGGTTCTATTATTTTCATGTACTGGAATGGCCTAGTCAAAGTCTAGACCTAAATCCAATGGGGACCCTTTGGCAAGGCTTGAAATTTAATGTTCCCAGGCACCGTCCATCTAATCTGACTGATATGTTACACTGAAGAATGAGTAAACCTTTCAGTTTCCAGATATGCAAAGCTGGGAGAGGTGTACCCCAAAAGGTTTGATGCTAAAAGTTTATTCTAGTATTGAGTCAGAGGAGCTAAAAACTAATGTGCATCACAATTTTCTGATTATTTTGTTTTTGCTCAATGAAAACTCTTGTCAGTCAGGTGGTTTGACCCACTAGATCCCTGTGGTTGTGTTGCTTTTCAAGTAAAATCAATTTAGCCTTTCTTTTCTCTTGCTACCTGTGCCGTTTTGCACATTTATTGGCTGCAGCCTTTTATATTTCATATTTAGGCAACCAAACCATGTAATTAGTCAAACAAAGCCTTCTCTATTAGTAAGAACATGATCTGTGTGTTAACAGCGAATGCAGGTTGGACACTGGACAGTTAAATAACTCTCTGTATATTTTGTCTTTTATAGAGGATAAAGACTACGTCCAGCTTTCTGCCGCCCCTGCAAAGTCGACCACCCACAGCGGGGAGGATGTGGCAGTGCTGGCCCGCGGACCCATGGCTCACCTCTTCAGCGGGGTCCATGAGCAAAATTACATAGCCCATGCTATGGGCTACGCTGCCTGCGTGGGTTCCGACCTGAGGCACTGCCAGGGGGAGGCCAGACCGCCTGTGGACCCCATCAACAGGTCTGGGGCTGTTCAGGTTTCAGCAGCTCTGTTCAGCAGCCTCATCAGTTTGCTGCTGGCCTTAACCGTGCTCATGTAAGACCCCCCTTATGTAAGACCCTCTCCCACTGAGGGAGGCCTTAGAGGTCAGAATGGGCACGGAGTGAGTGACTTGCTCATGGTCAGGATGGCCACCATTGTAGCTTCAGGATCTGTTGCCGCCGGCAAAGCGTCTTGATAAGAGAGACTGAATGGCTACAGTTTGCTTTGTTAATTCATCTGGTGCAAAAGTTGGGAGCTTTCAGGGTCTCTGTTTTTCACTAATAAAATCAACCATGATTAATGACGCATGTGTTAACTCTGTTTTGTACTGACATTTATAGGTTTATCTGCTTTCATCGTGAGAAGTAAAAAAGAAAAAAAAGAAAAACACAAATCATGAAGTAAAACAGTCTTGTTTAAACCTTAAACCATAAACTGGTGGCACCTTTTTATAATCAAGCTTTAAAAGTTTGGATGTTTCCACAGACAAAAAAAAAGACTGATCCTGAATAAATTAACCCTGCAGCTCTGTTTTGGCCTAGCTAGAGGTTCTTGTTCACACAGTGGGCGATCTTGTATTGCTCCTCTCACGTTAATTGTCAGATAGGTAAAAAATTTACTTATACTAATACTTAATCCTATAGAACATGCTTGTACTCATGACCTAAAATTATTCATAACATGCACTTAATGAGTTACAGCCTATATAGGCACAATACTAGATTATACTACTGTAAAAGGAACAAGTTATCATTATCATACATTTTGTTATTAATTAAATAGTCACATTACAAATTTGATGTGAATTTTATTCTTTCCCTTTAAACGATCAGTCATGATGGACTCAGGAATCAGCGCTTTATCAGCACTTTGACTTCTTAGGGCGTGTAAGGCCTCTCCATGTCCTGGGAAACCTCCGCTCTGACTTCCTGGCTCTCAGGCACTCAGCTAGTGAAGGATAGTATACCACCTCCTCACCTTTCTCTCTTCCCAAGGAGTTCAGACCTGCTGTCACCACAACTGGCCTGGGTGGCTCTGAAGGATGGGACTGGGCAACAGGTATTGGTCCAATAGCCTTAGATGTTTATATGGAGTCAGTCTTTCAATTCCCCGTCTCAACACTATAGCTGATAAGTGAAACGATACTAGCTGTTTTGAGTTATTTGCGGTTCAGCAGTTGATGAAACTGCTGATGGTGTCACACAGAAAAATCTTTTGTCAGGAATGACGGGAAATCAAAGGTTTTCAGAACTGCAGCAGGGAGGCAGTTTCCTGAATGTTGTAGGCAGATCAGTCTCATCTTGACTAAAAAACAGTGAAAGACATTTCACACTTGGCCGTGGTGATCAGACGGAAGGTCATAACTGTGTATTTAGATGGGACCTACACACGTCACTTTTTCTGTTCTGACATGACATTGACGTGTCCCACTTCTAAACATTGCTGACTTCCTGAAACCTACTGCCCTGTCTTAAAGGGCAGCTTCAATTGAGAAACAAGAGTAGAAGATGACGTGTGTCTAGGGACATCTTCAATATGACATGTTGGCAACAAATGTGTCAAAACCCTCTACTAACTTTATCAAAGATGGAGAAATGTCCACACAATATCCCATGAAAGGCCTCCATCAAAACGTTTGAACCACACGAGAGTTCAAGGTGTGACAATAACTAATGGTAACAAGCACAGCTATAAAATGAAGAAAAAAACAGAATTATTTGATAATCTGAAAATCCTTCAAGAATCCCAAGGCTAGTTGCTTTATCCAATCCAAAATTAGTTCCTATCTAGATTTGACCCAAAAGTGGCACCTTCAGATGAAACAACGTTGATCAAGAGGTTCAAGACCAACCATGGACCCACCAAGTCGAAAACCCGCCATCAACTGAAAACCGGTGGTAAACCAGCAAACCTTTCCTTTCCACAGTGAAGCAGGCTTAACAGAAGCCTGGACAGAGTCAGTGCTGAACAACAAAAGAAGCATCTGCTCCAAAACTGGCACCTCCAAATTACTCAAGCTTGCAGTTTCCTGCTAAGACGAGTCAAAAGTCATCTGGAGAAAGTTTTATTATTATTTTTTGGTCAAATGAGACAAAAATTGAGCTAGATAGCCAGAGTAACAGCGAATGTTTAAAAGAAGTCAGGTCAGACTTCCAAACCTGAGAACGTAATGCCAACTTTCAAGCATGACGGTATTATCATAATGAGGGTTTGTTTTGCTGCCAGTGGTACTACCTCCAAAATCTTCAATGTTGCTATAAATTGGCTTGCTTGAAACTTTGGGATCATTTGTCCCAGCTGTGTCAAACACACATCAAAGCTAGCTTTGAAATGAAGCAGTTTGTCAGGATTTTATGTTGCAAACCCAAACACAGAAAAGGCAGAGCAGGGCACATGATGCTGTGGAGGTTTTAATGACAGACAGTTCTAAACAAAGAGAACACAGAAGATTAACTAAAACGCTGAAGGATAAATAAACACTTAAACAGCTCTTCTCACATAAGAGAAACAAGACAGGCAGAAGACAAGAATTTAGAAATTAAACTCGAGGACCGAAATTTATATGGCAAGACCTAAACAACAATTATTAACCACCTGAAACTGATCAGAATCCAAGCAGAAATGACAAAATCCAAACACCCGAGGATCATGACAAAATGATTAACGCTAACCTTCAGGAATGGCGCTGACCTAAATCCTTTTAAATTTTTTTTTAACTCTGCTTAAAAACAAAAAAAACAGATCTGTGGCAGTAAATCAACCAATCTAAATGAGCACAAGCATCTGTAGTACAGGGAGTGGTCAAACATCCTGCCAGATTCACATTAGAAACTTGCTGATGGCTACAAAATGTGTTGAATTTATAGTTTCTCCTTCAATGTGCCAAGAACACCCTCCTGCAGCCACCCTGCTCAATCCCTCTGCAAATGTATATATCAAGTAAACTACATTTACATGATTAAATATTTTACAGAAGTGATGAAAAATGTATGTAGGATCAGTAAAGCTGACTAATAAGATTTCAGTTGCAGAAGGTTATAATTTTCCCACCTGTGATGCAACAGGCGTCCAATGGCTCGTCTTTGCTTTGATCCTTTCCTCCAATATCCGCTGCGCTAATTAAGGTTGGAGGCGGTGTGCTTTCATGATATCACTACGGCAGCCCATTAATAATGCAAAATATTTAAAGTTCGTCTATTTTTATCTGTGACAGATTGGAGTAATTATTCTGGACATCTGGTGGGGATTGGAGTTTGTTAAGCCTGATTTGGATTCTCCGTGTCCCCGTTTAGCTTGGCCAGAGGCCCTCATCATGTTTGTTTCAGATCTTCATCTTTTACACAACCTCAGTAATAGATCAGACAGTGGAAAAAAGGAGCTTCGATTAGAGACCTTTTAATGGAAGTATAAATGAGAAAGGCGTTAGAAGGAGCGTATGTTAAAGAAACAACAAAGAGAATTATTCAAGAGGTGGATTGAACTTCACCTTCAAAGTTAGCTCGTAATATATGTATATATCTCAGTTTTGTACAAGTTATTTAAGATAAGATAAGAATTCCTTTATTGTTCCGCAGTGGAGAAATACGGGGAAATTGAACATGTCTCTTTATTTTCCTGCTTATTTATCATTTTCATGGTTGAACTCTGGACATCCAAAACTCTTTTCTGACAAAAATGCAGCTTCTCTCACTCAACCCAATCTGCTTCTCAAATCTATAATAGCATCTTTTCTAAATTTTGCCCCATGAAAATCCGAACGTTAATTAAGAGTTTGTTCCTATCTTCAGCAATGAGAGCCTGAAGGTTTGGAACAGATTACTAATCTGCTCGGCAGGAGGAACAGTACTATTTCATCTCTGCTCCCGGTTAAAGCACATAGAATGTGGCCGAGACGGATGCGCCCCACATTAATTGGGTTTAAAGCTATCTTTCAATTTTACCAACATGTTTCTTCTGACTGGAGGTAAAATTAATGTTTAGGAGAGGCCAAGTCAGAGTCCTGACTTGAATCTGAGAGCTAATCTGTGGAGGGAGTTGATGATTAGGGAGATGACGAGGAAGCCTTCTAACCTCAAAGACCTGGAGTTCATCATCCGAGATAAACCCTTAAAAACCAAGAGGAAATGTAAAAAAGATGGTTATCAGCTATAACACTGGTTTCATTGCTTTAATACCAATAACAATGTTTCCATTGGATATTAAGAAGGGTCCAAATAATTTCCAAATAATTTTTGACATACCATTTCTATTAAAATGTAAATAAAACAGACTTTTTTCATAAATGATAGTCCCTATTTGTTGTTCATCCTTTAAGAGGGACCTGTCATATTCTTATAAGAAACAAACTTCTTGGTTAAATAAAAATAGTTTTAAACCTAGAGCTGTCAGGGCCATGAATAGTTTTGGGCTTCACTGTACATGACCAGGACAATTTCATCGGCTCATTACATGCCACCTCCTCACACCCACACTTGGAGCCAGGGCATATCTGGACAGTGCTGAATGTAGAGCAGTGCCTCACACAAGCATATTAGACCCGTTCTAGCTTTTGACATTTTGTGAAATTACAACCACAACTTTCAATGTCATCTGCTGGGAGTTTAGGTGACAGGTTAACACAAAGAAACAAAAGTGGTTCATGGCCTTCAGATTTTTTTTAAAAAATAAATAGAAATCTGAAAAGTGTGGCGTGCATTTGCAATCAACCCCCATTACTCCAACAGCTCTAAAAAAATCTATTGTAACTGAAATGGAGTACAACCTGTGTGTAATTTAATCTCATTGTCTATTTATATGTCCCACTGAACACATCCTTTTCACAGTGCCAGTATATTGCTGTAGGAATGCTTTTCTTCTGCAGGCACAGGATACTCATGCATATTGATGTATTAGAATGGCCGAGGCATACCAGGCTAAATTCAGACTTAAATCCACCCTAAATATGTGTGGTTCTAATGGGAAAAAAGGCGGTTCTACAAAATATTGAGGGTGACTGACTACAGATACCACATTGTCTAGATTTTTATTTGTAAATGTTTTAAAATGATGTTTATGAGTCCTCAACCTCACAGTTATGTAGGCGAATACTTGGCGGGTCTATCATAAAATCACAATGAAGTACTAGTTGATGTGGTTGGTTGTATTGTGACAAAATCTGGAACATATTAAGGGCTCTGAATAATTTTGCAGAGTACTGTAGGTGCATATGATATATAACATTAACCAAAAGCAAGATAATCTTGAACCGTTATTAGATGCACAATTTACAATTAATGCCATCAAAACCTCAAAATCAGGATTTCTGGTCATTAACTGTATTTTACGCCTTACTGAGCAGTCATTAATATATTTTCACAGTTGGTCATGACATCACGTTTCTCGCTTTTAAAAAGCAGAGATTGACATTAGCAGCTGTTCAGAAATGAGCCACACAGTCTTCTGGTAATCACATCTTCCACATGTTCTGCTCCTCGGCTCTGCAGTCCCACGCTGTGCGGCGCAACAGGCTCTGCGCGCTCCCCCGGCTCCATCAGCTGACAGTACCGCGGCTGCCCTGCCGGTGGCGCTGCAGCACCAGGTAAATGCAGCGAACGGGGGAGCTGAGCAGGCCTCCGTGGGCTCTGGCTCTTATGTCGCAGCTCGGGATGTGTTATGAAATGAGGGCTGAGTGCGCGCAGCAGAAGGAGAGTGGGTACAGAAGATTCCCATCTTGTAAAATGTAAAAGCAGGAGAAGAACATGTGTGACTGACAGTCCTCCCACTGTTAATTGTTTAATTGGCAAACAGACCCGCACAGCTCAGATCTATTATCCCCTCTTTTGAAGTGTTTGTTGTACTGACAGCTGAAGCTTTTCTTTGTTGGTTTTACTTCCCCAGTTGTGCACATTGTGCGCATTTACGCACAAAATCCGCTCTGGGATTTGTTGTTGTTGGGTTTCTGTTTAACGCTTTAACTTGAACAGTACACTATCGGTCTGGTTTTATTCAACTTGAGCCTATAAAAAAGAAAAACTGCAATAAATGTTCCTTACATCTAACACTGAACTTCCACTGGGTTTCGTTAAAGTTGTCGGAGCAGGCAGCATTTCCTTCCCAAAACGTCACGCAATCCTGCAGGGATGCGTTGTTCCTGCATCCCCGTACGTGGCTGAAGCCCTACTTTCTATAAACGGCATCGCATTCGTGAACTATCAATAACATTCAGTGGGTGTACTGAAACACGGGGGCATTTGGGCTCTTTAAAGCCAAATAGTACATCGAGCTCATATCCAGAGAGCGTTACGCGGCCCTATTTTGGGGAGGAGGACTGAGTGGATCTGTTCTCGACAGGAGATTGTGGCGGTGCCGCGGAAGAGCGCGCAGGTCAACGGCTCTGCGATACTATCTTTAAAACCCTGGTGGGCTTTAGGGAAAGACGAAGAGGAAGGAAGATGGTTCAACGCCAACCTGCCTCAAGAAAAGCTTGCGTTGCTTACAAATAGGCCAATCCATAGACTGTTATTACTTTTTTTTGTCTTGCCAAGAACTACAGGATGACACACAAAGCGGTGCATAGGTGTGAGGGGGGATGCAAGGGATGTATGGTTTTCAAAAATGTTCACAAAAAAGATTCTAAAAAAGTGAGGTATGCATAAATTTAGTCCCATTTACTATAATGCACTTAGGTTCAGTGCAACCTATCGCCTTCAGACGTCATATCATCTATTCGCAGTAAACAGTCCACCTGTGTGCAATTCAATATCAGTATTGGATACCAGACGTTCTACGGAGGGTTTAGAGGTTCTCTAGAGAGAACATTGGTGAACAAATACCACGAAGACCAAAGAGGACAGCAGACAGGTCAGTCAGGGAGAAAGTTGAGCGGAAGTCTAAATAGCCTCATCCCCACCGTGAAGACTTGCTCTGTGGGTCCAGGGCCACAATGGTTCAGTTCAAAGCATGTTCATGTGTTAGAATTGCCGAATCAAAGTTCAGAACTACACCCAACGAACAATCTGGCACAAGACCATCTTTTCACTCCACAAGCATATGCTACTTATATAAATACCCCAATCAACAAACTCGGGTTTGTGGTTGCAACATTAGAAAACGTGGAAAAGCTCAAGACGGACCCTTTCTAAAAATACATTTGCAGGTTCCTGTAACAATACCTGATGGAGGGGAGGCTTGGGTCGTAATGGGGCTGCAGACTGTTAATCCAATGTGAGCATATAGGTTATGAAATTGGGTTATGGTGTCCTGGGAGATGTCACTTTGCTCACATGTGGTTCATCATGCTTCATCCCTGGCCAACACAGTCTCATAAGAAAGCGCACGTTTAAATCAGAAATATGCAAATCTCTTGTTTTTCATCATCTCAATGTAGAAATTCCCAGTGGGGCTATTTATCAATATTGTGAAATCGATTTCCTTACTTTCTATGTCGAAGTTGCTGAAACAACAACATCGCTCTTTTTTATAATCGTTGTGTCAGCTGGTGTAAACACGGACAGGAAATGCGATCCAAAAGTTGCTCCTCCTCTGCGTGTACCTACAGCTCCTCCCTCGTGTGACTCCAGCCAATCCCACCTCTTTCCGCTCCTACACGGCAAGAAAAAAAAAACACATTCAGGAGGCGGAAAGTTGGCGCAGATGGTATAAGAGAGGGTTACGCATGGCTTTTTTTTCTATCAATGTGTTGACTCTTCACTCCCAGACCAGGGACAGGGGATCCACGTCCACAGTGTGGCGTGGACTCGACAGACAGTGACGGAGAGTAGGGGGAAAACCCCAGGAACAGCTCACCCACAACAGAGCATTGCAGCTCTCAGACTGGGGCAGAAACCCTTCCTGCCGCACCTGCCTGCAGACAAAGCCGCCGTCCCTCCGCTGTGGTGCTGAAAGCGCAGTCTGCGAGCCCTGCGCATGGTGAGGCAGGGCTAAGATTCCAAAGAGAGACAAGACGTTTGAAAACAAAAGCTGAAGAAAAACTTTGTGTGTATGGATTTAGAAGAAGCACGCTGCAACACTCAGCAGAAGTGATGGCCAGAGCCCCCTCCTGTCCTACGGGCTTCGATCGGGCGGTGTGAGCACAGCAGCGGAACCCAGCGGAACCTCCGCAGACGAGGACAGTGACCGAGGCTCTCCATCAGTGAGGTACGCTCCGCGTCTCTTTTCACAAGGATAACTGCGGGAAGAAATATACTAGATTGCGCTTCTAAAGGGGGGTCTACATGCAGCAGAGAGAATGGGCTGCATCAGCGCCAAAGCGCCTGTTGGTAAGAAGTGATTTAACTTGCTCTCCTGAATAAAAAAAAAAGACAGCACGATGGAGGAAGCCTGTGTTTTTTTTGTGCATTTGTTTTGCTGCATCCTTACGTGAGGCAGCGGCTGTGTAAGTATGGATTTTGGATGCAAGCTCTTTTCCGCAATGCCACACACTTTGCAGCTCTGCTCAGTCACATGCATAACAGCCAAGACTATATGCTTTAAGGCAGCAATTTGCAAAATCTAATACTGTAGTCAAGCGAGTAAGGTGAGTCTTGATGATATGCAGTCAAAGCAGACTTTAGGCAGAAATTAGCTGCGCTAATGCATGGTGTGTTACGTTGCAGCAGCCGTGTGGGTGCCGCCACCCCTCTCAGGGTGCTGCTGAAGGGGAAGAAAAGTCACAACAACTGCACAAGTTGATTATAAATGTGTTTTGATACTGATAAGTTGTAATGCGTAATATGTCCAACTAAAACTCCCCCTCTCCCATAAACACACCCACACACGTCCACTGGCTCTGGGCATTGCTTCTCCCAGGGCCCCCGTCGGTGGAACCAATGCCACATTCAGGAAAGTGACAAAACAAGGAAAGAGAATTTTACAGTATTATTCTGGATTTGAAGAAAACAAAACAAAACAAAACAAAAACACCTTTTGCTCTCATCACTTGTAATAGGAACCTGAAAATAACACAATGTTTCCCAAGCGGTAGAATGGCTCTTTGTTTTTAATCCCAATGTATGACGTAAAATCTACAGAAAACTACAACATGTAGAGGTCACAGCAGCAAACAAACTGAATCAGAATTCCTGTGTTACCTCTCAAGAGCATGGACTGTTTAGAGCCTGAAAAAAGGCAAGATGAAATGGCAGTTGTATTGTTTCCTTCACCAAAATCCCAAGAAAAATGTAGACTCTGTCAATTGCATGCAGCTACCGCTAACCAAGACTTCCCCTCAGTAAATTAGAAGATAATACAAAATACTTTTTTCAGTAAAACAGTTCAAAAACTGACATTTATCCATTTATACATACATACATGCTCACAGGGTGATTTATTTAAAGTTTTTATCGCTGATCATTTCTATGATTATTGCTTACCCGTAATGGTAACACACATTTCATTAAAAAATACTTTAAAAGATCACATAAGACAAATAAGATATATGCGTCAGAAGTGGCCTAACGCAAAGAATGCGACAATTATGACTTATGCCGTGCTGATGCAGCGGGACTCCTGAAGCTCTGACTCTGGCTGCATTCCACACCTTGCAAATCTTCTCCTAAATGTTGAGTGGGGCTGTGCTCATCCCTGTTATCCATGCACAGTTTTCAAAGCAGACTTTTTTCTTCCACTCAACTCTCCATTGATATCCACAATATGAACAAGCAGCTTCTTTACAAATGGCCTTTTGTGGCTTAGTGTGTCACTGGCTGTCTGCTGGACAGCTGCCAATCTGTCAGTCTTCCCCGTGGTTGTGTATGTTGCAAAATAAAATTTTTTGTAGTGAAAATCATCTTTCATTTTGGTCTTATAAAAAGTAAACGTTTCCTCAGAAACTACCTTTTGGGTTTTTGACTACTTGTAAACCAAAACGGGCGAAAAATAAACATTTAAAATACACCACTCTAAATATTATGTGATCTGATAACAGAGTTTTACAGTTAAGATTGAGTTGCTGAGATAACTCTAATTTTGATTACATTCTAATTTACTGAGACGCACATGTATGTAGTTGTACTGACTGAACAAGAGTGGGCTTTGTGGGATCCTGCAGCCTAAGCATCGCGATGCTACGAGAGTTGCGAGACGCTGTCAGGGGGAGCACGCCAGTCAGTAGCACACACACAGACAGAGGAGCTCCTGCCTCGATGGATGCGTTATTTAAACGGCTGTTAGGTTCATGAAAGGCTCATCCTGACACGATGGTTCTGACCGCGCTGACCCAGTTTAGCTGCAAGGTAGGACCACGGTTCTTTATTTGCTCCTGCGCTGACCCCAAACCTCCAGCTTTTTTTTTAATGTGATCAGAAACGCTCTTGGCTGTTAAAAGGGGTTCAAGTTAAGTACATTTTAAACATCCCAATTTATGCAGCTAAAGGTTGAACGTTGCCAAGAGACAAGTCCCCCGTTTACTCTATGACGCCTGTCTCCCACGCGTGAAACCAAACAACAGACTCGACCCACATCCATCGATCAACTGCTCCCATCTGATTCGGAACAAAAAAACAGTCGCAGCGCTTTCCCCCTAATTTTCCTGCGACCTTTATTCGCTAATAACCTTTTTTGATTCCAATTAATAACCCTGCTTTAACCGACGGAGACCGTGACACCCTTTCTCCGCGTCTCCTTGTCGCGCAGTGCGTAAAGGACGTGTCCCTCACAAACCCAGACCGAGCAGCAGGCTGCAAGCGGACAGCAGCCACCTGTTTGTCGCTCTGCGTGGCTGATAGTATCACCCTGCTGGCTTTAGAGCTACACTGAATAGGTTTGATTACCCAAAAAAGAGGAAAAGACGGGAGGAAAAAATTATAATAAAAGGAGAGAGGGGGAGAGGGCGACGCGGCCGAGCCGAGATCTCCCCTCCTGCAGTTTCCACGACAACGGAAACTACGCCGAGAGAAGAAGCGCTTCTGAGCGCCAGGAGCACAATTTACATCAAAATAAAGAAGATTTCATTTCACAGCTGCAGACGTCAGTGAGACTAACGAGATTATTCACAAAGTTGTGCATTTTTGTCTCAGACCCGTTTTCCGGTCTGATCAAAGCCCCGCACGTTTCCTACGGTTTCATCAGATCAGTGATCAACAACCACGGGGACCTGATTAGAGCACGTCCTTGTTCTGTTGAAATTGCTGTCCTGTCCTGTCCTGTCCTGTCCTTTTTTTTTTTTTTTTTAGAAAGCAACCTCTCCGTCCTCTCTGCGGGAGGAGATTCGTGACAAATTCGCACATATTTCAGACAGCTTGTTGCCGACGTGCCAACAGAGGTTGCACAAACGGCACAGAGTGGAATGATTGTAGGGTCCCTTTGTAACGATGTGGAAGAAGCCTTAAAACAAATTCATCTTTTATTGTAGAGGCCTAATCTAGAAGTGAAAAATCCAACCTTTGATTTGAGTACATTTAATTAAGTTGTGGGATGAAATCCAATTATAAAGAAATTGTTTTAACAAAATCATAGTTGGCTCAAATGCTGGCTGCCAAGCTGTCAATATTTTTTGCAGCCCTCGTTTGCCAACAGGATATAACGTCCTCACAAGCTTGGGTCACACTAAGAGAGGGATATTTGACCCTTCCTGCTTGCAGAATCTCTCTCTCTTCTCCTGGGTCCCCTGTTTTGCTCTCTGCTCCTCAACCCACCTCGCAGGTTTTCTATATGATTCCAGTCTGACGGCTGTGTTGGCCAAGGATGAGTTTGATATTGTGTCTGATTAACTATTTTTGTGTTGATCTGCCCACATGTTTTGGATTGGTATAGTTGACTGCTAGAGTCCATTAGATTTTTGATTAACATGCCATGGAATTGCAAAAAATATGTGATGCCATTCATGCACTCCATCAAGACTCCCATGGCATTTGGAAGAGAAACACCCGCAGTCTATCAAATATCCTCCACCATACTTCACGTACTCCACCATTTTATACTTCTTGTCTTGTTTTTTTGATGGTATGACAAAAAAGTTTTTTGTGGCATCAAGATAAGGTCTGTTGGTTCTTGTGGAGGTCCCCTGATGCCTTGCAGCAGTGTTGGATTCTTTTCATTTTTTTTTTACCTCTTTCTATTGTGCAGACTGTTCGTGGTGGCAATATTATGTCGTTTTTGGAAACTCCAATTAAAAGAACCAATTAAGAAATGGCTTCAGTGCTGTCTATTTTGGAATAGTGCCAAAATTAGAAACCTTCTGTCCAGGGGTGATGCTGAAAAACTAGTCCATGCATTTGTTACTCCAAGGCTGGACTATTGTAATTCTTTATTATCAGGAAGTCCACAAAATGCAGTTCAAAATCTTCACCTGATCCAAAATGCTGCAGCAAGAGTTCTGATGAAAATAAACAAGAGGGATCATATTTCTCCAATTTTAGCTTCCCTTCATTGGCTTCCTTTTAAATCAAGAATAAAATTTAAAATTCTTCTTCTCACGTATAAAGCCTTTAATAATCAAGTTCCATCATATATCAGAGCTCTGATTACCCCGTATGTTCCTAACAGAGCACTTCGCTCTCAGACTGCAGGTCTGCTGGTGGTTCCTAGAGTCTCTAAAAGTAGAATGGGAGGCAGATCCTTTAGCTATCAGGCTCCTCTCCTGTGGAACCAACTCCCAGTTTTGGTCTGTGAGGCAGACACTCTGTCTACTTTTAAGACTAATCTTAAAACTTTCCTTTTGACAAAGCTTATAGTTAGAGTGGCTCATGTTACCATGAGCTACCTCTATAGTTATGCTGCTATAGGCTTAGGCTATTGGAGGACATCAGGGTCTATTTTTCTCACTCTGCTGACTTATCCTACTGTTCTCCAATTTACATTGTTAGTTGTTATTGCAACTTTTAGTTCTGTCACATTTCTCTTCATAGTAGGTACAGCTGGTCTGGTGTTCTGTTAGCTGTGGCATCATCCAGGGGAGGCAGATCATCCACTATTACCATATAAAATAGAAAGGATTCCACGGGGCTCTCTGATCCCCGCCAGCAGGCAAAGCGGGTGAAGTGACTAAGACAATCTGACCAGGGATTTGAACTGGCCACCCACTGGTCATAGGATGAACTCCTAGCTCCTGAGCTACTTTCACCCAAATATACAATTAAATCATTTTAAGCCTTTCAGTGATCTTTACTAGTGGTGTTAATAGTCTGTAAAGAGGTAAATGTTAGCTCCAATGACCACCAGGTTCTGGAAACTGCTGAAGAAAACACGTGAGCACCTCTTAGTCTTGACAGTTACTTTCATTGAGATGGCCTAGATTCAACACAATACACTCCAGACAACTGATCTCATCACACCCAGTTAAATGGCACATATTGAATTCTGCTGGTGGGCAACCTGAGCTGATGGAGCTAAACAGCAAGTCTTTGAGCAGGCAGGAGAGGGGGATACGGGGATTGGCCGACTGATCAGTCTTGTGGTGTTTGAGATGGATGTTGGTGGCTAATCGAGCGAGTTGTTCTTTTCACAGACAGTAACCAGAAACGGCTCCCTGCAGTGTAGGGCTGGAAAGGAGAGCTAGGCACTGACATTTAGAGGCCCACCTCCCCTAATCTCGTTTTTCAAAATCTGATTTGATAAGGGAGAGCGCTAAGGCTGGAGGCAGCATATACGTGTGGCTGATGGGAGCTGTCCAGGTGCTGAAATGCTCAGCAGAGGGGAAGTTCGATTCTTGGCATGCAGTGGATCAGCACTTATAGGTCTTCTGTGGATTGAGTCAGGTCGAGGCAAGAGTGAGTCATGTAGCCAGCCTTAATGAAGCAGATGTTTTAAACCTGTTGGTTTTTATTTGATTTTATAAGGAAGAATTTGAAGAAAAGAGATTTATGCTCCAAAGTCAGCCGTCTTGGTAGCAAACCTGCATTTCCTTACATAACTTCTCTCACCTAGGTGGAAGACCTAACTTAATTATGTGTAAAAATATCAAATGGATAGTTTGGATATTTTGAGTACAGCCTTAGCATAAAAAAATCCCTAGAACAGTGGACAAATACTAACTTCACATAACCTCTACTTTAAAAGTCTGAACTATCTCTTTAACTATAAAGAGGAGAAGGTTGAGGCACACTGACCACAGCATGAACAGCATGGTTTAAAAGGTGCATGGAACCAGACCTTCACATCCACCTCACAACTTACAGTATTATCTCACTACGCAGCCCACAGTCTCTGCTGAATAAGCTGCAAAAACTACTCCAAATAAACCTGCTTAAACTGAAATTACACATTACATAAAAATTCAGCATATCTGATTTACAAAGAGCTTTCTGACAGAACCCACCGGAACAGGTTTTGTTTGTACAGCAACATTAAAACCTCCAGCATATCCATGGTGCAATATATTCAACTAAAAGTTAGAATTATTCTGCTGACATTTCCTTAATACCCAATCAGATTTCCAATATAAGCAGATAATAGCTGATTGACACAAAGGAAACAACATTTTATCCCCCATCGTGGTAAATAGCTGGTGAATGGTTTGCTTTGGAGAGACTGCAGTGAGAATGTAGTGAGATAAGACGCCATCAGGCTACATTTTGGTCATTGCCTTGACTGTCCTGATGGAGGCATGCAGTTAAATGCATTTCTTAGAGCAATACTTACAGTTAGCTTAAAACTGATGAATAGCTATGTTTTGCTCCAATGGAAGAAAAAAAAACAGTCAACTGTAAACCTAGTGGATAGATTAAAATGTTATGCTAATATTTCAATGTAAACCGTTTATTACCTTTTGGAGCGTGAGGTCCAGAGCTGCTATGAGTTATAAAGCACACGCTTCCTGTGATCCTCACGTGGTTCTCTTCCCCCTGACAGTGGCTGTTGATGGTTCATTGCGTGTGGACTGGAACGCGTCCAGCTCCATGTCTGATGTCAGGCTTTTGGGGAGCACGCGGACCTGCCTGTCACGCAGACTGATACTCAGTGCACCTTTGCGTGCTGTGGACTTCAGCGAGGTGCCCTGATTTAACTGACTTTACACCTAGCGTGGTTCTGTATCAGCTTCAGAAGTGGATTTTCTTTAAATAATCCAGAAACCTAGGCCAGTTAATTTCAATTTATTGGTAGGCTGTTTGGTCAGTGCATTGTAAAAGTATTCATGCCTTTTGAACTTTTTCACACACAAAAAAGTATTTTATTGGGGTTTTAATTGAAAAAGTAATGCATATTTGTGAAGCGAAAGAAATAACTCATGGCTTTCGACATTTGACAAATTGAGCAGCTTCCATGTCCCTGCTGAAGAAAAGCATCCCCAGAGCATGATGCGACCCCCACCATGTTTGAATGTGAGAATAGTGTGTTTAAAATTATGGTCTCATCTGATTACAGCACCATCTTTCACAAGTTTACTTTCCTTGTTCTAAAACCCTATTAAATAGGTTCAAGGTTTTGGTTGTAACATGACAAAATACAAAGAAGCTCAGGGGTGTGAATACTTTTGGAAGGCACAGCATAACTGTATTTGATTTGAAGCAGGTTGCTTGCTATATATTGTATTATAGCCTACTCCTGCATCTACCAGATAGCCGTAATCAAAGATGACGAACTCTCTGTAATTCATCGTGCAATGTGGAACATTATATTCCTAACCTTCCATGTTTGATAATTACCTTATTATTCAAGCCATCCAAGTTTGTAAAATGCTTTTTTGCCCTGGATTAGGTTTCACTTTTTAAAGTTTTTATTAACATGAACCAGTTGATTTCTAGTAATTTAGTTTTCATGTAATTAACATTTTTGTTTTGTTTGATGATTCATGTGGACTCTTAGTGGGATGTCATTTTCTTTACCACGAAAGTAAATATAACACGAGTTGTGTTTACAAGCCATACGGACTGACCCTAATGTGAATCAGCTCAATTATGTCCCCTCTTCCTAATTATTTGAAACTACAGGCCACCAGGACAACACCTTAATTGCAAAGACATGTTTTCTTAAATGACCCACACATTATTTTATTTTATTTTTTAACAAGTGTCAGGGTATCCTTGTTGCAGAACAAATATATTTAGTTGTTCTGGGAGAAAATAAATGATATTTTTGGAGCTGTACAGCAACTGTATTAAAATTTTATTCTGGTTTTGCTTTTTTGTCATCCTTAAATGTTTCAGATAATCAAACAAAGTTTAATATAAGAACAAAATAACTTAAAAGGAAATAAGTAACTAAATATGTTTTAAAATCTGTGATAGACTGGCGACCTGTCCAGGGTTTACCTCGCCTCTCGCCCATTGACAGCTGGAGATAGGCACCAGCACCCCTCGCGACCCCAACAGGGATAAGCGTGATGGAAAATGGATGGATGGATGTTTTAAACTTACAATATCACCATACAAACCAAACTTGTCCACTGTGAAAACAGAATTGGCTAGCTTGTCAATTATCCAATTAATTTGGAATCAATTTATTGCAATAGAAAAATAGACAAAAAGACATTGTGCCCTGATTGGTATCCATCAGTGTTGTAAGGGTCCCAAAGCCATTTCTAAGACTATAGGATACCAGTGAACCACAGTGAGACCCACTACTGAAAAAAGAGTAGACATGGAACAGTGGTAAATCTTACCAGGAGAGACTGGCCTACAAACTTTATTCAATGACATATTAATGACTTATCCAGGAGGTCACAAAACAACAAAGAACACCTGAAGTGTTGCAGACCTCACGTGCCCCGGTTCAGGTCAGCATCCATAATTCAACCAAGCTCAATTTAAGTTGTCCAAAGAAAGGAAAAACAGAATAAATCACAAAGGGTGCAAGACATTTTCCCAGCATTGTCCATTATTTTGTCATCGAACGTGGAAACATTTGACCCAGAGGTTCTACAATGCTACATCTATTTAATTGTATGGGGTTGATCTTAGAAAAATGCTTATCATTGGTCCAGAGGGGATGATGATTGTAATAATGATCATGTCTCCAGCGGTTCTTTTTTTTTTAATCTTTCCACACCATCTGTGAGCCTGATGTAGCGCAGTGAGCCAGCCAGGCAATGATTAGCAGCGTTGAAGTGATCCATTAGGAAATACAGCCAGCCTGTCCCTCCTTATGGAAAGGGGGTGGGGGTATGTTATTGAACACTGGCCACCATGAAAGAGGAGCTGGCTTGGCCGCATCACAGAGGTGGTCCTCTTTAATGCTTCCCATTTCCCAGAATCCTAGACAGACATGCTGTGTCTTTGATGTGAGGATGTAGTCTGACGGCTGATAATTTCCTACACAATACACGTGAAAGCATCGTCTCCTCCCAGGATTTTTGACTTCACACAGAGAGCAGCAGCTGCTGCTGTGGTTGGTCGTCAGCCGACGTTTCGAGTCTGCAACGTCATCATCGCGTCAGCCACGCATGCATGCAGAGAGGAATTGTTCCACGGTGACTGGTTGCCATAGAAATGTTCCAATTGTGGAAAAGTTAAGAGAAACAGGGAGGGTTTGAGAGGGGGGAAAAAATGGAGACAATAGTGGAAGTGTGCTGTGCCAGTGGAGAATAAAGATCCTCACATTATTTTCCACAGCGTGAAACGGATATCTGCACGCATCCATTCATGGCTGCGTGCAGCCAGATAGTTTGGCATAATGGCTTCCAAGCATTGGTTCCCTGCAGCAGGAGAAAGGGCCTCTGAATAAAGGAGCATCATTGTTTTTCACAGTTGATGTTTGCCGAACAGACAGGGGGAGAGCATTTGACTCAACAGGCTATTAAAGCAACAGAGACTGAAAAATGCTTAAAACAAATATAATTAAGCTCCTTCTTGTCAGACATCAGCCAAACTATGCTAATTGGTTAATGTATGATTAGTTATTTATATGAAAGCCACATTATAGAATTTGTTCTTGCATATCTGTATTGGGTGCTTTAGAAAAGTATCCATATCCCTAGAACCTTTTTATATTTTACCAGATTACAACTAAAAGCTTCAGCAACTCACTGTTGATGAAAAGCATCCCTAATATATAATACTGCCATTTCCGTGTTTTACAGCGGGTATGTTTTATAGAAGGTGATGTGCAGTGCCTTGCATATTGTCCGAAAAGTTTGATTTTGGTCAATCTGACCAGAGCCTCTTCTTTCACGTGGTTGCTGTGTCCCCTGCACAGCAAACATATTTGAATATTGGCCTTGTCAATAGATTCTCCCACCTAATTAGTGCATCTCTGCAGCTCCTCCAGAGTTACCATGGTCCCCCTGGATGCTTTTATTGAACAAATGACTGGTTGACTGTCACTAAATGTACCATACTTGTTTTTACTTGTTTTTTTTGTGCTGCTCTCATGAGTCTCAATTGAAAACTACTGTTGAATTTTGACAGAGACTGTTTAATTCCAGGGAGCTTTGACTTTATCTAATTATTAATATGAGCGTGTGGTGGGAATCGTTGCTGTGCAGCTGTCTTGTAGTCTGTCTGCGGAGTACGACTCACGTGGGCGCCCTCTGTGTTCGCTCTGCAGTTCAGTAGGGCAGTGGGAGAAGCAGAGGTGGGAGGGAATCAATGGAAGAACAAAGTCAGCCAGAAGAAAGATGATACACAAGCCTTGGCTTCTACTCAAGTTTAAATAAGTCATACTTCTATATATGTGAATATAAAACTTACCAAAAATAGACCAAAACATTCCTGCAAAATGTGAGATTGTTGCAAATTCTGTATTCTGGCCTTGAACTTTTTTTTCATGGCTTTAAAAACAGGAAGGATAAAAATTTAGATACCAGAAAAAGACTGCAGGTTTCCCTTAAGACCACCTCAATGAAAATGTTTTATTAGCTCTACACCTTGAAAACAAATTAGATAACATTAACTAGCACACCCTTATTTTTATGTTTTTTTCTTTTTTTTAGAAAAGGCTAAGCAGAATATATCATCCCAAAACTCCTCGAGGCTACGTGTCACATCTCCTCCAGATTATCCTCCCCTCAGATCTGCAAGCTGCTCTGTGGCACAAGAGGATTATCCTGCCTCGGGGCAGCAGGCGATACAATCTCAAGCTCGGGATCCCCATTAACGTTGCAGGGGCTTTCTTCAAGATTATATTTGCCAATTGCTTGTTATTCTGGCTGCTGTTTTGTTGTTATTAGGAGGAATTGAAAGGTCAAAGCCGTGGTGCCTTTGATGACCTATGTTAATTATTTGTGTCTTGTGTCTGCAAAGCAAATGCATTCTGCAGTCAGTGGTGACTATTAATGAGAGGGAGGAATGTCAGATTTAACTTCAGTGACAATAGTTTTAAAGCCATCTCAGTAAGCAGTTTAGTAGTTCAACGATGTTTCTTTCATACAAACTCAGGCAGACATCTGGGATCAGCAAGGTTCCTATTCAGCCTGGAACAGCCTGGAGGAGCCTTGGATTTGATTTCAGTGTGTTTCTCCCTTTTGCAGCCTTCCTTCCTTCCTTCCTTCCTTCCTTCCTTCCTTCCTTCCTTCCTTCCTTCCTTCCTTCCTTCCTTCCTTCCTTCCTTCCTTCCTTCCTTCCTTCCTTCCTTCCTTCCTTCCTTCCTTCCTTCCTTCCTTCCTTCCTTCCTTCCTTCCTTCCAGCTTCATGTTTTCAGGTACCATATTCAAAACCTGTCCACTGCCATAAATTCACATTGACCTCAATATTTTAGATTTTTAAAATTATTATAAAGGACTGAGAACCAATTTTCAGTGTGCAAAGTTTTGTTTTTTTTTTACATGAAAAATGTAAACATGTTTGGATCCCCAGATTTGTCTTATGGAGAGAAACCACAGTTACTGTTTGCAGAAATATTTTTCAACACAGTTATCACATTGCTCACTTTGCCAAGTGCATTGACCCGTATTAATGACTTGGAAGAGTCGGCTCAGAAAGGGCCTTTGGTTGTTGATGTGCCCATTCCTCACGTGAGGACCGGTGAGGCTATAAAGACTTAGCAGACAAAGGAAGTTGTCAACACCTGATACCCCTTCTGTGGTTTGACTTTACAGAGTTCAGGGCTGGTGGGGTGATGGATGGTGTCAGGTTATTGTCTCCTGTCCTGTTACCTTAGAGTCTTTGTGAACCAATACTCGGATGAAAACCTGTATCCTTTTCTTTTATGTCTTTTAATCGCCTGTCTGATTTAGTCCAGTTCAGCCCGGATGGATGACAGCTGGGTGTGTATAGCGTGAAAAAATAAATCAATCCAGGTTGTGTGTGCCCTTTACATGTCTTGCCTGCCTTCACATTTGCAGCTGCATAACATAGCAATAATTTGTAAGTCAAGAAGAGTAATCACTGCTACCATAACTAATCTACTGCTTTCCTAACAGCCCGCTGTCTAAGTTAAGAAACCACTAATGAAAGCTCGTAGCGTCAAGTGACCTCGAACCTTTGTGACTTACAGTAGTTGACAAACAGTTTCTGTGTGAAATCATATATAGATCAGAAGACTTTATAATGCATCATATTTCACATTAATGTACATACAAATATCAGTTAAGATGCATCCCTTAAAAAGAATACATACTTCTTCATGGTTTTGACATTACAACCATTAACTTCTGTTCATTTGTGCTGGATAACTAATTGGGAGTTTTTATCTGGCCCCCTCTACTCTGATACATCTAAATAGAATCCATTGCAACTAATGTAATGTAGAAAAAAAATTAATTAGCAAATGGAATCCACCTTTTGTAAGAGAACAAGCAGCATCGAGAGGACCAAAGAATACAGCAGAGGGGTAAGAAGCCCGTGGGCAAAAAGATTTATGGAAAAGTGGGAATTTGAATACCTTTCTTCTATGATCCCAGAAGGATGCAGCAAAGATATGGAAGAACGTGCTTTGGTTAGAGTAGACCAATACTTTGAGGTCTATATGCAAAACACTATGTGTGCTGGAAAACTAGCACTGCATCATCAAGGTAACATATGGTGCTGGCAGAATCATGCTGTGTTCATCAAAAGGATTTTCCAAAAGAAATAAACTTTGTTGAAGCGCTGGGCCTCCTCTCTGAAGGCCGACTCATTATTATAAGACATCAGACTCCCAACAGTGGAGTCATCAGCAAACTTGACTGTGGTGTTGGTGGAGTGAATGGAGGTTCAGTGGAGGTGGAGTCAATGGAGGTGGAGTGAATGGAGGTTGTGAGTGAATACTGACTAGAGAATGGGACTGAGGACACACCCTGGGGTGTTTAGGATGAGAGTTGATGATATGCGTTTATCCATCCATACGGTCTGTGGTCGGTTCTGGAGGAAATCCAGAATCCCCATGCACAGTGAACTGCCCTAGCAGTAATGCATACTGCCAGGCCATTGATGACAGTATGCATTACTTTGGGTTCATCAGTCCCATAAAGTCTCAATAAACTTTGTCACATTGTATCATTTTAAAATGAGAAAATGTACAGTTGGTGTACTTTTTTTTTTGCAAGGTACTATATTCCCAATGCAATGGAAGCAAGCAGGAACATGCCCCTCCTTCAATCATTCTGTCTGTGACTCATACAAGTTCCCCATGTGTGTCTGTGGGTCTAACAAAGAAAATCCTTCGGTTTTTGAGGCCTTAAAGAAGATCACAATATGCCACCTACTTTAACAACAGGAGTCTCCTTTCCACCAAAAAGGCAGCACACGGTTTTCCTCTGAGTCATAGCATTCAGATACGGCTCACATTCATGCTGAGTTACTGAGCGAGTTCATGGCCCGCTCATTTATTTCTTTTCATTTCAGGTGAATGTTGATGACACCATTGAAATGCTACCAAAATCAAGAAGAGCTCTTACCATTCAAGAGATTGCTGCTTTAGCACGGTCTTCTCTGCATGGTAAGTGCAATGGCTCATAACAGCTTGTAATAGTACAATGAAATGTTCTCTGCATGTACATATTGGACCTGCTTTAGGATAACCCCTCGTATGCGTCCTGCAGGTATTTCACAGGTGGTCAAGGACCATGTGACAAAGCCTACAGCCATGGCGCAGGGCAGAGTAGCCCATTTGATAGAGTGGAAAGGATGGTGCAAGCCTATGGACACGCCAGCAGCCTCGGAGTCAGACTTCAACTCTTATTCTGATCTCACTGAGGGAGAGCAAGAGGCCCGCTTTGCTGCTGGTAAGATAGCCTGTTTATTATTTTGTGGATTTTTTTTGTGCTCAGCTCTGAATCATGAGCTATCAGACTGTATGAAAGAATAATTTAAAAACATGTTTTTTTGGTGACTGTATTAATCCTGAGGTTGTTCTAACAATTATATGGGACTATGGGGTAACCACTTCCCTGATTCACATGTTTGATAAAGATGTACCTCTCTACATTATCTGAAAGAAGAAATCATGTCTTTGTCATGTTACATGTAGAAATGAGTGTAAACTGAGTATTATCTGATTGGCCAGGCCACATATAAGACTGTTGTTGGATCTCAGCCAGATTCACATCTCAACAAAGTCAACCACAATATTAAAGAGGCATCGGGGTGACTTTGTAGTATTGATTGAAACACATGGATGACACGTGTAAAAATGTACTTCTGCTGCATTCTAATGTCCTGATCAGTAAATGCTTCTTAATAGTATCAGTTTGAAATCATTTTTTATTATTTTCTCACACACCCTATGCCTGGGAGCAGATGCTACGGCATAGTGTTCTACAGCTAGATTTAAGGAAAATAATCCAAATAATTTATTTACTAAATTAAGTTAGGATCATGAGTGTCTTAGCAGTGTTGTTCAGTGTAGGAACAAGTTGGCAACAAGCAGGAACCAGGGTTGAAGAGCTTCCCTCTGTCCCGGTGTTTGAGACAGTCTATGGTAGTCTTCAGTCAGCTGGGAGGACTGGTCAGTAGCTCCCAGCCTGGGGAATTGCCACATCTGATCAGGACCTGCAAAAGAGCCCTGGCAGGAAGAGGTGTCACCACATTTAATTAATATTTTTTTCTTTGTATTGTGTTGTTTTCTGTCCAGGACATAACACAAACCAATTTTTGTAGAATTATTCATACTAACCAAATGTGTGCAGACCAATGTGCAGACTTTAACTCTTCACTAACTTATTCCAAGTTGGTAAAATTTGGGGGCCTGTCCAGGATCAGAATCCAGTGCACTTACCAACAGTGCATCACAGCTTACACCAAAAATGAATTGGATGAAAATGGTTTGTTTAGCATACAACCTGACATTGTTATAGTTGGTTCACATATAAAATGTTGCCGTTTCAAAATTAAACGTCAAAAATGTTCATTGTCTGTGCACTACCTGGGATAAAATGAGAATTTACTTCTCATTGTTCATTGCAGTCATAGAAAGATAGGAAGTGCTGGAGGCATTGTTCTGTGAACTTCTATGAGTATAAGTCCTATGATGCAGGACTTAAAAGAAACGTGAAAAATTTTGGAATTTCTAAGTTTCTAGTTTGCTCTCGCTCTCGAATGTTGAGGGTTAGAGTTGAAAAAAATGGGAAAGTGAAATGTCAAATTAAATATGAATAATTTCAAATGTTACATAACATACAGAAATATGCATGATATGTATATATTGGGGGTTGTTTTTTTTCTGCTACACATGCTAGTGTACATTAACCTTGCCTGCAAAATGAATTCTTGCTGTATTTGTGCGTTTACAAACACACGAGAATCCATCTTGTACTGTTCCCGCTTCAACTGTTTGTGACCGAACCAAAAACGACTCTGGCCAATCACGTTGCAGTATTGAGGTTTAAGGCGGACATACCAGCTGTGACAAAAGCAAGTGCAGCCGAGCCCACAGCCGAACCAAAATAAACATATCAGCGCAGGAGGACGCACGCGTAGCTGCTGCTATCGCATCTGTTTTGTAAGAATCCACAATTTCATCTTTGAAAGAAGAACAGTCTTGACCAGCATAACGTGTTGTGGTTTCTCATGACATTTGCTGCTTAAGTTTCAGTCTGATACCTTTGGTAGGTGGGCACTAGGTGTCACTTCACCCAGTCAGCTCGGGGAGTTCTGCTGAATTTCCCCCTTTACCCAAACGGACTGAATGGGAGCAGGCCCAGATTGATAACGTGCAGAGTGTTACACATCAACACTAATTTAGCTGGCCAGGTTAGGCCTACGTGTTTAACAGCCAAAACAAATGTTGCCACCAATCAGTTTCTTAAATGGAAATTCCCCCCCCCCTCAGTTGTGGGATAGGGATAAACATGCCTTGCACACATTTTCTGTAGAGAATGGCTTTAAATGTGTTTTTGCCCCAACTCTCCCATCTCAAACTCTCTCATCTCAAACCTCAAACATAAACTGTTTGAGGTTTGTTCATCTCTGAAAGCATTCTCTTTCAGTCCGTCTGTCCTCTCTCTATTAAGACTCATCTCATCTCTGACTTTCTTTCAATCCCTTTTGCCCCTTTTGTTCATCATCTCATCTCTTTGCTCTTCTACCTACACTGCTCCCCCTTTTAATGCTCCTCTTTGCCCTCTGTAACACCTCTTTTTCCGTCGTGTTCACTTTCTATCTGCTCTCTATCCATTCTTTTGCTCTGTCCCTGCAATGCAGACTCTCAAGGTTAATTTGCACAGAAAGGTTTTGCCCCTGGCTACTGCCACCGTGACTGAGCAATTTTCCTCTATGCCTTCTCTGTTCTGGTTCCTTGTGCTTTACTCTTTAAGATATGATAATTTACAGGACGTCTCTGCTCTTTTAGACCCCCACCCCCCTCCAACACGTTTATCAAATATTATTCCTCTCTCACAGATGCAGCAGCATTTATTGCCATGCTGGTACAGATGTATAAAAGGTGTAATCTCAACATGAAAAGTTAAGGAAAATCCAACCTTTGACTTGACTGCTTTCATTCAGTGGGGAAAACAAATCCCATCTTCAGATAATTGTTTAACACAATAACTGATGGCACCATGGTTAGCACAGCTGCTATCAGTACATCATCCTTTATTCCAATAGGACAGAATTTGGATGTACTATGGTTTTCGTTAATGACATTTCCCACTCTTTGACCATTCCTTGTTGCACAATCTCTCCAGACAACCCTGAGTCATGGATCCTCTTTTATGGTATCCTCTCTCCCCCACCTTACAGGGTTTTATATGGTTTATGTCTAGGGACAGTGAGAGGAAGCAAAATCTTGTATGTATATATATATATATATATATATATACATACATATATATATATATATATATATATATATATACATATATATATATATATATATATATATATATATATATATATATATATATATATATATATATATATATATATACATATAATGCAAATATTTCTGAACTGATTTGATTTTAGTTTTTCTCCCATTACTTTACTGATGAAAGATCCAGTGAGGATACATTTTCAGTTTTCTGGCATAAGCTTTGAATTTTCATCTAAAATATCCTGGTTACTAAAAGACTTAATTATTGTGTACACTCTACCAAGGTTTCTGGACCCTTGAAGAGAAACAGGCCCACAGCATCACAGATCCTCCACCTTACTTAACATTTGGCATGGGGCGCTTGTCCACATATTAATTCTTCTCTTACCAACCTTTGGAGTGTTTTGTTGGCAAACATACCCAGTCGTAGTCACATCTGATCAAAAAACACAGTTCTATTTAAAAAACCCACATGCTTACCTTGATGCTGGGTTGACAGAAAATATGTTTGTTGGCATCAGAACCAAACAACCAGATGGCATATAGAGAGTTGTTCTTGGCATTTGTAATAAATCACTCTTTGCTGCAGTTAACAGTGAGCTTTTCTTTTTTTTTTCCCTCCGTTATCCTTTTTCATTGTGCCAGGTGGGAAGATAAGTATGGGTCACCTTCCAGCCTATGGTCACCAGGCGTTAAAGTAAAAGGTACTCTCCCTAAGTCTGGTCAACATTAAAAAAATAATAAAGGAGAAATTTAAGCAATTTAGCAGTTGCCTGTATTTTAAAGAAATTGTTATTGCTGGTTCTGATCCAGCAAATAACACAGCATGAACGAACAAAGGGCAACTTGTAATAGCCACAATTTAATGAAAAAACTTGCAATACAATATTAAACTGACCTGGGACACATCATTCAACAGGAAAACTTTCTAATACAGTTTTTTGTGTGAAATGATACTGCTGCAGTTAAAGAGGAATTTCTTTTAAGGGCGCGTCACCTGGGATGCCAATAACTGTGGTCGGCATCATACAGTCATTTGAACCAGCCACCCAGTGCATTTGAAATACTTAGATGAGTGTCTTGGTTGTGCAGAAAATTACACCAGTGCTCATTTCCTAGTGTTATGTACAGTGGCATCTCGTCACTTTGCATCACCAGTGGCGCCTGCTTCATTAGGTTGCTGCCAATTGTGCTGACTCTTATTTATTTTGTCAAGTTTCATTCCACTGATGGTGTGACTCTGAGTGAATGTTAGAGTACAACTTGTAGAATAAAGTCAGCATGTGCAAAAGTGTGATAAGCAAGTGTTTGGTGTGTGTGTGTGTGTGTGTGTGTGTGTGTGTGTGTGTGTGTGTGTGTGTGTGTGTGTGTGTGTGTGTGTGTGTGTGTGTGTGTGTGTGAGAGAGAGCGATAGAGAGTGGCCCAGAACACACTGCTGTACTGTTTGTGAGTATCTGTGTGTAGGAGGTATCCAGGGAACTGGATGTGTAGGTGGTGGTGGTGTTCTGTTGAAACACTGAGGTCTGCAAACACAAACATACTTCTACTCTTCTTCAGTGTGCATGAATGAAGAGATGAATGAAAGAGACAGAGACGCAGTGACTGACATCACCAGCCAAGGAGCGGTATTATGGAGCCGTTTACTGCTTGTAAACAAAGATGGCTGTGCATGCAGCGTGGCAACAGACGTTAGGTGGCTAGAGGAGGCTTGTCAAGAAATGCCAGCGCCTAAACGTAGCTTAACAAACAGCAAGCGGCCTCCAGATCCGTGTACAGCTACTGAATGGGAGGATAGTGTTAGCAAGTGGCTGAATATTCAGTGACTGGATGTTTACACATACTTGATGGAAAATCTAGCTTGTAAATCAGAGAAGCTATGCCAAACAAATCTTTTAAGATGTTTGACTAGGTCATTTGTGGACATGTGCAGGAGGTAAGAAGACATATGTCCTTATTTGTTTCATAAACCCTGAAATCCTGCCCAGCCTACGGTGTATAAGGCCTGATTTTGTCAAAAGCAGCAATGAGGATTTGAATATGAGGAAGTGATACATATTACCTTTTGCATCATTTGCATCATCATTTTGTCATGATCCTCTGTGTTTTGTGCCTTCCTCAGTTCCCTGCCTTTGATTCTTCCTCCTGGTGTTTAGTGTTTCATTGATTGTTTTCTCCTGTTTGCCATGTAGTTGATTATTTCCCTGTTGTATTCAAGTTCTGGGTTTCTGGTTCTTCCTTGCTGGATTATCTCCATTACCCTTGGTTCCTTTGTTCCTCTGTTCTATGATTGCTGTCTGGTTCCTGGATTTCCCCCCATTGAGGGGTGACAGTGGCGAGTTAGGGAGTTTGTCCAGTAAGTGCCGAGTTACTGATCCGATTCCCCGCTGCGACCGTCTCAGTTGTTGTGTCCTTGGGCAAGTCACTTCATTCCCAGACAGGACACTACATAAAAAAAAAAAAATCATAAATTATTTAATAAGGTTAATTTGTAGATCTAAACAAGTTTATATATTGAGCAATAAATATGTTATATAGAAAACTTAAGAGATTTTATTAATAAACTAACATTTATTACTACATAAACACACAAATGTACTGAAAATAGGCACCGTTAAGTATCGGTTTCGATTCCCAGATACCGGGTATCGGTACCTGTATCAGTTCAAATGTGAAAGGTACCCATACCTAGTAACAATATGATTCAAAGTGCTATACATGAACAAAGAAAAAAAAGAAAACATTACAAGAAAAACTTTACAGAGACAAAGGGAAAACATTCCAGAGGAAATACAGTAGAATGGTAGCAGCAGGTTAAGCTATAAGACAAGCTGGACTACAAGTGTCAACATTAACATTTATAGGCAACTCTAAACAAATAGGTTTCTAAACTTGATTTAAAAGAACTCGGGCTTTCAGCACAGTTACAGTTCTCTGGAAGATTGTTCCTGATTAGTGGAGCATAAGAACTAAATGCTGCTTCTCCATGTTTGGTTCTGGTTCTGCATATGCAGAGTAGGTTTGAGTCAGAAGATCTTAGTGGTCTGGAGTTAGTGGTTGATACACTGGGCATGGTCTGGTCTTCTAGAACATGGTAAATAAATGCTGAATAAACTAACTGAATGCTAGTTAACAAACTGCTGCCCTTAAAATCGATAGAACGATCACAAAGCTCACTATTCCCACTCCAACTCACTATGGAGGCATACAAGATAGCAGAGCTATTGACGTCAGTTTCTCTGGGTGAAGTCACAATATCTTTTGAGTCAGTATCAATACTGATTCACAATTCAAATGCAGTACACTCGTTCAACATGAGGAGGGCACCGCATAGACAATTTTAGACCCAAAAGCAGAATTTCGACAAATGAGCAGTAAATTGTCAAAATAATGACCAGGACATGTAGACAGCACTATAAGACACCCAATGCATAAAGTTTGTTAGCAAAACATAAACGTCCATTTGGGGGTTAGTTCTTCTTTAAGGACATCAGGGTCAGTGTTTTGGAGAGGCCATCACAAAACCTTTATCTTTTTTTTTTAATAGTGTCCTATCTGGCAATGTGGCAATAAGAATTGTTGTCTTAATGCTAAAAACAGCCCAACAGATTTTACTTTCACAAGTGGAGCAGTACCGCTTTCGCCATAGTGCTCCGCTTGATTTATCCATGTAAATAGCTTTATTATAATTTATACAGGGAATATTACGTGTTATATGGACACTACCATAAGAAAGTAGAAGAGAGAAAGAAAGGAAAAAGGAAAAAAGGAGAAAAGGTGAAAGAAGGAGATAAAAGGGAGAGAATGATAAAACACCAGTCTGCTTCTTCACCTGCAACCAGAGATGTAAAAAGAACAGCACAATCAGTAGATACAGTATTACAGATAAAATAAAGTAGCGCCTTGATACCATCAATGTAGTATATGTAGTATTATTTAATACGACATGTATAACGTGACAGCTCAAGATAATAATAGGGGCTTTCTGTATGGAAGTGTGTCTGTAAATACCAGGATCCAAGCACCTGTAGGTGTTTGTGATAGTGTGCTTATGTATGTAAAGTTTATCCATAAGAAAAATAAAAAAAAAAACACCTTTTTCTTAAGCCTAGGGCAAATTTGTGGGAAGAGCTGAAAAGGCATGTCCAAGCAAGATGGCATACAAGTCAGGGATAATGCCTGCCGAGCTTATCCATTATCAGAAACTAATGAAGCACGCGGAGGTGTGAACCGTCCGACGGTTGCTTCTGGGTATTGTTATGTGGGTCAGTGATATTAAAGTGAATGGTTGCGGCTGGTGAACGGTCACCTTCTTCCTCTTCTCTGCACATGATGAAGATTCTTTCAAAGGAGAACTAAAGGGGAGCCTGCGCAGCTCCAACTGTGGGAGGATGTGCTGGTGAGAGAAGGGTTCAGGGCCCAGCTACAGTGACAGATGAATGGGAGCATCGATCTCTACCTGTGGGAGATGTCGCATGAATACTGAGCGTTGAGCAGTAGGGACTACTCAGAGGGAGACATGAAGAGATGAAGACCGAAGAGAAGAACATCAAAATGAGAAGTGAACAACAGGGCTGAGAGACTGCTGGGAAGGGAAAAAGAGAGAACACGAGGAACCAGGAGAGCGAGGTGATCCAACAGAGAATCTTACTGAGAGAGACGACAGGAACAAAGGCGTGACAGGGAGGAGAACGGAGACGAATACAGAGCAGGTGGGCGAAGAGGTGGGAGGAAGGAGGGGGAGCAGAGTGACACCAAGGAAACAAGGAATCTGAGCTTAAGGTCTGAGGGAGGTCCTCTGAGTGGAGGGCCCCCAGACCTTGAACGCAGATCTTAAAGCTCATTGGTTATGTTTAACACATTAAACATATACTCACAAACATGCCTCCTCTCTTGGCCTTTCACTGCCGTTACATGCTTGAGGGTGTAAGGCGTAAATGTGTGCCCCTCACTGCAGCTGGTGATTTGGTGATGGATGCTCATACGCTGAAACTCCCCATCATCACGCTGATGGATTTGGCAGCCATGGACCACCACCAGTTTAGGTTACAGAGGTTCCCCAAGAACAAAAGTAAAGAGCTGATGTGTTTGAGCTGCTCTTTGGAACTGATGTTTGATATTCAGATGAAGTCCCACCACGCTGGTACTAGGATTTTTGACATGGATGTCCCGATCTGGACTTTTCTGTCCCCAGCACAGGTCCAAGTCATCTCAGAATAAGCATTCACTGATACCCAGTGATACTTCACTATCACTGATACCCAGACCCAGGCTGGTACTTCTTAGAGCTCTGTGCTGTGTATAAGTGTAAAACCTCTGTAGCTTTCATATGCAGTAAAATATCAATATATTTCATCAGGAGTCTTCATTAAACATGTGATTGTTGTCCACTTAACTCTTTTACCAGTATTGACTTCTTCAGACAGACAAGTATTTCGTCCCAATGGTTTCTACAGCCCAGTCTGGTGTTTCTTAACATGTATCTAGCTACAGTCCATAATGACCTGGTGTTCCCATGCGAGGCAGTGAACTAAAGTGCTAGGCTCATGTTTATCATGTTTACTCTCTATTTTTCTATAATTTGTGGGTAAATTCGACCTATGAGGTATCCCAGTTCCAGCTATCATCTATGTGGCTAAGCTGTCCTTCTTCAGTTGATGGTTTTATGCGTCATAAAATGTGATGACCAGCGTTTCAGCTCCTCTCTGTGCCGCTCTTCCACATTTAGCCATCGGTCTCGGCTAAATGTTTCATAATGTGATCTGAATTATCTAATAATAGTATCCGGTACATGCTTACTTTAAAGGGGACATGTTGCGAAGTAATAAATTGTGCTGACACTCCAATCAAAACTATGGTCACTGGTGCATAGGCTGTGTGATGTTTTGGACTTTAACATGTTGCTCAGCAGGGTTTGGTGAGTCCTTCGAGCCACCAGTCTCAGAGGAAATACGCTCAGGATCAGAAAATGATGTCTGGCTGGTGTTTTTAAAAACTCGGAACATTTTGTGATGAAATTGTGTAAACTTTTAACAAAGGGAATTTATTTCAATAAAAAAGAGTAACAAATAAGAAGAGAGCAGACATTATATTTCCAGTCTTAGGGAACAAGTTGTCCAACAATGTTTTTCTCCACAATAAAAAACTGTCAATGTGTCGCCTTTTTGTAGATTTGTTGAAACGCTGCGGAGTTGTGGGGGTAAGTCAGTGTGTTTTGCCCTCCTTCCTTACGCTCCACCTTTTGAGTTTGTGTTTTCTGTGACTTTACTCTGTTTTCTAGAGAAGTCTCAAGAGTTGAGCCTTTCTTTACGTCAGTCAGAAACACATAAGCGTTGCGTGCTCCACTAAACTTTCCCTCACGGCCTTTGGAGAGACACAGAAGCAGCCTCCTCTTCTCCTCTGTACCTCCTCCACCTCACTGCCCCCCCCCCCCCCCTCTGCACCATTAGCAGTGGTGAACACAGCTTAACAGCGAGCGACATTTATCCGGAGCGCGCCCGGCCCCGTGACGGCTGGGGAACGGCGGCCGTAATGGGAATGCTGTCTGTGTCCACTCTAATGCTGCGCTGTGCACCGCTCCCCACGCACATCTGTCAGTCAGCAGGCAGCTGCACTGACGCCCAGGCACAATGCAGCCTCCTTGTTACCATGCCAACCGTGTAATTGCTCGCGAGTTCATGTGTGCAATTTGGGTGTCTGCAGGTGTGGCGGAGCAGTTTGCCATCGCCGAGGCTAAGCTGAGGGCCTGGTCCTCTGTGGACGGCGACGAGTCCAATGATGACTCATACGATGAAGACTTCCTGCCTGCCAGCGAGCCCGCCACACAGAGCACAGGTACACACACACACACACACACACACACACACACACACACACACACACACACACACACACACACACACACACACACACACACACACACACACACACACACACAGCAGCCAAATCACACCTCATTGATTTATAGCTAAATTAGACACCCTCTCCCATTGCCATCTCTCTTTTCTCCCCCCCCCCCTCCCTCCCTCTCTTTGTCTTTCATTGTCCCAGTGCCCCAGTTTTCATCCTCTCCTGACATTTTTTTCTGTTTGTCTGCGCAATTTGATACCCCTCCTGCAAGTTTAATATCATTTCCTCTGCTGCAGAGGCAGCATCTGCGTATAAGGATTGTGTGTTAGTGGGTTACACAGGCACTCAGCAGCGTGTGCACCAAAGCTTTCATCCTCATTACACACATCCACCAACACACCGCGCCGCAGCTAACAGCATTCACATTCACCGGTAGCTTCTTACCTCCCGGCAGAGCATATTTAGCGAGATTCCACGCACGCAGACATCCAGACTCTAAAAACCATCTTTGTTTAGTTTACAGCTCATTTCAGCGTGGCAGTATTTTCCTGATTGGAATAAAATGTATGTGCATTGATCAGTTTTATAGGCTTTTTACTATTTCAGGGTTTATGGATGCTTTTGCAAGGCACAGCATCTTTATACTTGTTTGTTTTGACTGTAAGATTTTCATCTAAATGGAATCTGCTGGTGAGTCTCAAGATGCAAAGAAAACAAAGGAGCATTCATCAACAAGCTGCTCTCTGCGGCACCTAATGCTAAAAGTTTCCTCTGGGAGCACATTAATATGCAAAAACATTGTTAGTTATTGCAACGTCCCCACAAAAAAAGTATTATTTCTGATTCCCTATTACTCTTCTATTGTTGTTCTTCTTCTTGCAGGACTTCATGCTTAATGTTTGTGTTGTTCTCTCCAGAATTGTCATCTTATCCACCGTATTTGAAGGACCTGATCCACAGCCAGCTTTGCCAGCACCTGGGCCTGCGAAGGCCCTGCTCCGAGAGCGGAGGAGGGCTGGGAGAGGGAGGTGGCAGCAGAGAGCCCTCCCCTACGGCGGGCTCTCCGGACACACTGTGCTCCAGCCTCTGCAGCCTCGACGAGCAGCATCCACTGCTGCGCGACCTGGGAACTCATCGTGGCCAGAACAACGCCGCCGAGCTTGCCGCAAAGATCCTGTCCGCGCTGCACGGGGGGGAGGAGCTGCTGGCCCGACTTCAGAGGGTGGGGCATTGTGGGCACGGTGGGGGAGACTGCGGCTTCCACAGCTTGAGTGGGGGCGGCCGGGGCAGCCGGGTCAGCCGGTCCTATGGAGGTCTGGACTCTCCTTGCTACTCCATGTCTTACTCTGAGACGTATCTGTCACCGGGTGAGGATGACGACACCCCCTGCAAGGACTATGACGGCACTGTGTGCCAGGAGGAGGCTGAGGGCCAGGGGGTGGAGTACCCCCCTGACTACGACCCGCGCAGGAGGGTGTCTGATGTGGCCTCCTCAGGGGTTGTTTCCCTGGATGAGGAGGAGGAAGAGGAGGAACTCGAGGAGAGAGCAGGAGAGCCGAACAACCACTGACTCCTGTCTTCTCACCTCAGTATTCGGGGAGGGGCTTCTTTATTTTTTAGCAAACACCCCCCCCCCCCTTCATCATGGTGTTTGAACATTTTGAATCTCTCTGTAGACCCCCTCCTTCCCTTTGATGCGTAAATCACCTGTCTTTGCCTTATACCTGCAGCATTTTAGCTCTCCTCGCCATCTAATAAGTCCCTATTTCACCAGTTAACACTTTTTGCTTTGAAGGCGTCCAAACAATCCTTTTTCATCGGCGTGAGAGCAGCGAGGGCTGGACTAGGCGCAGTCAGCCAGGTGCCTGACTCTCAGGTATGACGCCCGCTGTTTTTCGGCTATGCCTCCCCCGGTTCGGTGAACGGACGCTGCTCCAGGCAGACGGATCGACTGAGAGTCCGACTCTCTGACTTTTATCTGCATGTTACTTGCAAGTGCTGAAATCAATGGGCTGACCTGGACTCGAGCACGTTTTTGTAAAGTCAGGTGCGGTTTATCACCTCTGTCTATCCCTCCTCCTCCCCATGAGTGAACAGGCTGACACTGCATCCTGGCACCTGTCTTCACCCCCCCCCCCCCACAACCCCCCCAGCCTCTCTCCCCATTCCTTTGTAGTAAAGTAAATCGCATCCTTTTGGGCATGGCTTGCTGAGTATGCCAAACTATTTAACCCTGCCACTACCAATTATGAGCAAATGCTGGAATGTCTTCAAAGTGGCAGGAACTGGTATGTATGTAAAAAAAAAAAAAAAAAAAAAAATCCTGTGTTCCAGATGATATGAGAAATGATATGCTTTTAATGTACTAGTTTTCTATCAGCCATGTTGTTGTTCACGTCATCGTCATGATGGACAGCTGCTCGGCGTTCCCGGTGTTTTCTGCGGAGGACACCTGAACTTTGCTCCCGAGAAACAAAAGGACTCACAGCAGCAAGACAGGAAACACAAAGAGAGAAAGTTCCCGCAGCGACGGACATTTGGCATTTTTTCCTGTGCAGAGATGAGTTGCATTGGAGATTTTTCTATATTTTTGTATGCATTGTCTTGCTTTGATCTCTTTGCCTATATGCGGCGTGCCAGTGTATGTGGTTTTTTGCACGAAGCTAATGTGGCTGTAGATTTCTCCTGTTCTTTGTTATCACTGTGTGATATAGTCTACTGGGAAAAAACAACAACATACAAATGTGAAAACATTTTCTTTTGTATTTCAAAAGAGGATACTGTGATACTGTTTTTTTTTTTGGCCATTTATCATACTCTTCATGAAGACCTCTTGTTTTTCTCTCCATCATTTAAAAGCTTCCTAATGATCTTCAGTATTTCCTCTCATGTTGACTCTTGAAAAGCTTTGCCTTTTTCCCCCTGTCCTCTTCCTTTCTATGATGCTTGCAAAAAGACATGTTAATGTGACACATTGAGAGCCTCCAGCATCCTCTCCATGTTGATGTGCTCCCTGAGAGAAAGCGTCTTTCATACAACTCAGGAAATCCCATTGGACCAGGGCATGGATTCATTCGTTCCCACATGCACATAGGCACGGGCTGGTTTCCGGTACCAAAGAATGCCAAAGTTATGGTTTCCAGGCCGTTCATAGAGCTCCTACGGTTTAAAATCCATGAGCGAGCTCCCAGAGAAAGGTCTGGAGTGGCCAGACAGTTATTTAGCTGTACCCTTTAGAATAGGAGCATAGAGTCCCTCCCCAACCTGTTGTTGAAAAACTAAAGCAGTTCCATCCATCACTCTTATTAAGTTATATATAACACTGTTTGGCTAATATTTTTTAGCAGATTTAGGAATAATTGTCACTTTCCTCTTTTAAATAATGGTAATATGTTTTATCGATCGTTCCAGTTTTTATGCTTGTATGCATAGCACAACATGGTCCAGCTACTTGTACCGATAGATCAAGGTTTTTAAGAATTACACTTTCAGAGGTGGTTAAATGTTTCCAAATGACCTACTCCAGTCAGAAACAGACCTCATTTCAATATTGAGCATAAACCTGGACCTCATTTAGACATGAGTCGGGGTAAAATCTAGAAATAACCTTGATTTAAGCCTATACAAATCTTCTAGGTTTAGTCTAAACAAAACCGCCTGATAGACTTTAAAACATTTTTTGTGACATCCACAAACAAATCTGCAAACCATGGAAAATGCCAGAAATTACTGTCTGAACCCCATCGGCACTCATTTGATTCAATCCAAATAGATTTTAAACCGCAGTCTTGGGGTAATGATGTACAGCAAAGGGCTGTAGTTTAGTTTATTTGTTTATGTCATCCATTAGGAATTCAAGCTGTACAGAATTTGCATTGACAGGACGACACTCTGTGGTTCTCACCAGAGACAAAGTTCGGTTAGATTTCATTAAAATCGTCATGAATCCAGACATTCTCACAGTGGCAGCGCCTCCGTAACCAAGTTGCGCATGGCACGGAGATGATGCAGCACAGACAGAATATTTCTTAAAAATGTATTCATTCACGCTTCCCTAAATCACTTTTCATGGTACGTGTTGGTGCAGCTCAGCTAGTAAAGACAATCCCTTAGTGATCCTGAATTTAATTTCTCATTCCTCTCTTTCTCAAATGCTTTTTGTTCTCCCATATAGCAGGTCTACATGTAGATTTCTTATGAATGTTCAAAACCAGTTAAAAAAACAGACCAAATACTAGTAGGCTAGATGTTGTATGGGCTACTTAGACAATCTTTACATGGATTTTCATTGTAGAAATGCTCTCTGGGATGGTTTAAAGTCCTTTTTATGTGGCGAAAATTGGTCAAAGTGAATGAAACATTTCACTGAGTTCTACTTTGATATCAAAGTATTGGAGTTACCAAAGGTTTCTCCAGTTATTTGACGCTTGCAGCACAGTCCCTCCCCCACCTGTTGCTGGACCCTGCTGGTTGCTCTGTTTCCTTACACAAAAGATAAAGCTAGCTGTTTGAAAAGTTGTGGCATGGAAAGACAAACAGTCAGCAGAAGCACTGGTGTACAACAGCTGGCTACAGACTCTACCTGAGCAGATAACCTGACTAATTGAAAAGTTAATCTAACATTTAAATGTATGTACTTATGTTTCACAATGGAACAGTTATTTTAACCACACTAACATTATTTTATTTAAGCATCCAAATGAATTGTTGCTGTTCTGTTTCAAATAAAAAGGCGACTGGATGATATTTGTTTTAAATCTTTGCTTTAATACCCCTGAGCCTGTGAAACCATGGCTCTCTGAGAATCTGATACCAGCCCATGCCTACGTGTCCAGTCCCCCTCCTCTTTCACTCTCACCCTGCATGTGTGCACACGTGTTCAAGAGAAACCCTGGAGTGAGTCACTCTTTTCTACGGTACAGCGTAATCCAAGCACAGACTTGACTCCCGCTTCTTTGCTCTTTCTTCAAAGAATCCTGACTCTGTTTGTATCTTGAAATTTTGTGAAATAGTGCGTCTGATTGTGTCTCGTAAGATGTCAGCAAGCGGCCCAAGCTTGCACCATGAATTCATTCCAAAACCCCTCCGATGCAGCGATTCCCTTTAAAACAGCGTTTCGGCGTAGGTGAGCTCCTGTACGAGGCCGAACCTTAGCTGGTTTAATTTACAGACAACAGCGGGGGCTCGTGTCGAGTGTTTGACAAGACCGTGACAACTCAGGGGGAACCATTGAAGCTGTGCCTTTCATACATCACCTTTGACCTCTCAAACTGCATCATCGCCGTTACATCCTCCTTGGTGTCGCTCAGACCACGGTCCAAATGGAACAGGGATCACAGTGAAGTGAATGGGTTAGACAGAGACGTCAGACAATCCTGTTGCACCTCCTGCAGTGATGAGAGCTTGCAGTGGGCCGACCTGCGTCACTGTCCTTTAGCTTGACATTAAAAGCCGGACGGGACGATGCTGGCGAGGCGAGGTCGAGCTTTTGTCCGAGCGTGGTGACGCTAGCCTGCCTTTGTTCCACAACCTTCCCTCAGTTTTCCACTCTGATTATCAGCTCGCTGTGCATGTCTGTCTGAACGGGACCGTTGCTTCTGCGGGGCAAAGACGGGCATCCTGGACATCATGGACATGTGTGCGTTTATGATCTGTGTGCTTCTGAGAACCGTGACACTATTTGCTCATACCCAGGAGAACAGATTGGATAGAAGCAGAAGATGTGCTGCTGATACACCAGACAGCCTGATGAATGTGCCCCCTCTCCATCCTTCCATCAGCGTCCTCTAATTTCCACTTCTCTCCTCCCACCTCCCTTTGTTACAGTCTATTCCCTTCATTCTGCCGCCCTCACTCTTTTTCTCTCCCTCAGTCGCTCCGTCCTTCCCCACGGGGGGCTTGTTACGTAAATATGAGGACGTTTAAGTGCTACCTTTGCCGAAAGGCAATTAGCCTACAATTAGAAAAACGACTGAACATCGGGAGATGTGTATCTCTCCCCTGTCTGTCGGTTTTTGTTCTCCCTTTTCCCCTTCATCTCATCCGCTCACTCTTTTCCAAACCCTTTCTCCCCAACTCGTTGCCACCAGCACAAGTTTCTACGTGGCAGCTTTTGAGGTCAGCTTTCCCAGAAAATGCTTGTGTCTTTGTTTGACAGTTTGTCACCCAGAACAACAGGAAATCCTCACTGTCCCCCACTCAGTCACATCTTTCTATCCAAACATGTTGCTCGTCATTCGTGTGAATGTCCCTGGGCAATCGGTTTTAGTTCGTTGCTTCAGGCGAAGGCTGACATTGGATACTTATGAGAGAGAAGTGCTCCAGATTCAGTGTGTGTGAGATACTAGCAGAGAGAACCAGCGCCATAAAAAGACACCGCAACATCTGTTGGACGGTGTTGCAGGAGGCCGTGCACATATTCTGATGGTGGTAGCGCCCCTGTCACCTTGTAACCTACTTACCTGTTCAGAACAAAGCAGATGGGCCTGGGGACCGCTCTCCTCACACCCTATCAGCGAATACTGGGTCAGAACTGGCCAACAAAACCAAGGCAGAGTCAAAACTGCAGCAGGAAGTGACAGCTGTGGTCTGTGTTTGACCCACATCAGCCTATAATGACGGGTAAGAACAAGACTTACTGTCCAGAGGGCCAAGAGGGTTCAGAGAGAAAAGCCATACAGCCTCCCCAACAGAGACAGCGACGCAGAGGCTGAAAGGAAGAGGAAAAAGATGAATGTAGTGTTCTGAGCCATCGTCTACGTCGGGGTTCATTTCACCCTCAGCATCAGTCAAACCCACCTCCTCACCCGCCTCCCCCTCACCCGTCCAAATCTCAGTCTTGATTCTTCTTTCTTTGAATAGTTTTCTTTCTCTTTTGGCTGAATGTAATTATTACCACCTTGGATTGAAAAATAAATATATTTGTTTGCTGCATCTGAATTATTTCAAAAATAAATAAAAATGTTATTGTTCTTTGCAAAAAATGCAAATCTTGTGAGTGTCTTTTTCTGTGAGGTGGAGGTCTTCTTAAGATTAAACCCTGAATAGCTGTAGAGACGTTTATGGCTGATTTTCAGTCTTTGCTTTTTGTAAAGCTTTAACTTGTTGATACTGATTTCAGCTGAATTAAAATTTTCCTTCATGTTTTAAATAAATACAGCGTTTACATTTTGAAGCGTCTTTAGCAGCTCATGTTAGGGAACGGCATGTTTGGCGCAGCTAGCATCACAAAACCTGCAGTTCTGAAAGGCTTCCAGCATTTCCAAATTTCCCTGGTAGAGAGGTTGAAACGTGAAAAGGATAAAACAGAGCAGCCTTCCTGTTGTCTGCTCTAAGTCTCACTCTCTAGAGTTCTTGGAAACACGATTACCTTTTAAATAGCTCCTTAGAGCTCTGCGCCTCCTCTGTTTTGGACCAGCCTTCACACCAGAGAGTCCCGTCAGTGTGACCTGCTACTGCTGCCTTTTCAGCATTTACTGATCAGAGAAATATACAAGCTTTTAGATTCAAACGAGCTACAAAGGGGGAAATTAAGTTAGAATCAAAATTGCCGGATTTTGGCCACAAGTCATTTTGTCAGTGGTTCTCTGTACAGTACAGTGCTTTATGACTGATCACGCGATAAACTACTGCAGTTACGTCATTAACGCCATTTAAGCACAGTTAACACAGTTTAAATCCATTTGCAGTTAGCTCCCTGACACAAAGACATGATCGTTGCTAAGACTTTATGGCAGCAACAGACAGATAAAACAGGAAGAATGGTAAATACTGCTGATCCTGCAGGCATATTTCACTTTTCCATGACATCACAGCTCTCATGGGAGGTGGCTGGTCCATTTGGCAGAAGCAAAGGGTTTTTCATGAGAGGTGGCCATGCTTGAGTTGAAACAAAAACTAATACAAATATTCTTCTCCGTGAACAAGCTGCTTAAGGTTGAAGGACTATTTAATCAACAGAACTAGGAAACTAAAAGATAAAACAGATTGTTTCTAACAAATAAAAGTAGTTTCTTATACTTGTGACCCTACAGACATCACAGACTTAAAATTCTGAAATTAAATGTTTTTGCAATGAAAAGCCACATGAAATGTAAACACATCTTTGAAACATACAATGCTGTGTGGCAACAAAAAAAAAAAAAAAAGTTTAAAGCAAACGATGGGAAGAAGAAACTGCCTTGGAGGAAATCCTTGATCATGAGAAGAAAGGACATTTTAAATGTCTGGAGGTAGAACACAAATCTTGAAATTACATTTATTCTGAGACTGGGTTTGCACTGTTGGTAGCACTGCTGGCTTGCAGCAAGAAGGTCCTGGGTTTGAACCCCAGCCTGAGGTCTTTTTTTTAACGTGCCCTCTTCTGGCAGTGTAGCACGAAGAATTTCTGTCTTAATGTCAAAGAGAGCCCAATAAATTTACATTCACAAGTGGAGCATCACTGCTTTTGCTATAGTACTCCGCTTGATATATATTTATTAGATTTTATTTACTGATGATCTTAGATATGTCTTTTGGGATTATTTCAAGTTCAATGGATTCCGAAACAGAAAGGTAAAAGAAAAGGAAAGGAAGAGGAAAAGACGCTAAAAGGAGAAAAGGTGACAAAAATAGAGTAGAGGAAAAAGAGCAACAAGATAATGTCCTCAGAGTCTGCTTCTACGCTTGCAGAGATAGATGAAAAATATGCAGTACTGTTTAATACAATTTGTATAAAGTGACAACTGAAGCTACTTATAAAGTTTATCTGTATATCAAGATCCAAGATCCAAGATCCAGTCAATGGGGGGTCGACCTTTCAGCATGGCTGCCATCTTGGATGGGTCTCTCAGTGCATTGATTTATACTGAGGAAACTGTTTGCCTGACTAAAATAAATCATAACACCCTGAACTTTTACTTTTTCACAAGGTTTGGTTTGTTGCAAATGGCAGAGATGTGGTTATGATACAGGACGATATTAGCCTGGGTGCCATTCCGAACTTAGTCCCACCCACAACGTTTTAGGTCGGGAAGTTCGGTCTGGCATTGCTCAATAGTAGCGCGAGTATGCTCGCCCAAACCTGGCGGGCCAATCAAATTGTCAGGGCAGGCTTTATACGATGATGGACAGATGATCAACAGTAACGTAACCACGTCACCAAAGCACACTCTTTGAATTCGTTTACAACAACGATGGCTGCCGCTGGAGAGTTGAGGTGTGTAGATTCTTCTATTAGGTCTGTTCTAGAAGATATCGACAGGTTCGTGTGTTGAAGGACTCCTTGGATCCTTACATTCTTTTTGCAACACCGGCAAAAATCTTTTAACGCTCATCTTCTTATGCTAGGCTAACCGTTGAGTTCCGTTGACAACAACTATGCGTCGCTTAACATACGTCACACACTCCGTTGCTCTTATTGGTTGTAGGTCTATCCAATCGAGTGCAGAGGAATGTTTTTTCCTGGTTCGTTCGAAACACGCCCCATAATCACAGCTCTATGGAGCAGTATCAGACTCAAATTCTGACTAGAATTGAGTGTGACCATGTCAGGCTAGGACGATATCACACTTAAAAAAACAAAAAAACATGTTTTAATGCTGAAATATGTTTAAACAACGTATTTCATAAATGTATGACCTTTAACAGACAAATGTATGGCATATTATTGTATAAAAGTAATCATTATTGTAGCATGTAGTTTGTTCTCTGCATTTAACCCATCCCCTTTGGGAGCAGTGGGCTGCCACTGTGTGGTACCTAGGGAGCAATCTGGCATTATGGTCTTGCTCAGGGACCCAGAACCTCTGGGACACAAGCACAATGCTCTAACCACTAGGCCCCCAATACCGTCTGTTTTTGTCTAGCTTAGTACAAACTAACTTTAATTTTCCTAATGAGAAAGTCTTTTACGAACATCATTCTGATAAGCAAACAATAACTGCAAACCAATCCTTCAGAAGTGACCATGAAGGGACTCGAACCCTCAATCTTCTGATCCGAAGTCAGACGCCTTGTCCATTAGGCCACATGGTCTTGTAAGTTACATGGTTTCAAACTGAAATAGTTCATTTTATGCTGTGAAACAAAGACATGGTGAGTCATATTATGAATTAAGTCAATAAATAGATGCTTTCATGCTGAAACACTTTTTTATGTTCTTAAACAAAGAGGGATGTGGCATTACAAATAAATACATGTATATATTAATGCATTTCATATTTCAATAAAGAAACGCACATCACCGTGCCAGCAGAATGGCCTGTAGGGGAGAGCACTGCAATGAGATGTTAGCAACTAAACTCCCCACCAGCTTGAGGGGCCCCAAGGCCCACCAGAGCATCAGAGGCCTCGGGTAGGGACCGACACCCAAGCATGCACTTGTCCAAACCCTCTGCGACATACTCCCCAGGACCCAAGCCCACAAGGCCACGCCAGGACCCTCACCAAAGGGCGGCAAAGCCAATGAATCCCAAGCCCCTAACTCACCCATGAGCAACGCAGCTACCAGGCCAGTAACCCATGTCTGCCAGTAAAGACCCCAAAAGAGTAGTCACTGGAGGCCACCCTGGAGGACCTCAAGGCTGATATAATCCAACAAAAGAGATCCATATTGATTCATACTGAGAACCATTTTACTTTTTCAATTCATGATGATAGTTTTTTTAGTGATACATAGGGCAGTGAAAGCCAAGTTACCCAGCATGCAAACTGAGGGGGATGGTGAAATCTCAGACATCACAGACACTTTGACAAGTCTTCACATATCTGGCCCCACAACCTCTGAACCGGCACACATAACCACAGTGTGTGAGCATAACTGTCAGGATTATTGCCAATGCCAATGTTACTTTGTATTTTTAGTGTACGGATGTGAATGATGAAAGACTCATGAGATGGGAGGTTCGTTGTGATTAACCAGGTTTTAACAAACATGAAACCATAGAATCCTCAACATTTAGTCAAAATAAGTAACAAAGGGAATGGATAGTCTGTTTAAATCAAAGCACCCTATACTGTATGTGGTTTAACAGTTGTTCGAGGCACTAAAAAGAGCAGATATAAGCATCATTAAGAAAAGTCCTTTCTTTGGCTCTAAATCTCATCTTGTCGGGGTTGTGAAGCAGGACGGAGCAGCGTCTGATCCCCCTGGCTCAGGCAGCCCTGATCGGATCCCATCTCCACCACTGAAAAATCTGATTCTGAGCCTCGGTTCTGAGTGGCTGTCGTTCGGCCTGTGCATCAAAGATATGCAGTAATATCTGGGCAACAACTTAAATAAATCCCGGTATATGAGGTTTTACTGCTGAACCTGAAGACTTCTGTGGCCTTTTCTGTCTGAAACACAGAGACAAGAAAGCAGAACGAAAGCTGCTTCTTTGAAGGAGATATTTTTAGCTGTATCAATTTAAGCACTTTGTAAAGGAGTCCCTCCACAGCCATGAAACATTCAATAATGATCTCAATTATACCAGAATCTGCAAAATAAGAAAATCCATAAAAGACAATGAGTGTCATCTCAGAGCAGCTCTGGGAGGATGGGACAGGTTAATGCTACCGTCAGACATATTAAAATGTCTGAAATGAATAATTCAGTGATAGTATAACTGGTCTGATTGTGTGGGTAAAGAAAAGTTCACATAGATGTGTCAGGTTCAGTATAAAATGCTTTTACATAAACACATATGTTACAGAACACAGCCTCTACTGTAGCTCTGGGTAGAGCCAAGATTTTCAGGGCTGGGAGAAAGTTCTTTATTTCTTCCAAATTTCTTCTGTTTTTGTTTTTTTTTTGCTGCATGTACATGTTGCTGATCATCAATTTGGCTTTTGATGACACAAAGACAAACACAGACAGATCATTTCCTGTAGATAAAGGTCATTTACAAACCGTTTGCCATAATTGCTTCAGTCCAGCCACATTGGAGGGATTCTCAAGCACAAATGGCTCCAATGGCACAGAATCTGTATCAGACTTCAGTCCAGACTTTGACTATGCCACTCTAAAAACCTTTATTCTAAGTGTTTTTGAGCCTTTCAGAAAGGAGTTATCTGATGTCCTGCTGCGTAACCCAAAGGCACTTTAGGTTAAGTTCACAATATTTAAACCTTCAGGTTCTGGTGCGAAGCATTTTACTGTCATCCAAATCCTGGAGCAGCAAACCAGTCCCAAACCACCAGACTACTACCACCATGTTTGCCTGTCGGTAAGAAGCGTACTGCGTTACTTAGATGCAACATGACACATACCTATCAATAAGGACTATTTGCACACTTCTAGCCTTTCAGGAAGTGTTGTTGATGCGTTCAAAGGAGTTTCTCTGTGAATCTGTGTGAATTCTGAGCAGGTGTCTCATCAAAATGTCAATATGGTTACACAGTCACAATAAAGATTCTTGATTCTTGATAGGTTCCACTTTTATTCTCAGTCCACAAAATGTTTGCCCAAAAGTCTTGGGGTCACATTTACGGCACATTTGGCACAAACCTTCAAGAACTCTCATAGAAGCCATTTTTCCCAGTCTCTCTGTTATTGTGGAATTGTGTCTCATCAGACCCAGAATGCTAGATGCTCTAGCTTCTCAACCTACTCAACAGCATCAAAGCAAGGAAGTTTAATTTATCCTCTCATAATTCCTTGATGTTTTACATTGACATTTTTCCATTGGGGTCATGTTTGATTTATTTTAGTTTAGTAAATTGTGAAAGCATAGAAATAAAACTCTGTTCAGGCTTAATTGTTTTTCACTTTCTGTTTCAGTTTTCAGTGACTCCGTCTTTGGTGAAGAGATGTCTCTTCTCCCAGAAAACTGTTGATAAATTCCATGGATCCGGAAATTTGTCAAGCATCAGAAATGTAAAAAATAAAATCTCACCTCCACAATAAATGAGCACAAGGGGTCCGCTGAGAAACACTTTGATATCAAGATCTTTAACTATATTTAACAGAGGAATGTAATCTTCCTTCAATACGTCAGATGTTCTTCTGTAAACGTCACCCAGGGCTTCAGTGAGTGTTATGAGTAAATTCACACTCGGGAGGAGATCGTTTAGAATGAAGACTCTTGTCAGGAGAAGGATTACCTTCCTGGATGCAACGCTGAAGTGCCGCCAATCTGTTTTGGAGTTCCAACATTTCCAGGAGGTTTACTCCTGATAACGGCACGTTGTTTCCTTTGTAATATCAGCCAGTTCTCTTTGTCTAGTTGTGGGGTTCTTCCTTGATTCTTTGGCCTTGCGCCCAGAATGTTCCAAGGTGGGCTGCAGGGGGGTTTACTGCCATTTCCATCGGTGATTTGTAAGTTGGAGTTGCTGGGCTGGTTGTCACTGTTCGAAATCATGGGGAGATTTGTGTCATTCCCAAATCTGTTTACCTACGAACTTACTTCAAGTTGATGAATTTTGTTTCCATTAGAGCAATTTTTTTTTGTACAAGCTTGTCAAAGTCCTCTGAGGTGAAGGGAGGCATCTTGTGCTGATTAGCTGGCATCGGCTGGTCTTTTTCAGAGTCCAAACAGGAAAATATAAGAATAAAATACGTAAATTCTTCAGTCTAAAACTGCTTTATCCAACCTTTTTTGTAGTTTCTGGCTAGGTGACAAAAGTTAAACGTAGTGAAAAATCCAAGCAAGCAAGCAAGGAGCAGCTACACTCTGAAGCTGTAGCCGTGCCAAGATACCAGTCTATTAAAATTAACTTGACTATTTCTCCTAAGATCTGTGAAATATCTAGCCATAATTATGTAAAAAGCTGTTATTGGCTTTATGATGGATTAGAAGGAAATCCTAAATTAATTTAAACCTGTGCACACAATTCTTGCATTATGCATCCATCTGTTACCGGTTATATGAAGAAACGTCTTAATAATGTGCAACAAGTTAAATATTTCCTTTAAATATTACTGTTTACATATTTACAAACAATATATGATGAATTCGATCTACATATAAGCAGCAGTACTACTATTAAAAGGAACAATATGCTGTAAAAAATGTCAAACCTCTTAAACGTAGAAACAGAAGATCAGAAGCTGCCTTAAAACTTTTAGTAAAGTCAACTTTCAGATTAGCTTATTCCTACCTTAAGAAAAGTCAGGACAATTTACAACAATAGGTTAAACGTTGGAAAACACACATACTTAAGTTCTGTTTATAGGACAAAATAAGTGCATTGAACTTAAGGCAAATGTCAGTTTTTACAGCATGAAAAAAGAACAGTTCAAATATATCACGATCCCAGTGAGGCGGACAGATTTGATCCGTTCATTCTTCATGCGGAGCCAGCATGAATGATCCTCTTCAGCTACAGGCTAAACCAGCCTGGTTTCTAACGCATGCTGATATTTCCCAACTGATGATAACAAGCATGGTTGAGTTTTTTTTTTTTTTTTTTTGGTAAACATGGTAAAAAGAAATAAATGCAGAAGTTGCTGTCATATTGGGACACGTCTATTTTCTCCCAGGTTTTGGCATCAGGTTGATGGTCGTGAATCAGAAATATTTTAACTCCATCCTAAAACTGACAAGACTGCATTATGCTCTGTGTGGATCGTAATTTTCTACATCTCCTCAATGCTTGCCAGGAGCTGATATATTGAGGCTGATTTAACAATGATTCACTCATGCTCACCTAAAAGGACCTTTCATGATTTTCTCGGTGTACTTTTTGCCTCATTAACACCATCGTTTTATCTACTCCCAGTCCGCCGTGGTGCTCCGACCGACGCTTCACCATCTGGTACGGGTCAGGAGAGAGGCAGCTCTGTCATGAAGGGCTAAAACCATTCCCAGAGGAGATACGCGCTCCCCAGAGAGGGAGCTGAGGATGAACTCCTCCGCTGCTCTCTAAGAGAAGCTGCAGGAAACAGCTGAGTATGCACTTTCTCACACTTTGTCTTTTTTTTTCTATCATCCTTCTGTTTTTGATAGCAGCACCTTATACAGAGTAAAGTTTTTATGCCTTCTAAGGGTTTAATGTATGTTATTTTACACCGTGACAGATACCGGTGTTTCGCCCAGGATCACACTGGGTCACAGCGATGTAGCTTTGTCTCAGCTGCAGGAGTACAGCTTGATAGCTGACCCAGCGCCTCCCTGGCATGGCTAAGGCTGAACAGTCCAGCAGGGCAAAATACAATGCAGCTGAAACTAGTTTTTAAATGAAAACACGAGCACACAATCATACGTCGTTGAAACTATTCACCTCTGTGTCAGTCGTGGATGTCAGTGATTATGAGACACTTCATCACAGAGTTACCGCAGGTAGAAAGTTTTCACACCCCCGTTAACATACTGCCAGGTTTTTGCGGTGAGACCCTGATAAATGATTTGAAAATCTTTTTCTACTTTAATGCAACAGATTTATCCTGTATTAAACTGAAAGAAAATGCTGTAACAAACTGGTTATTTAAGCTGCTGACCCCTTCAACCTTTGACCGCTTTTTTTTTAACTCAGTTCCAGCATTCAGCCTTCTTAATCGAACACCTGTCGTCAGCCATATTGAATCTGATTGACAGGAAATAAAGTTCAGGCGTGCCAGGAGGAGTCTCTTGATGTTTGCTCATTTGTATCCTTTGGGTAAAGTTTGCAGAGAGGTTGCAAAGAATCCCCTTGCAGTCAGCAGTCAGGAGAAGGGTTCCAAAAACAGCTACCATAGTACAGTGGAGATCAATAGATGGAACAAATATGGATCATCAGTAACACTTCTACAACAGGATATTTCACCATGATTGGTAAAAAAGACCATATGGAATCTGGTTCTGGAACATGTTGAGGTCAGTGGTAGTGCCGAGGGACCGGTTGTATTTTCCTAGACTACACTATATGCAGGGTTGAAATAAAAAATGCCTTTTCTTCCAAAGACAAGCTTCCAGATCTCACAAACGTCCCCAGTAAGGTCATTATCTGATGAAACTAAACTTCTGATTTTTGGTAACACTTCCATGCGGTGCACAGGTGTTTGTCCTGTGCGTCTCTGTGATGTCCCGTGAAGGACTGCCGACCTCTCCAGAGAGTGGCTGCTGGAGATAGGCACCTTCAGATGTCAGCGAGTCCAAGTTTTACATCCAAATCAGCCACAGAATGGCCTCACCTGAAGGGAATTGGTTTTGGAAAGGCTTCGTTAGAGTCCAAACTAAATCTGACAGGAAATCTTTGAGGGCTGAGGAAACAGTCTGATAGATCTGGAGAACTTTGGCAGAGTGAAGCGATATTAGGGCCAGTGTGGGATGCTGGCTGACTCAAATAAGACTGGATGCTGAAACTGAATCAAAAGGTGTAGTTTAAGGGTGCACATACTTCAAAACATAGTTTTGCCTCCAACAAATGTAGCCGTTTGTTAGTTGTGTTGTGCATGATTTATGTCTCATTAACTGTAGAAACACCCTGAAAATGATTGATCATCAACACATTTTTTTTTTAACATCACAAAAACCTGGCCTTCTGGCAACTTTCTACATCCATTCCAAGATGGTTACCTGCACAGAAAACTCTATTCAAAAATACAAAGCACAGTTTATGTTTTTATGCTGTCTCACAGCCTGCCCCCTCGACAAGCAGTCTCCGCTTCAGATCTGCAATGCTTTTAATTTGTTTGCAGATTAGAAAATAAATTAGCCTGACATGTCTGACATTGTGTGCAGGGTCAGTCGTATGGACGACCTGACCTCTCAACGGCTTTTCTATTTCCGGCTACATGCCAGAAACATCTGCAGCAGCTCTGGCGGCCGTTATCTCTGCGTGTGACAATAGGAAGCGGTCTCCACTCATTATCAGTTTGTCCGTTACACTCTTGGCCCAAGTGCCTGGACAAACTGCCATTTAAGGCTAAAGTCAGAATGGCTTGCATCGTAGCCGGCACTATGCCCCATAATGCAGCAGGGCTTTATTTAACCCCACAGCAAAGACCCCCAGATGGTTGGTATGAGGTCAGTAGCTGCTGGTGAACAACTTCTCTGAGGCTGCTCTTTAGCTGTTACTGAGAAGCGGACCTGAGGACAGACTGGTTGCATCTGGGACAGAAGTGCATTCTCATCAGTTCTGCAGGGCTACTGTAAACCTCAGTCATGGCTTCACTGACAACTTCCAGCCAGAGATCTTCTTCCTCGTATCGCTCCTCGTCACGTTATAGCACTTCCAGCTCCTATCGATCAGATGGATCACTTAATGGATCGTCTGATTCCCTGGAAGCTCTCTTTGAGCCTTTTATTGATTCCACCAATTGCTCCAGTCTGTTCGGGGAGGAGGGCCCCGGGGGGCCCAGCAGTCCGCCCAACTTCAGCAGACACAGCCGGTCGTCGTATGGACCTCCAGGTAAGAATATCACCCATTTACCCACGGATGTGCCTTTCTTTCTTGTGTATGACACAGTAAAGAGAGTCAGGGAACAGCTAAAAATGAGGTCAGCCCCTCATCAGGTAACAAATCCTGGAGGTTTAGCGTTTTTTTTTTTTTTTTTAGAAAGTTTTCTATTTTAATGACGGTTTTACCTTATAGTGATAAAATGTGTCAGATTAAACAGTTATTTGGTCCATGGTTTTGATCTGAGTAACACGAATCTGTTAACATGTTTAGGGAGAATTTTTCCAGAATATTAAACCAAACCCAAAGAAGTTGCTGATGTTTTTCTTTTTTCTACATACACATATTTTTCTCACTAAGAAGAAAAGTTCAAAAATATATGCTTCACAAAAATGCCTGCCTGCCGGCAATGCTTTTTATAAATCAAACATCTAATTACTAAACATAAGCAAATCTATAAAATTTGTGTTTTTTTTGTTGTTTTTAAAAAAGGAAACTAGGCTTGTACAATTTACATTACCTCAAAAAGCTGTTTTGTATCTGCTCCTCCTGTAGGTGGCACCGTGGCCAACAGGCAGAGTGGGACAGGAAATGGGGTGCGATGTCTCGGTGACTCCTACTCTATGACAGCTGACCTCAGCCAGTTCGAGCCACATGATATAGTGGTGATGGCCTACAACTGCCAAGTCGTCATTCATGCACAGAAGGTTAATATGCTCTTTATAAAATGATTCAAAATAAAGCCAGCACCCTAAATTTTGAGACAAGCTTTAGTGGTCAACAGGGATATTTGAAATTCCCTGCATCAGTTTTGCTACAAACCATGAATAGTATCATTATCGTATAAAATGAAGTCTAGCATGATCCTCCCCTCCCCCCACCTTGATTAGCCTTAAGAGCTGAGATGAGTTAGAGGAGTAACCTAGATTAGTAGTATTCTAAAAGTATCAAATTTTAGGACAGATTTTACTTAAAAGACTCTAATTCATTATAATTGCTTAAGAATTTGGAGAATCTGAGCCGGTTAAATTCTTCAACTGAGTCCAATTAGAATAGTTCTTATCAAAAGAGTTAATTTTTTTGAAAAAACTCTGGATGTGGAGCATAATCCGTTAGAATGGGATGTCAGCTGTGCGTAAAAGTGGAGAAACATATCATTATTTTCAGATAACAGAACCATAACAATTTCAAGCACACGTCACTGGAAAAATAGGATGAATGTGACATCCCGTGTAAACGAAGTGTAATTATTTACCAAATCAGGCCCTTGTGTGTTTGAAGTAGATTCTTATTATGTTGCGCTAAATTCATAAAATCCAAAGTATACCCAGATGTCTACTTTTCAAAACAATCCATGCAGTTTTTAATCCCTCTTTGCTTGTTACAGCTTTTCTAGTTCAAAATGGGAAACATACCAGTAACTCGAGCCCAACATGCAGTTTATTGCAGGAAAACGAGACAAGGTCATTTATTCTGTATTTTAGGAAGATGAATAAACTGCAAGCGTGCAATTTTTGAACTTCCTTGTCTCTGCTGAGGCTTCAAATAAGTTAACAGGCTAAATATTAAAGTGGGCCTTAAGGGGTTGTTGTACACTTGCATTTACTTACATCTTAGAAATAAACCATCCCATCTTTCTTTATCTGGAATAAATCTTTAATCAATTCAATTCAATTAAATTTTATTTACATAGTGCCAATTCACAACACATGTCATCTCAAAGTAAATTCAATGAAATCATGCAGACAGACAGATTGGTCAAAAACAAGTTTCCTATCTAAGAAGGCTCAGCAGATTGCATTGATTCTTGAGTTAAACGTTAAAATAACAAATAATGCAAAATTGGAGAAAAGTAAGATGGTAGAAGTAAGTGAGATGGATAGATATTGATGTCCTCCCGCAGCCTAAGCCTATAGCAGCAGAGCTACAGAGATAGCTCTGGGTAACCTAAGCCACTCTATAAGTGGCTATATACTTTGACAAACTATAAGCTTTGTCAAAAAGGAAAGTTTTGAGATTAGTTTTAAAAGTAGACAGGGTGTCTGCCTCACGGACCAAAACTGGGAGTTGGTTCCACAGGAGAGGAGCCTGATAACTAAAGGATCTGCCTCCCATTCTACTTTTAGAGACTCTAGGAACCACCAGCAGACCTGCAGTCTGAGAGCGAAGTGCTCTGTTAGGAACATATGGGGTAATCAGAACTCTGATAAATGAGTGAGAAGGAGAATTTTAAATTGTATTCTTGATTTAATAGGAAGCCAATGAAGGGAAACTAAAATAGGATAAATATGATCTTTCTTTTTAATTTTCATCAGAAATCTTGCTGCAGCATTTTGGATCAGTTGAAGGATTTGAACTGCATTTTGTGGATGACCTGATAGTAATCAATTACAATAGTGCTGCCTTGAAGTAACAAATGTATGGATTAGTTTTTTAGTGTCCCTCCTGGACAGAATATTTCTAATTTTGGCGATATTATGGAGTTGAAAAAAGGAAACCCGTTTAATATGGGATTTAAATGACATGCCTTGGTCAAAAATAACTCCAATGTTTTTAACTTTATTACCAGAGGCCAGTTTAATGCCATCCAGGTTAAGTGATTGATTAAGAAGTTTATTTTTTAAAGACTATGATCCAAAGATCACTTCTGTCTTGTCATAATTTAAAAGTAGAACATTTAAGGTCATCCGGGTTTTTTAGTCGAAGTAATTGATTGGATTCATCAGGATTTATGGATAAATATAGCTGAGTGTCATCAGCGTAACAGTGGAAATTAATCCCATGCTTTCTGATGATTTTGCCAATCGGACACATATATATAGTAAGTAGAATTGGTCCAAGGACTGAACCCTGAGGTACTCCACAAGTGACCCTAGAGATTGAAGAAGATGTATTGTTAACATGAACAAACGTCAGACAGATAAGATTTAAACCAGCCTAACGCTTTCCCCTTTATCCCTACAATATGTTCAAGTCTTTCTTGGAGAATATTGTGATCAATTGTATTGAATGCAGCACTGAGATCTAACAGGACAAGTACAGACACAAGTCCATTATCTGAGGCCATGAGAATATCATTAGTGACCTTCACCAGAGCCGTTTCAGTGCTATGATGAGCTCTGAAGCCTGACTGAAACTCTCCAAATAGGTCTTTGTATAACAACAAACAGAAGAGGTTTTATTGCTTTGCAGTTTGGATGAGGGGAACTAAGGGTTAAATGTTCAAAAGAATTGTAGTTATTAATTGGTCTGGGACAAATTAATAAATCAGATTGAAAAATAGTTGCTACTCCTCCTCCTCGTCCTGTAGTTTTGGGAATGTGGAAATTTAAAAAAATAGAGAGAATTTACTCATTTATACTAACGTAGTCCTCTTGCAGCCCGGTTTCTGTGAGACAAAACAAATCAGTCTAATAAACATAAATCAATTCATTAACTAACAGAGTATTTAGAGGGAGAGACCTTATATTTCACAAATCACATTTGTTTAGTTTTTTGGCTCAAGTTGAGTTGTATAATATTTTATGTAAATTTCATGATTTGCTCCTTTGAGATCAGTTTTTAATCAGTGGAGTAGTGGATAATCATCAGAAGTCAATAGGCTCCTCATACAGAACAAACTGGCCTGTTGAGTCATAGCATGACAGACAGCAGAAGCAAAAACTTCATCAGTCTGAAGTAAATCTAGTTTCTTACCACAGATGACCACAAAAACTCGGTCCTAACTTGTGCATTTAAAATGCTGAACATTTCACTGTTTTTCTCCCACTTTCAACAAACCTGCCTCTTTCTTTCACGTGGTTCAGGCTTCTTCCCATCCTCGCTCTTCTCTTGACCACCCAGTGTTCCTGTTTCTTCTCAGCCTGTCTTCCTATCATCATATATTTTTTCCTCTTTACTTCTCATTTTCTGACATTCTGTCTTCCTTCCGCAGATTCTGGATGATGGAAGCATCAGTAACACATTCACCCATAAATCCCTGTTCCCTGAGGACATGGATCCCCTGTCAGTGAGTGGGACCCTGAAACCCGACGGGACCCTGCAGGTGACCGTGCGTCGGACCACGGAGCCGAGTGGACCAGAGCCACTGGGAGTCCCTACCTACAGCAGCGAGGCTTACCTATGAATATTACTTATGAATGAATGTCACCTTGTTTTACTCTCCCAGAAAGTTTTTTTTATCTTATGTATCACTGATTAAAACACAGCAGAACCACAGTTCAGATAGTGTGCCCATCCATCTAGCATCAAACATCTGCCAAGGCGACAGATTGCGATGTTGAAGCTCCAAATGAAATAAACATGTTTACAGAACAGCTGCATTCTGGTTTTATTAAAAGTATCAGACTTCTTTCACTCCAATAATTCATGTTTCAGGTTGTGTTCTTGGAATTAGTCTGGGTGGCTTGTTGAGTTTTAGACCCATCCAAATACACAGGTCACCTACAGATAAAGCTCTGATTGGTTGCTTCCACAGAACACATGCATGCATCTGCAAGAATTATATTTCTGTTATCTGATGTGAACAAAAGCATTTTATTGCTTACACAGAAATACACTCATTCTGGACAGGAATGTCAAGGTATTTTTTTATTTGATCTGTTCCATTTTCAAGGGTTAATGATTTATACAAAACAATACCTGGTTTGAGATCATTATGAATTTCATCTAGTCAAAACTGGCTTAGCATTACAGGCTCAATTGCAGACCTAGATTTGTTTAAATATTTGAGTGGTGCTGAATGTTCTTGAAAGCTCCTTGTCCTGTGGTTCTTACAATCTACAAAATAGATTTTCAGGATTTATTTCAGTGTGCTTTTCCTTAAATTTAATTCAGTTCAATTTGGTTTTATTAATATAGCGCTATCTAAGGAAACCCAGCAGATTGCATCAAGTCTTGACAAGAAGCATTCACTCCTCATGAAAGAGCGTATAGCCACATTGGACCATCGTCTGCATTTCTATGTCATATGGTAATTGTGGATGAGCTGTCTCCCCTGGATGATGTCTCAGCTAACAGAACACCAGACCAGGTGTACCTACTATGAAGAGAAAAAAAAGAGAGAGAACAAAAATTTAGAAGTTGTAATAATAAATAATGCAAAGTTGGAGAACAGTAGGAGAACCGTTTTCACAGGAACTGAGAAGCACTCTGCAAGTTCAAGTTCCCACAAACCTGAAAGAACAACATGTCACACAGAAACTGGCTCCTGCAACTGCTGAAGGTTTTTCCACAAGATGTTAAATATTAGTTGGATTTTGGTTTGCATTTGGTGAAATGCTACGTCTAAAATGTTGTGCTTTTGTTGTGATAAGTTTTATTTATTTCAAGGGAGGGTTATCAATCAATATGGATTATAGTTTCATTCATGACACATCAGGCGTTTCACTACATTCCCTTCATTGCACCCTGGATTATCACACCGTTGACTTGCACAGCACAGTTATACAGATCAGTAAGTGCTTTAGCGGGGAACACTTTTGTTGAACACTTTACTAAAGGAGGCTGTGTAACCAGGTACAGAAGTTTATTTATAAAGCGCCCTTCACAGAGACAAAGTCACAGATCTTTGTATGACTTAAGTTATGCTGAAAATATACATAGTATAAAAACAAGCACAAAAAGCACAATAAACTAATGTCATAAATCCTGGTAGAAAAAGACAGCTTCAGGTGATTTTTAAAAGCATGGTTCCACAGTTTGGGCGCCTCAGACTGAAAGGCCCTTGATTTTTAGCCTTGTACGGGGAACAACCAGGAGATTCTGGGCTCGGGATCGAAGGCCACGAGCAGCAGACTGTTTGGTTAAAAGCTGAAACAAATAACCAGGAGCCATTCAGAGCCCTGTAGGTGAGAACAAGTATTTTAAAGCAGCCCCCTAAATCCACTGGGAGCCAGTGGAGGTGGTATAAGACTTGGCTGATATGAAAGTATTTACTGGATTTACTAAGAGGTCTGGCGGCTGTAAACAAGTACTTCACCCATCATAATCCCATAAATGTGTATTGTACACAGGTCTCTTTCCTCTATGTCGTCAGAGCTCTCACTTATAGCTGAACAACACACTGGCCAAATCTGCTATAAACATGCCATCAATCACAGTGGGTCTTAGAGCAAAGGTGCAACAGCGACTTTAGAAACTATGAGACATATTCTCCACACTCACATGGATGATGGACACATAGAAGCAGGCTGAAACACCTCTGGAGGAGGTCCGACTGCTCTCTGCTTCAACCCGCTGAGGGACCGAGCAGCAGCCTGCCCAACAAATGAACATGTTCAGCTCATTAAGCTTTTACAGGAACACTCGGTAACGATCAGTGCCCAGATGCTGTCCTCAGACAGCAAAACAACAGATTGTTGTCTTTGTTTACATATAGTGAATGTTCACACAGGCAGAAAACAGAAGGGCACGGAGAGTGCAAAAACATGCGCAGATGCCGTTCGCTTAGGTCCAAACTGGTCCAGGAAATATTCAGTGAATCTGCTCAGCTTGGAGATTATTTAATGAAGGTAGGGAGCTGTACCAGACTTAGTGTCTTTGGCTCTGCATGTTCATTTATAGAGAATAAAGCCTGGAAAACATGAGGTATGTTCGCCCTCCCTGCTCTGATCTGTGTACTGAAATATATTAGCCACATCAACATCCATGCTGTATAGAAAAGGGGATTTAAGAAAAATGTATTCAACCAAGCAACAATAAAGGGCTTTTTAAACTAATGAAAATGACCCTTATTGTGAGGTGGTACTTTTAAAATGACCATTGTGTTGAGAGGGTGGTAAACATCATAGATGGGTTGACTCTTTACAGTGTTTATGCTCATATGCTCCAATTAAAACATCAATGGACTGGAAGGTGGAAAGATCTGAAAGAACCAAGTCGCCTACAAATTTCCTTTGAGTGAGGAGGGATTTTGTTTCAGAGCATAACTGCTGTATAAAGAAACCAGAAGCTATGGCTGTGGAACCCTTAGTTATAATGGGGAGTGTGTGAAACTCCTTTAAAAACTCATTATTACAGATGCATCTTTGCATAGAGATTTGGTTGACTTTACACAAAGTGATATCGCTGAGATTTCAGCTGTAATATTACAGCTGAAAATCAAAATGTTTATGTTCATGAGAATTTTTCTAAATGAAAATACTTCTAAACAATGTCTAAAGATTTCAGGATGCCCAGGCAAGGTTTAATAATCACCTGGTTGAAAGGTGGAAGCTTTTTTCAAGTCTAAAATGGGTTTTAGACATTTAATGCATGTCTCAATGTAAAGAATTTTACTTTTGACATTTTTCAAATGACAAAAGTGAAAAGAAAAGGAAAAAACAGAACACCAGGTCAGCATGACTCAAACCCAAGAACCTGGTCCATTCCTTTACAACCTGAGCTTTTTGTCAACATTCCTTTCCTTGTTAAAATAATATACAAGACCAGGACTGTTCATGTTTATTGGAAAGTGTTTATAATTTTTTAAAAATCGGTTCTGGATTTACCCTGGTGACTTTCTGCCGGCGCTGCTTCTTTAAAAAAAAAAAAAAAAACATATAACTCTTGCCACACCACCACCAACTTTCTGTTATAAAGACGAACAGATCTTCGTCTGCTGATGCCGTCAGCACACATCGTGTTGACGGGGTGTAAAAGTAGTTGAAATGTCCAGGTCTAAATCACAGCTACGGTTAAAAAGTATGAGCTATTAGCGTTAGAGATCACAGTTAATATACAGAAAAAACGCTGTTGTCAAAATTCACACGGACAGTCCCGGTGAGTTTGAGGGTTCAGGGTAACTGGTTCCCAGGGGTTAAGGTTCAGGGTAGCATAATGGAACCATGTCTCACGTAAAGATGAAGAAACAATTTTTGATGTGACAATAGATGCCTTAATGGAAGGTAAAGGAACTTATTTCCAAGTTTCTCGAAGATAATTCTCGTCATATGTTAATGCTTCTGTAGTTCAAGCAACTGCTGGGACATATCGGGATCACCTGGGATGGTGTGACTTAATGGGCCGCAGTAGTTTCATAAAATTGCTAATTCTGTTTTACAGATTTCCCATATTGGTTTGTTTTCTTCAGTCTCCACGCCTGTTATTTGGTTAGGGGGTAGGGGATGACTTAAGGATCCCAGATTGTCTCAATCCTCTGAAGGACGTGGTTCATCAGTGGTATCACCACCTGCTGCTGAGGTTCTGTAAATGTGTTTTATTCCAGTCTAACCATTCTAGCCATGGCACAGAGGTGTATATGGATTTAATAAAAGACACTGGTCTATATGATAATGTAACATTGTGTTGGCTGAATACTGAACAGGAGCTCGGAGCAATGCACCGGCTGTCCATACAGACCATGTGGAATCCATTAAGTAATGCAACAGAACACATTAGTAGTCAAGGACAATATGCTGTGTTTGATCTACATAACACTTTAGCGTATTATGTTAATATAGATGTTTCCATCTATTCTAGTCCCACCATCAGTCTTTATTCCTGTTTTAATGGATGTATAGTGAATATAGATTGAGATGCATTTACAGGTATTATTATTCTGGGGCTTTTTGGGAAGGGATACAAGGAGAACACATCCTCTCTCTTAAACATGGAACCCCGTCTCAGTAGACGCTTGACAAGCAAGACCTCCTGAACGATGGCCCTTTAGATAGATCAGAGCTGGAGCAATATCCTTTTAGCTGGACCATCACTGTTATTTTAGAACAGGGTCTGGACTACCTAAAAAACAAACTGAGCATATCAGCTCAGAGACATTAAGCCAAAAGCACAGCGGTGGATGGGTGATAACTTGAGCTTGTATTGCACTACACCGGTGGCAGTGAGTCAACAAATAGAGGACCTCTGTCAACCAGCTGTCATGTGATATTTTAAAGCCTGGTTTGGACATGAAGAAACTACTTTATGATCTGTTAAGTAGTCTCATATATGTCTGCAAACATCATTAATAGTGAGCTCCCTGTTCATTGCAGTCAGCTGAGAGTAGTTCTCAGCCTATAGCTGAAGGGGATGGCTGCCTCATACAGAAACCTGTCTGAGCCGTTTCTAATGGAATTGTTTTACTGAGGACATTTAGATGAGGAACAAAGGAAAGGGATGTCTCTCTGTCTCACTCTCTCTCTCTCTGCTGGATTGATTGATTTTTGCACTTTATTTTGTCAACAGCTAACAGGAATATAGTTTAACAAATGCTTCTCTGCGGGAGGGGTCCATGGGGGATAAATCAATGCAGCAAAACAAAGAGTATCATGGTTTTCCTTTGAAACTAGCAGGTGGATTTCTGTTCACAGCAGGTCTGCGCCGATGTTCTCTGTGATCGCTGGAGGTCAATTAGGAGATTATAAATGCTTGCCTGGTTGTTAGTTTGACCCCAGACTAATTTGGCAGAAACAGGCGTGCCTCAAGAGAAAGTGGTTATAAGTGGTAGCCGCTACTCATCTTGTACTGACACGCCGAAACCAAATGTTCTGACATTCATGCTGTTCATTTAACTTTTCCATGACTTCTAAACCAAAGCGGAGCTGATACCGTGTGCTTTTTAGCCCCTACAAAAGATATTCATAGTTTTAAAACAGTGTAGCCACATGTTTTTCTTCTTTGGTCTATGTGTCATTTAGCAGTATTTCCAGTGACATAATTTGTTTACACGAAACGGATGTGACAATCTTTACAACTTACAGTCACACATAAGGGGGTGGGGGGGTTTGGGGGGGGGGGGGGGTTAGAGATAGATGAAGGTGGAAATAGCAACAAGGGATTGATTTAAAACTTTTAAAGGACTAAAAATCTCCTCCTGTGGATTTATGTGTCGTAAACCAAACTACTTAAATATTTTTTGCAACCATAAGTCCATTTGCTGGAAAATGTTTCCCCTTTCACTGATCCTTTAAGCTGGAGGGAATTTCCCAATCTGACTCTGCAAGGCAAGTGGGCAGATCTCTCTCGCAGGAGCAAACCGATGCACGGCTGATACTTTAATGTCAGACATACTGTATCATCCACAGGTCCTGAGGTCCTGCCTCAGAGGCCGAAGAAGGCGACCCAGAAGTGACAATTCCTGTCACTGATTACCTTACTTTTTTGTATTTTAAAACAGAAACAGTCTTTGTTTGTGTTCAGGATACTTAAATTGTTTACTGTGCATCAATCTAGACTTCCAGAGAATTGAGAGATCAGAACAAAGTTAATTTTAGGATACTAGAGTGGATAAGCAGTGAAAAAAAAAAGCCTTTTACATTTGGAGGCATAAACTATGACAAACCAAACTATCTTAAAGTCTGTGCAGCGCTGTGTTGTGTCTGTCTCCATGGGGAATAGGAGAGAAAAACAAAAGCGTCCGTTCAGGTGCGTTCCAGCTGTCGCTGAAGGGGAATAAGAGGCGACAGAGGACAGGAGCGCAGCTGCAGAATGACTGAAACGCGCAGACAGAAAGCACTCTCCAACACCAACACTTGTTTGTTAAAATCAGATTTATTCATTGTGATGTACAAAAAAAACAATGTTTCAATTTTCCATCTGAAAAATAGCTCTGGAGTTTTGTTCCCTGCTCGCTCTGGTTTGGACCACATGGCTTGCTGTAATGTACAGTCCGTAAAGGAGTGGATGAAGGATCTGGGCTCATCCAAGCCGCTCTGACTGGAGGAGAGGAGGGAAGAGAGAATGATGAAACTGACTCGGAGTCAGCGTGTAGGGAGGCTTGGATGAGAGCATCAGCTACAGTCCACGCAGCAGCTTCACCACACAGTCTTTCAGAGAAGGTTTCCAAAAAGCCAAACTGAGGCATCCAGAGTGCAAGTGAATGTTGTGGTGTGGATTTTAATCTCCGGAGGCTTCTGGGAAACCTTGCTCTACAGTCAAAGACCTTACCATGCTACTTCTTCTTGTATACATAAATCTTTTTACTCTTTTCAGATTTCTTTACAAAAATAAGGTTATCTTGCATTCATGTCATCAATTACAACCGAACTAGAAAATGAGATGAACTACTGTTATTGCACAAATCAATTACCCACAAGCAGATCCATCAATAAAAAGAAAATGTACAACTTCTACTGTGATTAATGCGGGCTGATAAAGAGCCGGCGACCTCGCGCCGCCACAGATGAGCCGAGACGTCAGCGGCGAGGTGAAAAGACACGGCGGAACAATGAAAACCGAGGAAGACGCGCAAACAAATGAACAGAACCAAATGAGTGGAGCGCTTTCAGCTCTGCTCCCCGCGGGGTGAGCAGACACCGCGGTTGCTATAGTGACAGCCGCACACTGCCGTGAAACATCATCAAGCCACTTACATATTTGGGGACGAGCGTGAGAAGTGCCTGGTCTACATGCGTGTGAGGAGAAAAGCAGCTCTGCGCTGTTTAGTCCCGCTGATAAAGAGAAGGAGGCACTTGTGGAACGAGCGAGTTCCTTCCTTCAAAGTTAACTTCATTATTCTGGTTCTTCTGTTTGCCATCAGGCACGCGCCACAGGCCATCGCCCTGTTAGTGTATTCGCACTTCACAAATGAATCTGAACCGTAGAAATGTTTCAGACAGCATGTTAAATATAAAAAAATAGCATTTAAATCATTAGAAAATGACGAGAGATAAATATAAAAGATGAAAAATCTCTTCAGAAACAAGAGACAACAAGTACGATCGATTAAGACATTAAATCATGATCTCATAACAGGATTGATATTAAATATATTAATCTGTAAGTTTCTGAACCCCCAAAGACCCCATGCCCTATTCAGAATCAGGTAATGACTAAAAGTTACTGGATAAGAGGGAGATGCTGCAAAATGGCAGAAAATACAGGCACAGGATGGCAAATCTATGACATCATTCATCCGTCCCCTAGTCTCTGTTGCTTTTGGTACATTCAATTTATAAATGCCTCATGCTGTCTGTCATGCAAAGCCATGCGTTGTCACCGCAAATGCTTTCGATTCTGCAGAACCTAACAAGGAAAGATGCCAAAATCTATATAAATGCACTTAAGCCTATAAAAGTCATTGAGAGGCTGGGAGTGTTTTTAAATGTAATAAAATGGCAGCACAAATTGTTGCCTGGGACTAAAACATTTGCAAATGGGACTGGAAAAGAGGGAGGAGCTGGGAGAAATGAACAGAGGGAACATGGAAGCCTGGAGCAATATGGAGGGCATGAATTATTAACTATGAAGTATTTAATGTTTTCCGTTATGTCAGGGATCAGAAAACATGGCACAGTTACACATTCATGCCTCAGGGTCCTGGTTAACAATAATCTAGTAATAATGCAGCAGGTAAACTCTAGTTACTGTGTCCGACTGAACGAATGAAAATGCTCCCCGCTGGTCATATATATTTTTTTAGTTGTCACTAAATATCGTATCAGTGTATCATCTTGTACCGTTATATAAGTATACAAGTGTAGTTTGTGTTGTTTCTCTGATATGATGTAATATCAGCTCATGCAGCGGTTAACTTCAGATTGACGAGCATCCAGAGCAGCTTGGTAGGTAACGTCTTCATTCTTCCAAACATTCATTTGCTCCCCGCCTTTCCTCCTTCCTCCCCTCTTCATCTTCCCGGACCCTCGGCGAATCTCTGACTGAGAGTCAGATTTAATTTGCAGAGAATGTCCACTGTGGGAGCTTGAGGACAGAGCTACAGTAGAAAAGGAGTGTACATTATGGTGCCGACAGGTTCGCTGTACTCGGCCTAACCGTTAGGACCCGCAGTGAAGGGATGACCACTTCAGCATCTGTCCCCTTATCAGTTGAATACTTGGTACTGAGACAAACTGTAGAGATTCTTTCAGACCACCTGATTTGTCAGGACTAGACTTCGTCACAGAAAAAACACAGACTAAAATTTGTTTTAAAGGCAGTAAAAAAATCCTATAAGATAGAGTCATCTGCTACGCTTCTCTTCATGCGCACTCACATTTTCCGCTTTCATACATTCACACTTCCAGATCAAGCACACATTACAGTATTCTTCCTCGTCGTCACTGGGGAAATTCAGAGGTCAAGTGGAAGACTTGCTCAAAAGATTTTGCAGCTCCAAACCTTGATTCCAACTTTAAACATACACAAACAGGAAAAAAGTCTACCAAAAAAATCCCTTTAAAAAAAACAAAAAAAACACACAGTCCCAGCTTTGGAGATGATGGACATGTTCTACTGTGGGACCCCAAGGGTAAATGGAGAGCCAGGGACAGTTGTGTGTTTAGCTCTTCCAGTGGAGTGTCTGGCTGGGTCATTGCAAGGCCCCTGGAGGAAGCACTAGTAAAGGTAGGTAGAGAAGCAGAGGAGGTGGTGCTGGAGGAGGTAGAGTGGCAGAAAAAGGAGAGAGGGGTGAAGGCCGGCGTAGCAGAACTTTCTACAATTAAATAATGATCTGTAGCCCTGAGGAGTTTTGCATGTTTGTGGCTTTGGAGATTAAAGACCTCCATGCATCCTCCACCTCCTCCTCCCCCACCTGCACCTCTTGCTTTTTGTCCCCAGCGTCCCCTCACTGAGACTTCTCATCGGACTCTGAGGTGACCTGGTCCCCTGGCAGCGACACGCTCCTGTGGCGGTCCCACAGCTTGTGGAGCTCAGTTGCCTCGTTCTCGCTGCTGCTGGTGCCGCTATCCCTGAAGCTGGCCAGAGGCGGACGCACCTTCACGCCTTTCACCGTCACCGAGCCCTCGATGGCTTTGCGGAGCTACAAAGACAAAGACATGACGTTTAGAAAAGAAAGGTACCAAAAACAAAGCTGTTAATGAATTTTTGGCTAAGAGATAAAACTAAGATTTGCTAGCTGCACTGTAGGGGAAGAAGAAGAAGAAATCAGTTTAAAATGTATGACAATTGCTTTTTATGCATTGATCTACAAAGACTTGTGGACTGAGACTGAAGACAATTTGATATGATGCAGACTTTAGTGGCCACACAGATGTGCAAAATGTCTGAACTACAATGAATGTATCGAGATGCTTGCCTCTGTCAGTCTGTCCCTGGGTAGCCATGGCTACAATGTAGCTTATCAGGGTGTGAGTGCGTGAGTGAATGCAGGGTTCTCACCAGTGCATTTGTGCGTAATGGACCGCTGAACGCTGAAATTAGACCGTTACGCTCCTTAAAAATTAGTGCAACGGTCAGCACAACATGGATGTTTGAGAGCAACATAGAAAAGTAAATAAAGATCTTGAATGTGCATCAGCGCAGCTATAAACCTTCCAGACAACATTAAAGCTAGTGCTAGCTGTTATTAACCTGATGAACAGCCCCCTTTGAGCTGCACCATGCAACACTCCGATGCTGCGAATGCATCCAGAGAAGTAGCGAAATGACACACTCCAATAGTGCTGGAGATGGTGAGTGATTGACAGGAACAGGCACCTGACTCTGAATCTGTTCGGCATTTTGCTAATAAGTACGATTTAAAGGCAAAGATGGAAGGTAGGGTTTGAAAAGTTCTTGAAATTTGGATTTAGGGGGAGCAGTGTGACTTTCATCTTAACTGTGGAAAAGTAGACTGGAAATGTACCCAGTCCAGTCCATGTGTAGGGCTCTATGGTTTTGTGGATGAAATTGCAGTATTTATTAATAATTCAAAACATTTATGGCAAATGGTAAATGGACTGAACTTGTACAGTGCTTTTCCAGTCATACTGACCACTCAAAGTGCTTCACACTATAGCCACATTCACCCAATCGCACGCACTAACGCACACACATTCAGACAGCAAAAAAAAAAAGTCTGTCCTATAACTAACAAAACAAACAAAAAAACTCCAAGCTTACCATAACGTTTGGGGCAGAGCAATACCCTAGGATTTTTCATGAATCCACACAACATTTTTATAACATTCAACTAAATCAGTAAAAGCGCGGCATGAGTTTATTGAGTTTATTGAAGATTTTGATGCTCTATTTGCAGGATAAGACATTTATATAGAACAATAGAAAACTGGAATTCATATTAGGAACAGCGCTGCAAACACGGTGCTGCCAGAACACGAGAGCTAAATACAAAATCATGTATTTTAATGGAAATGTCTGTGACAGAGAAAATAAAAATGAACACTGGTCCTGTTCATTAAGCAAGTGTGCATAAGGTTGTTTGCAGGTTTCTTGGAGACATTTTTCATGTTGTGTTCAGCTCTGAAGTAGGAAGATGTCCTTTTTAAAGGTGAACTATGTGGAATTCTTTGCTTTGGACAAAGAATGGTTTTGTTCTTTGAATGAAGGGTAAATAGTTTGAAATACCTTATAAAGGCACTTAATGTTCTGCTGAACCACATAGCTCAGGCATATGTATGAAAGTTGAATAACAGCTGTTAAATGTGAGCTTCTATGGCAATTTGTTGAACTGAAAAGTGGAATTTGGCAATAAATAAAATAGTTTTTATAGGATCCTACATGATCTGGAAATTGTGTCCCTCAATGCATTCTGGCAGGAGGACCATGGATGGTTTAGGGAAAGCTTACTCTATGTATAACTAAGTGTCCATTTTTGGCATAAAGCCGAGCAAGCTGTTCCCGGTTAGACTCTACTCAGGCACCCTGCCGTGGCCAGTAACTATTTCTGCTGTGAGTACAGAATCCCAAGGCATCAGGAAGAGTGTGTCTGGTGTGTGAACGTCTAGGTTTCATCTTTGTTTTTAGTAGCTGATGTGGTTCTGTAGGCATCATGGAGCCACAACCTTCAGCTTTCAGCAGCAGTTCACAGCCAAATATGAGGGGGGTGGGATAAGAGTCAGCTCTTATTCCATCTTAAGAGTAATGCAGAAATAAATGGAAAGATGCATTACTGAGATTTAATTCATTTACAAAATTTCCCACCAAACTTACTAAATACTGTTTCTATTGGCCAATTTAGTTTAGTTAACTATATAAACTGCCCAGCTATTTCAGCTTCCATCTTAAGCTTCCCATTTATTCACCACAATAAAAGATCTGAGATCTTTTTTATTATAGCCTACTAATTATCAATGACAGATCGCAATCATTATTTTATCCAATTGTTTTTTTTTCAGTTTTTAACAGATTTTTATTCAAAACAGATAGAGATTATTTCCCAAAGATTCACCAACTTTTTCAGTTGAAAGCTGGAAAGCATGTTATTGTTTTTTTCTGCATTTTTTAATGTACTGGCTTTAGAGTCACATAACCTATTCAGTCTCCTCAACAGGAGTGTGAGGACCCTTAAAGAAAGCTTAACTGCTCCGACAGCTCAAGCAAAGTTTGACAGGTTTGAGGCTAAACTAATTATTTGGTGACTGTAAAAACAACAGTCTGTCTGGTGAAGGTGGGAAACAATGCACTATATAAAAAATGCAACAAAGCTTCCTGTGATTATTCTTCAGTGTATGTATTATATTGGCTGTGATGCAACCGGGAGGTCTATAGTGGAGGACAGCCTTTTTCTGCTTTGGACATTTTGTCTGATCATGGAACAAAGCACAGAAAACCTTAAATGTCACAGAAAATGGTGACTGCACTTAGCAACAACCCTCTCTCCACTTCCTGGCCAATTCAAAAAGACAGCGGTTTTGAGCCGTTTGGGAGGCAGGAGGTATGGAAGGAGAGGGACGTGAGCAGAGAACAGACGGAGACAAAAGATAAGAGACAGTAATTTGGAGGAGCCTTATGTCTGTCACAGTAAATCACAGGCGGAGGAACGAGGAATCACTAAAGATGACTGAAAGGTCTGTTTAAATGGATGCACAGTGAGTTTTAAAAACAAACGTGCTGCCAGCGCTAATGCAACAATTATATATGAAATGCCTCAGGACCAGGAGAGAACGCTTACCTCCTTGAGTGAAACCACCCCGATGAGACGTCCGATGCTGGTGACATAGGCGTGGTCAAGACCCAGCAGGGAGAAAATGGTGTGAGTCTACAGAGAGAGCGAGACATGGTGTTAATCTTTACAGCCAACCAGAGACAGCACTGTCAGGGGTTCAGGCCTGAAACGGAGCTCATTTAGGGAAATGCACCACTGACTTTAATTATCCAACACTTCATTCATGAGACACTCACTGAACATGCTCTGCTAAATTGGATGCACAGACTTTGGACAACCCCGGGCCACATTTCTAAGAACATTCATGCTTTGAGAAGGGATAAAAAAAAAATAAAAACACTATCCCTGAATTGCTAATTAGCTAAAGCTAATTAACTCTGCAGTCGCAAAATTGGATCCTTTTAAACTGCTCATAAAAAAAAGCTTTTGTCATCTTAGCTATGGAACGATAATGAACCAAATCTTGTAGCAAAGCATCTTTATCAGAGCAATAGGTAACACAAGGGGGCTCACAAAGAACTGAGGTTTAACAGCCGCGTTGGCTCTGGATCTGTGGGTGGAGATGCCAAATAGCTAGGTGAGAAAACTGGAAGGCGAAGCTGAACAGGAGAACCAACACTGAAAGGTTCAGTCCTGTGGTTCATTATCAGTCTGCCTCAAAACATTCCGTATAATCACATACAGGGAAATTCAGCTGCTGGAAGGCTTATACCAGCACATCTTTCTTATTTGATAGTTAGAGCTGACCAAAAAAAGTCATGATGTACAGTTTATGCACTGCTAGTCAGTTAGCTGAAGGAAAGCTCCTGCATATTTCCTTTGCTTGTAAGGCAAATGCGGCTGTTTTGAGGTATTTCCTGGAAAAGTCACCAATCAGTCCTAGTGAGGTTATGCTGTTTGTTAAGCTATTGTAGGGTCCCACTTGTACAATCATTAGCCATCAATGGCAAACTTGTCTGTTGTGAAAGAATTGCGAGAAGACCTCTAGTCATAAGCCTAAGTCAGTGGTCCGTGGCTGTTCAGTGTGACAGAGGCGCTAAGCCATCGATTTAGCTCACTTTAAAGCCAGTCTGAGACAAATATCAAGTAGTGTCGATTTTTCAGTGAAAATGCTAGAGTGTGACAGCTGCAGAAGTCTAATTATTGTCTTCTTCTGCCAAGCAATGGGCCCCTCCACATCTTTTCTTCAACCTTCCCCTCTTTTCAGCAACCAACTGTAATGAAAGTATAATCTGAACTTTCTGATGCAATTCTCCTGCAGCAACAGATCGTGCAGTCCAGCATATTCTACTCTGCAGTGGGACAGTAGCATGCACAGTGTGACACAATCAAGTACTGTACGAATTTTTAAAAAGGCAGAGTGGGCTTTAAGCAACTGACTGCAGACTCACCGACAGAGCAGATAGCCCATCTAATTAACCAGCTGTTATCGGCTGTTTATGTCCCCAGTGGCACTCTATACGAACAGCCTTAAAATGGGATATCTTGAAACATAAGCACTTGAAATTTTCTGAGAAATTAACACTATTTTGTTTATGCATGAGACTAATTATCAACACAATAAATAAATACCCAAGATGGCAATATTAAACCTGTAATCATGTTATATGATTTAAGCACTAGCACAATAACTTCTTGATAGATCAATAAGATCATGTAATAAATTATCTTATTGCAGAAGCACAGTGAAACCGCTGTAACTTTGCTGAATGTATTCATACTATGAGAACACCATTTTTTGTCTAATGGAAACTATAAATCACAAGAATATGAACTGAGAACTTTTCCATTATGTTGAACCCAGACAGAGATCCCTAATGGAGTCAACCTTACATAAAAAGCTACTAAGCCTTTCTGTTTTAGCCGGCTTTTCGTCTAAATCGCTGTTATGTTATGGGGCCACTGTGAGATGAGCAGACTGTTGCCTTCAGACAAGTGGGTCTAATAGCGGCAGGTACTCTCAAATGGCACTTACATAAGGTTAGCAACAAGCTGGTGGACTTGTTTCAGAAACACGAGGAGAAAGCTCTATTACCAACACGTCCATATTGTTCCCATCCAGCTAAATGACTCATTTGTAGTCTTAGGGGTTGATTAATGTCGCTGTTGCTTGACCCTAAACAGATATGAAATAATTTTTTAAACATTCAGCTTACACTTCCTGAAGTGCTGTCTATTCACTCTGCTCTTACTAAAAAACATGCAGCAATATCACAGCAGGAAGGGGAATTTCGACTGCTTCTAAAAGTCTTCATAAATATACTGAATGAGGTTAAATGATGATGTCCTTGGAAGGCTTTTACACACAGAAAAAAAGATCAATTCTGTATTATCAGGTAGTCAGCTAAATTAATATCTAGAACTGAACCAGGATTTAGCCCGCTGTAGAACCCTGACATATACCAACCCTGCCAGTACAATGACACCACCCGACCAGACCTTTGTTGTAGGCAGTGGGTGTAATAGTCTCTGACCCCCACTTGAATCCTTTATCCAACCAATGTCTTTACTCAATATTTACCACTAACCTTTCATATTTTAACAATGCCACAGACAGTTTTGCAGATAATTTGAGTTTAAACAGTTCTGTTAGTGCTTTTTTTTGTCTGGCTGACACTAATCAACAATTTGATCTTTCTGAACAGTAACATCTTCACCAGATCCAAACAATGTGTTCTTTAACACTGCTCTTATAGGGGCAAAGCTGCTCACTGCATAAATGTGGAAAATCTGCTGCCAAAGTGGTTTAATCACTGGAGTAGTATTCTAACGAGACACTTAACAAATCTGCTTATCCCTTTTCTTCTTAGCCTATGTTTGTTACTCTGTAATTGTGAAGTTGGGTATTAAATGGTTGAACTTTAAGATGTTCACTGAAGATGCCTACCTTTAATCTGTATTTAATTCACAGCCCAAAAAGCAAAAACAGAAATAGAGATAGATTTATTTTCATTAAGATCATTTGTGTCACTAAATGCTAATACCATACTATTGTAGAGTCATACTCAAAGGTTTTGGCAGACATCTTCCCTACGTTATATTGCAAAGAAGCAATGAACATTTAAGTAGTTTGTTATTTGTTAATCAAGAGAAGAACAACAAAATGGTGCAAAAATGCCATAGGACAACAACTACAAATCTGCTACTAATATTCCTTAGTGTTGCTTTTTTTTAACTTAAAGGACTTTTCTCAGCAACGTTTGAATAATTCTCTGTTATTACTACAAATACAACAGGAATGTTCAGCGTAATAGCAGAGTTTAGAAACATGTTGTGAATATCACCAGCGCTCTGGAAGGCAACATACTGTTTGTTTACATTAGAATGTGCAGAGTACCCCCCCCCCCCCGCCCCCCCATCGTATTTATACCTGGTGGGAAACAAGGCTTTACATGTCCCCCCGCCAGGCCAAGTATAATTAGTTTATTTATTTTAAATACTTCTTTTAAATACATCAGTAACAGTGATACTAAACACGGTATATAGTAGGGTTGTCAAAACAATCAATGTTTCAAAAATAATTTATACTAAAAAAATAATTATTTAAAGATACTGCTTTAAATAATGTATAATATAAACTGCCCCATTCACATCTGCCAAAACTGTCCCGCATCACCTCTTTATTTTAAATGAAACTACTGCCAGGCTTTGTCAGTTTTCTGGGGAAAACCCTGCATGCATCAACAAAGAAATAAACAATTTAAATGATTATTCAACTCTGAACGCAAGACACCAAAACAGCAGTAAAAAAGATACACTATCTCAAATAATGATCAAAAAGATTAAAACCACATGACAAACAAAGCTGTTTCGCTGGGAGCAGGCCGCTCAGTAAGCTCAATGTTTACCGTTTTGTAGCTCATACTCCCCTTCCTGTGTCCAGACCAACAATAACAGCATCCTCTTAATCACTTCCAGTCTGTCTACAACAAACCCTTTTGACATCCTTGCTTTAGTTCTCTTTTTAGCAGAAAGCCATTTTACTGCTGTGGCAAAAGGTGAGCTCTATTCTTTACAGTACGTTGCTTTTCTGCTGTGAACAAAAGCAATTAGATCATATAATTTTTTTTTAATTTACAGTCTATAGACTGTAATGTTGTGGTATATTTACTCAATGTTGTCATACTATGAGAATCATGGCAATCTGTTGAATTGTGCCCGCTGAAAACTGAGCAATTGTTCTCAATCGGAAAAGATCTGGAATAGTTTCTGGCCCACAGGTCCAAAGTGTCCCTTTTTTAACATCTTCATTTCAGTTTCATGCTGAACATGCTGATCATTCCTAAATTGTGCCTAGATTGTTGGACAAAGTTGAACAACATTCTAACTCCACTCTTCATCATAACCAGCAGAAATCCTTTGAGTAATATTTTGAGTCCATGTATTCAGGACCATGCACACGGACATGATTCATACGAGAGAGTAGAGGCACTACACCAGATTTAGCCAGTGGCTGATTTCCAGCTGTAGTCCTTGAGGCAGCCACATATAGACTGTATCATGTTCTTCACTGTTGATACATGACTCGCAGAAATATTCACCCTTTTCTCTTCACACAAAGGATTTTCATGATGTGCCAAATACTGAGAGAAGGATGTGTCAGAGGAAATAACTTTGCACCAGTATTCTGCTGTCCACCCTTCTCCTGCCTGCAGAATTGAGTTACTTCTTAAAGATTTTTAGAATGAAATGGATCCTTTCTGACTCTCCCAGTTGTTGTCCAAAAGTCTTTGCTACTCTGTAAGTGCAGATGTACTTCCTGCTGATGGTGAGGATACCCTGCACTGGTTACAGCCCTTGTTTCATTAGGAGATAATTCTTGTGCCTGCTGGATAATCTTAGACTTCCCGAAGCCTCCTTTTCACTGAAATTTAACGTCTCACCATGAAGTTAATGCAGGGGCAATATCTTTGAAAGCAGTTTGTTTTTCCCATATGTGGCTATTATAAATGATAATTAAATGCTTTCCTTTGAAGGGAACCATTGCTAACACAAGAAGTCAATGAATTCTAGCACATTTGCCCAACTTTTACAGCAATCAATCGGCTAATTGGATGGATCAGATTACTTCAGATAAACTCTTTCACAGATTTACCAGTTCTGATGATATAAGTATAGAAAATACTTTTGACAAGGGACTAATTGATATACATTTATTTACTCAGCACAATAAATTAGTAACTATGTAACATCTCAGCACAAAACAACTGCTGCCACAAAGTTTGCAAAACCCAACTGTTGTGTCAGTGCTAGCATGTTCTGCAAATACTATCAAAAGGTAAAAAAAAATATTTCGGCTATGTTTGAAATTGTTGCCTGATTATAGTATTTACTATCATGGCTACTTGTTTACCTACTGGGGATCAACAAAGTTTTCTTTGACTCTGTCTGTAGTGGTGATTTCACATTGGAGTAGGGTGGATTAGTGCAGCTAGAGTAAAAGTAAAAAGACTTAATGTCCAACCACTTTTCTGCTGGATCAAATGGCTTTCATTACTGAGGCAAGCTGCACTTTTGTTTTAGATCCAAGGGAGACTTTCTCCATATGGGTTGTATGAAATTGATCCCATAGTGCAAAGAACATAAAGGCTTTGCCAAGAATTGTTGAGTGTTTTTAGGCCACAGAAAGCTGTAATGTAGTTTTTCAAATAGATATCCCTGAGGAGATTTACTGAAGACAGCAGCATCAGTTCTAATTGAGGTCCATTGATTGAGGATACAGAACAGGTTTTTTTTCACAATGAACTGATCAGCAGCACAGTAATTATAAGCAACTAAAGATCTCAATGGTCAAAACCTGTGTTTATATGTATTCCAAAATCCTTCGGGACCCAGATGTCAAAAGAATACCTACCACCTATCACTGATGAACAAATGAGTCGATTATCAGAAAATCTGCCTTCATCTTTTCATGTATATTAAATATTAACACAAAACATTTATTCTTACTGTTTTTGTGCTTTGTTCATCTATTTAAGTGTAAATTTAAGTTTCTATCAGTGAGAAAATATTTTAGAGAATCATCTGATTTTCCACTATTCTGTACCTATATAGATATTTTCTTACCCATCAAAAGTATTCATTCATACTCCATAAATCTTTCCGTGTCACGTTAGAACCACAAACTTTACCATCTTAATGGGATTATATGTGATGGAGCAACACAAAGTAGCACATAGTTTTGAGGTGAAAGGAAATTATGCAAGATAGAAAAAATTAAAACCTGGAAAAGGTGTGGGTTTTAAGCTCCCTTAATCTTACCCCCAAAAGGAGAAAAATAAATCCAGTTCAGAAGTCAGCTAACTAATAACTCAACACCACATTACTGCTGAAAAATCTGGGGTCATTTAGACATAGTTTAGAATTTATTCAGAAATACAGTCTGAACATTGTCAATGTGATGCACCAGTCTATAATGGGGTGGCCGGCACAGTCACCGCATCTCGACTCTATTGAGCTGTTGTAAACAACAATAAAGCTAAAGATAGATGGGAGGTAGAGAGTTTAACACACAAACGCAGCTGGTTTGGAGAGCAGCAGTAGGTAGCTGAGCTAGTGGCAGTGTTTAATATACTGAGGGAGATTGTGCGTGATATTGGCTTTTTGCAACATGCAGTGAAAAGAGAGAAGCGAGATGGATTGGTGCAGGTCCCCTCTCCCTTAAATGTTTAAAGAGTATTCATACAGAGCCCCAAAGACTTTACAGAGCCAAGGTAGCATTATAAATGAGGGACATTAGGTGCTGCTACAGCCGCTGGCAAGCCAAAGCAGCTCTGTGCATGTATGCTTGGTAGGAAGTTTTTCGACCCATAGCTGTGTTTGTGTGGCTGTAGCCGGGTGGTGGGCGTCCTCCAGGGAGCAGAAATGTGTAGCAGGGGGAAAAAAAAAGTTAAATCAGGAGAAGGAGTGAAGCTCCATTTTTCACTCAGCAGGAACAGACTTTAACTGTGACTGTCCTTTTCCATTGTTTGTAAGATGCTAAATGTTACCAATACAGTATTCCTAGTGAGGTCTGGATGCAGCCCTGCTGTAGTTTACTTTCACCCTGCAGCAGAGGAATGAAGGGGGAATAAATAACATTAGGTGTCACACAAACATTAGCTCAGTCTGTGGGAAAAAAGCTAAAAACTTTGCAATGAACTTTCATTTACTTTTTTGCTCCCAAGTATGGAAGCCCCAACAGGCAAATGATTATTGATTTTTGTTTTTACAAAACCCCATATTCTAAATTAGACCATGTTTCCTTTTCTCACAGCGTTAGAAATTAACTGTAAGTAAAAAGAAAGTTCTAGATAAAAATATTGCTAAGCTTTTTTTGTGTTTGTCTCCACTGAACATTTTCCCCCTGAAGGGCAAACAAACCGTCTTTCTGTTCCCAGCTCTAATACTGACTGGCTTGTACACAAAGCCTTTTAGGATTCTTTTCAGGTGCTCTTTGAATCTGAGTCGCTTTTCCCCGCGCGTGAAAGATGAAAGCTGAAAACCTCTCCCAGTGGTGTGTCTTCCTTTAAGAAACAGTTTTAAACAACCGACACTCTGATCATACAAAGACTGATACTGAGCTTCTGAGAGTCTTTGACTACTTTCAAATACATTCTGTTGAGTAAGAATATCTGGTTATAGTTTGGATGTATTAAAAATTGTTATAGCCATTTTGGTTGCTGGTGCATTTCACCTAAACAATGTTGAAATCATGACTTTGCATTCTCTTTTTAAAACATGGGGATATTTTTGCTCATGCCAGCCTTTGCTGCATGAAGTTGATACAAAACAAACTTACAAGTAGTTTACCAGCACTGTAGGTGATAGTATAAAACAAATTGGCACATTTCTATGCTGCACAGTGCTATAGATTCTTCTACTTACTTGAACTGTGGATCTCTGCAGCTCCTCCAGAGTTGCCACAGATTATCAGACTAATGCTATTCTTGTCAGGCCTGTAATTTTTAGGGGAATGGCCATATGTTTGTAGGTTCTTCCCATTTTCAGATGATGGACTAAACTCAGTGAGATGTCTAATGCTTGGGAAATGGTTTATAACTTAACTCCACTTGAAACTAATCCACAACTTTCTCTCTGACCTGTTTGATGTGTTCCTTAGTCTACATGATGCTGACCATCTTCTTGTTCTCTAATGTTCACTAAAAAATCTTTGAGGCCTTCACAGAACAATTGGATTTATGCTAAGATTCAATTACACACAGAAGAGTACTACTAATTAGGTGACTTCTGAAAGCAGTTATACTTTATATTTGTACAGGATTTTATTTAGGGTTGTCAGAGTAAAGGGGTCTTTATACAAATGCCCACCACTCTTTTCAGATTTGTATTTGTAAAATATTTAGAAAACTATGTATTCTCTTCCTTCCACTTCACAACGATGTGCTACTTTGCGTTGGTTTAACATAAAACCTCAATAGAATGCACTGACATTTGTAATATGACAATATAAAAAAAAAGTTCAAGGGGTGTGAATACTATAACACCGAAAGGCTCTGTGCAGCTTACAGTGGCGGTTGGTTCATGCCTCTAAACAGTGGGAAATGCGCCCAGCAGAAAGGATGCACATTTATGCACAAAGAGGGTAAACAGCAGCTGCAGCTCCAATCAGACCTTATGCAGGGAAGTGCGCTCCACCAGCTGGAAAGGGGCAGGGTCAATCTTGCAGGTGCTGAAGTTGACTTGCTCATCAAGCTGTCTCTCCTCCCACTCTGTGATCTGGAAATCACACAGATTTGGAGGATCACTGATGATCAGCAAAAATGAAATAAAATTAAAAAAATAACAGAAAAACAATAAAAACAGAGAAGTGTTTTGCAATAGTAAAGGAGCTTGGGACATTCAGTATAGTCTTTACTAAGGTAAAATTTAGTGAGCTAAGATACAATTACCTGGCATTACAGGTGCTAAATATTATTTCGAGTAAAAACAGCTAAGCCTCCCATTTAGAGCCAGACTTTATTGGCTGAACATCTTTGTGGCTGTGACAGTGAAGCATAAATGTGTTCAGAATATGACATGTAGCAGATGAAGTCTTTATGACTAATATCAGTCTTTGATCAGATGACAAAAGCATCAAACTTTCCAAACCACAATTTGACACACCACATCCATTTAGTGGTACAGATGCAGCGCTGAATGACTATAAATCAAAGGCAGGCTACACTGAAATGCTGCTCAGCACCAGAGGCAAACAAAGGGAGACAAAGACAGTAGCAGTGACATGGCAGATTTATGAAAGGTGAACGATATGTGACTGAGCAAAGGGGGAAAAAAAGTGTGAGGAATGTGTGTCTGACAGAGAGGAAATGAGAGGTGCTGTTGATGGATGAATTATGAATGATGTCATATCCAAAAATATAAGACTGCAGGGTAATTGACCCATTCGGGCACATTGAAAAACTCGGAGGGCCAAGGTTTGTTGGACTGTGAAGTCATCAAGTGCAAGCTGAGATTTCACTAGAACAATATAAGCTTGGAAGTGTGGTAAGATTCAATCAAAATGTATAGCTCCTTGTATTGAAACATGAAAGAAATCCCTCTGTGCGACATCAGCATCAACCATTACCTCCAAAATAAGCAGAGTAACAGTCTGTAAAACATGATCCCAAATACTATTGTACCATTTCAAGATAACTTTTTTAAATCTACATGTGTGGTTGTTTGGGAAAGTTGCTAACGGGCTGGCTGACAGAGCTTTGTTACTGCAGCATTGGTACATGTATTTAAATATAGATATAAATTATGTGGCAGATATTCCGGTACCCGGTAGAAAAAAATGGTGAAAGTCCAAATATGATTGATTTGCAACTAGGGCTGCAGCTATCAATTATTTCAGTAATTTATTAATCTATCAATTATTTTTTCAATTAATCTGAAAAGAGATGGAAGTGGAGGAGAAAGAGAGACATGAACCAGTGGGGACAGATTGAGGAGGTCAGAATAGCTCCTAACAGCCTGGCAAGAAGGAGCAGAAGATGTTAGAACTAGCTGATTGAATAAAGAACTAAGAATAGCCTTATTTGTCTCATGATGAAAAAAATACTCTGTTATAGCAGTGTTGGTTAAGTGATGGGGATTAAACACAGGCATGTATTAATAAAGGACATATTTCAGCAAATGCATCTGCTATAACACAACATGTGTCAGCATTGTGTAAATTATTTTGCAGCAGACAAATGTTTGATGTAGAGAGGGTGGAGGGCTGTTGTGTTGGGTGGGGAGCACCTTTATGTGCCTTTGTTTTCAGTACAGCTCTGACTACAGGTAGTTAGATTGTCTAAACGTTATACTCAAGAAACAGCAGCACTACTCAAACAATTACTCAAGAAATTATTTTAAAGGCTACCCAAGCATGCCTACTAACTATACATAGCTTCAGATTTAATACTTAGAAATGAGATAATTAGACAAAAATCTAAGGTCATGTGCACATTTTTTTTACAGGGAGTGGAATGGGACAGGATCCCCCCCCCCCTTTTTACTCTGTCCCAGGATCGGGACGGGACAATATTTTTTTTCTGTGGGAGTGGGAGGGTGCATAGCTTAGCTCTCAACCCCTTAACTCAGATTATCTTAAAGACATCATCAGAGCCCTCTTTGTAAGCGCCATGAAAATGTATATGTACATGTATTTGTTCCTGATGATCGAGTACTCCTATTGGTTGGGAAGTTTGACCCTCTGTGTGTCTTACCTCTCTAAGTGTCATGTCGTCTTCCACATCTCCATCATCCTGTTGAGAAGCAACAAGAGAGAAATCAGTAAATATTAGTCAGTGTGTTTTTAATGTTTTAGCTTTACACAGTCCCACGAAGGAGCGCACAGAGAACAAAATAATAAAATACAAAAATACACCATGTCAACAAATGGTAGACAGACAGCTCCATTTTCTGTCTGGGTTATTATTATAAACGTTGCTAATTTTCAGTCATACCCTTTAGGCTACAGCTGCACACAGAAGACAAAGACACATGCAAGGCATGAAACATGTTATACTCCATCACTGCCTTGTGACAAATGGACAGAAATGGGATGAGACTAAAGGAACAACTAGAATACATTTAGAAGCGTGTGGGATGTGATGTAGGAGCTGTCACAGCGGATGATTATAAAGAGAGGTCCAGGCCCAGTTTCAACAGAAAGCCTGGTATCTTTGTTTGACAACCAGGAATTGAACCAACAACCACAAGCTTTGCAACCAGCCACATTAAAACCTGCAGAAGTTGGCGAGGAGACCATTACTGTAACGGTATATTGATGGCTCTGTCTAAACAGATTTAGACATATTGGCATACTAAGTAAAGATGTATAAACATTGAATAATTCAAACTTTATTGCAGCAGCATACTCTCACACTGAAGTTAAAATCCAACCATTAATTTCATTATATTGATTCCGTGGAGAAAAGGTAGCATTTCACAAGTTTGGAGCACACAGAGTCATCCCTCTTTGGATTTTCTCTGTAGATCAGAAGGATCTTTTGTCTTCAGTTTTCTTCACCTTGCTCCAAAGGCTTTCAATAGTATTTAGGTTAAAAGACTGACATTTTTTATTTGGTATGAGAGTTCCTGATGTCAGCCCCACCAACAAGGTTCCCAGGACTTTGAAAGAGAAGGAGGCCCAAAGCATAATTTTTCTCCATAATACATAACAGTGGGCTTGAGGCTCTTTTCCACGTATTCATCCTCCTAACCTGAGGGTTTGCTGTAGAAAAGCCCAGTCTTAGTGTCCTCTGAGCAAAGCGCGTGGTTTCCGTTGAATCCCAAATAGAGTTAAGCAAATTCCATATTTGTGTTTGCGATGAAGTTGGTTTTTTAAAATCACTTCCAAACAACATAATAAATAAATGTGTAATTACTATTATGAGGACTTGGTGACCACATGCTTTGCTGCAAGTTTTCTTTTTTACCTCCTTTACCATCCTGCTCACCTGCTATGTGGTCATAAGATACCAGAAATATGAGTCCTGTTCCACTGCGTCACTGTGCGCCCAGGTTGTGAAATAAAATATAATATAAACATGCACTTGAATGCGGCCGTTTACATTAACAGGACGGAATGAAGAAGAACAAATGTGTGCCAGAGCAATAGAGAGATGGAGGGTGGCCCACGGCATGATGGGAGCTCAGAGCTTATTCAACCTTATTGGTGCTCTGGCTGACCGGTCACTAACCCTAGCAACTGTTGCCTACTGTAGCATAATGCAAGCAGAGGCCAGATGTGCCTGGAGTTTATAATACTAAACAACCAAGCTCTCAAAACACCTGCAAGCATTTCAACTGAGCCGTCTCTATGATAACACTGTTTGACGCACAACACAAGGACACCTCGGCGATGCATGCCATTGTTCCAGGGGTAAAACGTTCTCTAGGATGGGCAAATATGGGGTAACAGTCTTTGTCCTTGACACGTGTCACACTGTTTACAGGAGGTTTTCGTGTTTTCCAGAGAAACACACAGAGGTGAGTCTGGGAATGCAAAACAGGAATTTTTGGAAATATTAGCAGCCGTATTATGAGAAAGTGTAGATTATAAAATATGTAGAAGATACGCATAACTTCAACGAGCACATTTTGCAATAAAACGAAAATCACTTTCTCAAAAAATTCAAGGTTTTTCTCTGTTATCTCCGTTTGTGCCCTAACGACTTGTTCCTGGTTTTCCCGTAGCGCATCACAAATGTCTATCCATGTCTGGGTTTGCGTGTGTGGTAGAAATGATGTTGAGAATCCACAATGTCTTGCAAAATTACTAATACCTCTTGAAATTTTCCACAAACCTCAAAGTTTTATGGAATTTAATGTAAAAACCAAAATAGTGCCTAATTATAAAGTTGTACATAAACACTACCTGTTTTTCAAAGTTAACAGTTTACAAAGTTTACTACTTGACTTGAACCAACAGAATAAAGCCATTGATAAAGTAGTAGCCGTAGAAAAGTTCAAGTACAACACAAACTGCTGCTAACAGAAACACTGCAGTGACCTAAATACAACCTATGTATAAGTATACCCTTTGTTTGGGGATTACAACACTAAACTCTACTTGACCATAAATCCCCCCATGGTTGCTAGCCTGCTACTGATCTTTACGTGAGATCTAAATTTCTTTATCCTTTTTTCCTTCAGCAAATGCCCCAAGAAGTTATTTCGTAAATAATTTCACAAATGTTCTTTTGCTGTACAATTCTCTCCTTTATTGTTGTTGTTCTCCGATTCCTCTGTTTTCGTCTGTATGTTTGAGTGACACTCCTGCCTGCGCATCTAAGCTGCCGGTGGTGTGACTTTGATAAATTCCTCTGATTGGCTTTGGGAGCAGAGAGGCTTATGCACAATTTATTCAAACATGCCAAAACTGTTCCAAATGTGTTTTTCACCTCAAAAGAGAAGCAGGTCAAATAAAAGTGCTGATTTCCATTGTGGGACTCCTTCTGCACATGTAAAAGCCTTTGGTAATAAGATTTCCCCTGTGTTTTATCAACATGTATCATTGTGCACAGCATAAATCAATAAAGTAAAAGTAAAATCGATAAAAGCCAGAAATCATGACTCATCGCTTTTTAAAAAACTTGTAGAATGACTTATTCACTCCACTGCCTTGCTATGGTGATACAAAAAAAAAACAAAAACAGGGCTGCAGAAAGTTACATTGTTAATTGGTCACAGCTGCAGCTTGTGAGAAAGTCCCTGGGCTCACTGTGTGCAGAGTAGCAGCAAGTGAAAGTTTTGTAAGCTCCATTACGCACTGGGATTATTCAACCACCACAGGTGTGACAGAGACATGCTGTATCTTGTTTAAAAAGTCAGACTTTAAAAATAGTTTTAAAAATACTGACCCTGGGGTCAGTTGGCGAAGCATCTTTCTGAGAGAGTCAGCAATGTGTGATAGACAGTTAAATGGCATTTCGTGTGTTAAAAATGCTGTAAAACCAAAAGTATTTGTGAAAAAAAAATTAGGGACTTTCTGATAAACATTACAACCACCTCTTTCGAGGTATTTAGGAAAGAAAAAAAACGTGACCGCTTTTAAAGACTGATAAAATAGGTGTGGCTCAGCTAGTACTGATAATGGGGAAGGTGGGTTTAAAAAGTTAAGTAACCAGCTACAGTCCCAAGAAAACCAAACGTATAAAAACATACGTCCACAGTCATCTGTCCGGTGCCACTTGCCATTGAAACATATGAACATAACTCCAAATAAACCCCAAATGGAAGAATACGAAAAAAAAAAAAGTTAGACACATTCTGCCAGAACGTAAATTACCTTTTACGTTATTGACAATTTGCCAATGGTTAGAACAAGCCTTTCTTTCCACATTGAAATGCTTCTCTGTATCTACGTTTGACTGTGCTTGTTTTTATTTTCATGATCCATAACATTTCTAAAAAAAAAAAAAAAAAAACATTCTGTATGCTTCAAATTCTGAGGATCAGATCTTTAAATGACTGTCGACAAGATCAGTGAAACCTTGTGTCATTGGGGCCATGAGACCAAGTATTGTCTCCACTGCACTGTGTGGTGGGGTGGGGGTGGGGTTAGTACACTATGCATTCATTTTCTCCAGATACGTTCACCCTTCCAGCTTGTTTATCTTGTTTAACTAAAGTTACACACAAATGCAATGACCAGTTATAACATAACCAGAATAAATCATGTTTCCTATCTCTAATGTCCTGCTTCACTCTGTCACTATCCAGTCCTCACGTCCTCAAAGAAACATAATGCTGCTCTGTATGGAGAAACAAACATAGGTTTTTCAGAGTTCAGCCTTAAATAAAAGATTTTTACCTTTTAGTCCCCCCACAAATCCTTTAGCCCAACCTAGACCAAGCTTGCATAAACAGCTCATTTGCCTCGACATGAAACACCGTCTAACTACCAAACTTTATGCAATAACCAATTTGTAGAAAGCAAACTCTCACTTTCCCGATCTGTAAACTTCCACTTTGTACACATTTGCATTCTAATTAGGCCAAATGTGATGTTATAAACAGCTGCTGTAATCAGTTTCAGCAAGCCAAAACCATCAATTTTGATGTCTATGCTGACAGAACAAAAATCAATGGCAGCAGAGTTGTAAAGTAGAGCAAGAAAGAAGCTTGAACTCCCTTTTCAAACTGCATTTATAATGGAATGTCCCAAAGTCCGTACAGCTGGATGCCAAAACACGGAGACGTATGTAATCAGGCTCGGCAGTTGGAGGCTCCAGATGTCGTGGGGACTTTGCTCATTATCTCTCTGCTTCAGGGATAATTGTCAGATTCTGGAGATATTTTTCATTATAATGTTGGATAAACATGTTAAACCAGTTGTGGAATCCCACATTCTCCATTTTGATAAGCTTCTGTAGATTCTATGATTTTAGTCATTGGTAATAATTGTGTGTTTGGCCCACTGGTTTGATTTATTTTACAGACACGTTGCAGCCATTTTTACCTTACAAAAGTATATATAAACTCACTCCAGTACTATATATCTTCTGAAGCATTTTATTTTGGGGTATGAGAGGAATGGAAGCTAATTACAAATGCCCTTGGCAATTTCAGATTTAATGAATGAGAAAAGTTTGAAACTCATGTGTTTTTCCTTTCACTTTATGATTGTGTAACACTTTGCTCGCCAATTAAATCAAACTTTGAACGGATGCTTTTCCCCAAAGCACTGCATGCTGTGCTTATCTGTCAAACGGAAGCAAAGCATCTTATTTTTGTGACGATCAAAGACTTTATAGACATCTAGTGCTGTTTTAAACATTCGCTATCCCTTTCTGGTCTTAGTTTTCTCTTTCGGAACAGATTCTAAAGCAACAGAGTAAATGGCTAAACAACTACTGAAACTTTAATTCAGGCAGGAAGAGCAGAGAGGTAAAGACAGCGTGTTTTAGTGCATTAATGCTTCACTTCAACAAAAGACTAAAAATATTTATGAATAATTCCCATAAACTCAACAAACGTTGGATGTAGAAAGAGATGAGTTGTCAGCAAAAACTAAACTAAAATAAAAAGGGATAAAGGAAGTAAGAGTGGGAGAAGAATAATCAGAGAAAACAGCAAGGGGGGGAAACATCAATCTTTGCAACAGGCTCCTGATGTCATTTGCCCTGCATCAATATTTCACAGACACAATAGAACAATGCAGGGCGGGGAGGACTGTGGGCCCAATGACAGAGCAACAAAACAGGAGGAGGGTCTTGAAAAAGTCGTCAAGTATGACACAGATGTGCGACGGAGGAACACAAATCACAGAGAGGCAGAACAACCGAGAACAGGGCTGCTGCAGCGATGCAAAACCTGAATCAATTTCTTTAAGAATTAAACAATATGGGAAGGTCCAACATGCTCCTTAGTCTACTAAACATAAAAGGATTCCTTAGTGTAAATCCTGCTCCATCTGTCTAAGCATGGCTTGGGCAATAAGCTTCACAGGGGGACCCTTCAATCATTGATTAAATCATAACTGGCGGTGGCAGATGAGGAAGATTGACTGCTGTCCATCAATTAATAATAAACACTATAAACAAAAACTGACAGACTTGAAAATCTGATGTGATGTACAACTGCTGTGTGTAAATTTGCCTCCCGTGGTCAAAGCATTGACTAAATTAGCTAGAAAATGTAATATAGTTGTAACATTTCAAATATTAGACAATGATTTGCAGTTTTTTTAAACAAAACCCAAAACTGCACCCAGGCTTGGCTGTGCTGGTTGGGCGGAGAGCCAAGGAACTTGGTTTTTGTAGATGCAGGTTTTTTAATGTTTTGTAGCACCAGTGGTCTTTATTTACAGCTATCAGCAGAGAGAAAAGCTCGACATGCAGCAAAGGTCAAGAACTGAACCAGAGCAGTATCAGCTTCTGTATCTGGGGAGTCTGATCTACCACTATGTGTATTGCCCAAGGCTGCACTTTTAGGGAAACATGAACCTGTCACCAAGACAAGTTAGGTCTGAGAGCATTGTGACCATGCTGTAGATAAACAGACCATGGTACAGGTGCAGAATAGTTACTTTGAGAAATATAAACCAGCCGGTATTAAAAGCATAGAAGCTTCTGTGAGGGGTTCACATTGATGAAGGTCTTCAAAATTCGGCATGATCCAACTTCCTTCTAAAATGTTGTATAGATCATATAGAGCATATCAGGGTTTTAATTATGTAAAAAGTTCTCTAAGCAATGTCAGATTTTGTTTGTTCAGGGTAGTTTTAGGGTTTGTAAAACTGTATCTAGGTTATCATAAGGTGTAATCATCCCAAAATCATTTAGATACACTGTATAACCGGGCTTTAAGATGCTACTTTAATGTTACCGCGCAACATTACATGTTACATTTTGATGTGAACTTGTTTAGCTTAAAACCATCTTAGTGCTGTGCTCTGTTATGCCATTAAAATGTGACGAACTACAACTCCCAGCAGGCAACACAGTTGCTCCACTGTACTGGAAAAAAATTCAGCTGAACTCTGCGTGGTGGGCCCGTGAGCGTGCACTTTGCCAGACCAAAGTTGCCACATCACCTTTCCCTCTGTTGTGGTGATAACGAGGAGGTCTAGACTTTAATTTAACTCTGAGTAGAAGACTGCGGAAATCCCGCGTCCTATAGGAATCAACATAGCATTGTGCCTTTTTGCTGCCTTTTTGCCGGCTACAGCCACCCAGACGAGTTGACGGGTGTCTGGGCAGCTGAAATCTAGCGCGTTCACCTGCCCAGACACGCCAGTGAAAACCGTCCCCCCTCTTCAAAAAGACTGGCCGAAAGGGACACTTAGCTGTGCATCAACAATATTCCCGTGGGAAGCAACCAAAATAAAGAGAGCTCTCTTTTTTTTTTTTACACACTTAAAAAGCGATCTTTGTGCCTGGGCAGAATCTTAATAGAAGTAGAGTTTAATGCATGAGTACTCCAAAGGGAGTCTGTTGAAATTTGGTGAATATTTGTAATGTGTCATTGAAGTTATGTTATAATCTGCTATTTTGCTTTGTTTTGGTCTTGTGAGAAAGAGCTGTGCTGATCGGTAGATTCTATTGGCTGTTAGCCGCTTCCTTGTTTTAACCCACGATGCACATGCGCGGTAGGTACTTCCGTTAATATTGTAAATAAACACAAAAGGCTTTATTTACTAACAAATTGAGCAAAAACAAAGCATAAAACACCAAAATAAGTAATATGTCAGGATGACGAGATAATATTTCATAAAAACTTTGTATGGAACCAGAGTGAGCTACTGACATAAACAAAAAAAGTCAAATAACGTGGCTGTGCACCTTTAAGCTTCAGGCCTAGATTGGGTCCGCCATTACACTACCTCAAAGCTATTAGCCAAAATCCTTTTCAATGCTGTTTACATCCCAAATGCTGCTATTTGATGCTGATTGCTCAATGTGTAGTTAAGCAGGACTCAATCAACTGAAATTAATTACAGATTGCTACCTCTACAATTAATCCATTTTACTGACCTTTATTTTCATTTGTTTTCTATTATTGTGTTTTATTTAGTAATGGTTTTGTTATTATGTTTAATAAGTATTGTTATTAAACATAATAATAATAATTGCTGTAAGAGGGAATTATTGGTTTAATAAATTCTAACAAGCTAATCATGGTTGTCTGATTATTTTTAACTCAGTGATCGAATGGTCTCTAAGAGCACTGAATCATTTGTCTTTTGAGTTCACCAAATATACTTAGACATTTTCATTTGCTTATGGTTAACGACTAATGATTAATAACTTCAATTGCAATTGTAATTTAAGGTTATTAACGTTCACTAGGGCAAGCCTAACTCAGTTCTACAACTGGTTAGACACCCATCTCCCAGGTTAAATAAGGTTGATAATTGTTAATTAATAAGCCAATTGCTAGTAATAATCATTAAAGGCTGATAGCCTTTGATCACAACCATTTTAATTTTTTTTGTTGTAGCTACCCTTTGATTTGAATAACATATTACAAATTATAATTGGCAGTTATAATTGTTAATAAAATACATAATCAAACTGGTAAAACTGCACAACCCCTATTAGGGTTGAACAGTGGCTATTGCAGTTGAATTTTCCTATTGGTTCAAACGGTAAATACTGTCATCATCATAGCCTTGGTCCCACTCAGGAGTGGGAATCAGGAGTGGGATTCACAGGCATTGGGAGCATTGATTGATAGCATTTGTTACTGTTTTGAACATTAGTTTGTTAGGATCATTATCTAACAATGAAACCTGAAAACCAAGGAAAACATGCCATTGTAAATGCAGCCACACAACTGATGCAAAATCATTCCTTGGGTAACTAGAATGGACTGATCTGACAAACTGAAACAGCCGGCAAGCTCCTTTAAGGTGTGTGTGACTTCTACTGTGTGGCCATATACAGCATTAAAGAAACAAATAGCAAAATTCATTGCTGAGAAAATAGTATTATGGAGAAGAACTGGATATGGTACTGGTGCTAACCAGCTTGATAGAATAAGTGCATGATTGAAGCACACAAACTTGTCAGTGGCTTTCGTTTCCTGTGCACAAAACTGATCAGCGTCATTTATTAGCAGCATACTTTGGTTTTACACACACAGCCTGAAGCGATGCATGAGTAATGACATGACATCCCTGTGCTGTAGAATGATTAACATTTTGTACACTTCAATAATTGGGCTGATGGAGCCCTTTCAGCACTTCAAATACAAATCAATAATGCTTCTAACAGAGCCACACTAACACAACATGAACTGAAACTGACAGAAAAAGGATGTGAGCTTTTATTCTGATGAAGTCATCTTCAAAGGGAAAGTTTCTTTTAAATGTAGCTGGCCGATCTAGAGAATGAGCTGAACGTTTCCAACCACTGTTAGTTTAAAGAAATCAGCGCTTTTGATGCTCGAAATGGACAAACTGGTACAGAATATAACATTAACAATAAGACGGAGGGCAGCTTAACCTTGTACAGTGGGTGCTGATAACACCGAAATGCCAAGTGTGGCATAAGCACAAATAAACATTTAATTTTAACGAGTGTGTCCCTGCATCCACCAGGAGGATAGCATCACTGAAATTTCTGGTATTGTTGTCAAGCCTAACAAATGGTATCAAAACCTGCAGAGACTATAAAGGAAACTACAATTAAAAAGTTAAATGTGATATTAGACAAACACCCTCACAGCTTACTTTCCACTCAAACTGTTGAAGTGCAGGACAGGAACATAGTTTGCAATCAGCAAGAATCTGAACTGAGGTGTTACACACTAACTTATATGTACCGCTGCTTTCTAATACACAAGCCATGCAGGAATGTTTTGGAGAAATAAACGTGCTCACCACAGAAAAGCCCTTTAGGCCGGAAGGTGGCTCCTAATGAATGAGATGATATGGGATGAGTGGAGAACAGTATTAATGGATGCTTAGGGATGCTTACAAACAGGTAGATGTGAATGCATTCAGACAGAACGCCCAATTATGTGAAGATAAACTGTTTGATTTCAGGAACTGAAATTGTCTGTTTGTCATGCAAAGCCGACTGATCCGGTGGAATCATTTTTCTGGATTCACAATCAGATGCTCATTTCACTGATTGGCATGCATTGCTCCTTGAGTAATTGCACAATGGGTTAAATCCCACAGTGTGACATTTTCAGAGGATGCATTTTTTTATTTTATTTTTTTCTGGTGCTGCCATATCTTAACCATTCAAATACCTGATATGATGATATATAATGCTACATGCACAAAAGGATTCAATCTGGCAGCCTTTTCTGCTCCTCTGTAAAATTTAAGCATGGGTTGGCAGTTTTTCAAAGAAGTTACAAGAGATTGTGAGGGATTTTTTTGTCACACCAGAAACAGGGCGGGGCCTGCTCTGGGAAGCTGTCACTGATTGGACGCCTCGGGTGACACACTTGATGAACAACATGCTTGACTGAAAAATACTGAACATTTGACCAGAACGCCACTTGTTTGCTGTAGTTTTCCCAATTGGACCTTACTGTCGCCATGTACAATCAGCTCTCTGTAATGTTTTTGGACATTTAGAACAAAATATAACACGTTAAGTTGGTTTCTGTTCCTAGATGTAGAACAGCAGCTGATGTCTTGCCTCTAAACAGATCTAGCATTAAATGACTAATCATTTTCACTTTTCTAACTTGCTTTCAAAACAAATTTGTGTTCAAAGTTTAAAAAACGTAATGAGTGGTTAGGTTTAGGAATTACATGGTAAAGTTTGGGAAATGTTAATTCTTTTGGATATCATTCTTTGGTATTTATGGGTCAGCCAAATTACCACATTAAGAACAGTTTTCTGTGGAATATTATGGAAAAATACTATTTACCCAATTACTTTCTTGAACCAAATTTTACAGTAATTTCTTCACTTTTAGTTATGTGTTTACGCTTTGGTGTTTTTTTAACCAATGTTGCCAGGACACTTTGAAGTAATGGAATCAACAAAAGGCAGCAGTGGTATGTTAGTGGTCAAGTGTTCTGCATGACGTCTCCTGACCAACAGACCAATGAAAACTGGTTAAGCTGCATGGATGAAAGCCAGAGGCTTTAATGTCAGCAATTAAAAGCAGTGAAAGGTCAGTGGTCAGGTTACAGGTGGAATCAGAAAGCGGATGCTCTACACTTGTTGGCACGATGGGACAGCTTTGGCTGAGCTCAGCCCAGATCACGGTCCATCGGCATTTGGGATTAGCCCTGAAATGGAATGGCTGTGTGACAATTGGTCGATCGGTGGATGGACTTGTTGCAGAGCGGATTCCAGGCATGCTGGGAGCCCAGAACGGTGGCTCTTACCACAACTGATATCCGGACTCGTTTGGATGGCCTCCTTTGCTCAGGAGACACGGGGCTCTCCAAATTGTTGTTTTTCTTGACCGGAGGCAAGCATACAAAGTTAACAACCTGAACGTCAGCTGGACTTTGCAAATACAATAATAATAAGAAAAAGCTTCTGGAAAAGATTTCCACTTTGATATGACAGAACTTTACTGCAGTGAAGCAATCAATTAGCAGGATGCTGCAAGATGAAATAAAGAGCAACAAGGCTGAGACAAAGTGTAAGATTTTAAATTGAAGCCACCCGAGATTCTGTGTGAGTGTATTCTGAATATGTGTGTGAGAGAGAGTGGGAGGTACTGTACTGTAAAGCGTGAAGGACTGTATGTGAGAGATAGGATAGGACTGTGTGGGTGCACGGAATGTGTGAACGGCAGGATGTGAGTCACCGTGTGTGTGTGTGTGTGTGTGTGTGTGTGTGTGTGTCTGTGATGGTGCTCTTGTTATTTGGCTGCATACACGGAACTGGTTCTCTCACCTCCAGAGCTTCTGCGTCTGGACTGGAGCAGAACAGGCTCTTCAACGCAATGCCGGAATGATCATGAGGGCCTGCAAGAGAAAGTTAGAAACAATCAAAATCATTGCTTGAGCCGGTTTGATCAAGAGCGTGATTGATCCAGCCACTTAGGTTCTACTGGGTATTCATGACTGATATTGTCGGGACAGTCGTCTTTACTGAAACTCTCTACAGCTTTCTTCCCTGCCAACGCCTCCAGCTCTGATCTGGAATGTCTCCAGCTGATTCAGTGTCATTGTGTATGCATCACACTGCGACATGTGTGAAGCACCTTCTCTATGATGTGAAGGAGCAGCTACTCTTCACCGAGCATCTCAGAGAATGCTGAACTCCTCCTTTGAAGAAGCTTACTTTTGAGCATCAGTTCTCTCAGCTTTTGCCTGATCAAGGCAGAAAAATACAGTGATATGGATTCTGCATGCCAATCTGCCAACATCTGTATGGAGACCCCTGAATATCACAAGCAATACACATTATACAGATTAAGACAGGATTTTAACAAGATTTTTGGGGAACACCAAGAATCCTTGTTACTTAAATAAAAATATAAAGCAAAGGATTCCTAAATCGCAATCCTGTGTTCAATATATGACCAGGATACAGATCTTAGATCCTGTACAAGAAATGATCCATTGCACACCAAAATACCTAAATGAACAGTGAAATAATCTTTAGCGGCAATAAGAAGCTCAGAATCAGAAGCTAACTTCATTGTTAGACCATGGTGTACGGCCATATTTTCTGCTCCCAAACAGTAGACTTCTTCGTGAGTGTTGTTAGCCTGGTTAACAAGAAGGGTTTATCAGTTGACTCTGTCAAGGAAACAGGGCATCTCAAGAACTTCAAAATTTATAAAACACCGATAGAGGTAATCAAACTTAAAGTACATGGTTGATTCAGTAGTGCATATTTAGTAATTTGCTTGAGTACCCCATACTGAATTTGGTGTGATAAAGTATTAAAATGACTTCCCCTCATGTCATACACCTCTGAGATCGACATCAGTCCAGGCAATTCAGCTTTAACTCCAGCCAGTAAGCAAAAGATGTTTTGTGGAGCTTTTCTCTCTTTCACTGTATACCTTTGGAACATCAGAGGTCTGTTACCCCAAAGCTACAAAACAGATTGTTGAAACTGCTGAGCACATTGGCAGGCAGGTTTTGATTACTTTGTTTTCTCTGTGCTTTCTGTAGTACGAGTGTCTGCATGAAGGTTATGCACTATCCAACAATTAATAGTCAGGACATCTTTGGTGGCCACTAGCTGGGGTATTTGAGTAAAGTGCCTCCACAAATGGGAATTTAGGCTCACAGTAGAAATCTTGTAGTAATACCTTGATTAAAAGATTATTTTTACTTTAGTAGCTACTTACTTGTGGGGAGCTCAGTGGGTCTCTCCACCACAGATGATCTTTTCAGTGCAGGCTTGAGGGGCTTCTGAGAAGCTGGACGGGTTGGACTGAAGGTGGACTCCTCAGTAGAGATCTATGCACACACAGACATTGAGATAAGATTTCAACCACCTAACCTTGCCTTAACGCTCCTCCGCTCTTACCAACACTGGGCTCATTAGACAAATGGATGTGCTTTTAGCAGAGTGATGAGATAGAAACAAATCAAAGGGGCGAAGGAGGCAAGACAGAAAAGAAAATGCATCCAAAGACAAAGCCAGCAGGGAAAGAAAGTTCAGAGATTGCATGTGGGGTCGGCCTTGATGTAGAATTTCATGACTTCAGTGGATTTCCTTTCTGCCGTTTTCATGACCTAAAAACATTTCCACTCAGCTATGTTAATGACATTCAGAAAGTGGGGGAAAAGTGTAGTTTCAGCAATGCAAGCAGAATGCTTATGTGAAAGAAGTTAAACTATTTACAGCTAAAGATCTCTGGGAAGTTTCCAGATACCCTAAAGTTACACTTGTGTGTCTGTTTTCCTCTAACTGAATGCATTATTCAACACAATCTTCTGGGAAAGACAGAAGTGTTTCTCTGATTGTCTGCATTAGGAGGGTAATATTGGTGGGACACCAAGCGTTGCGGAGTAAACAAATAAACTTCTAATTGCTGAATCCATTAGGACCTGAGGTGCTTTTTAAACATTGGTGGGTGCAGATTCTGGATGACCTAAAATAAAGCATCCCCGCAAGGTTTTGTGCTATGTCCTTAAATAAAGACTTACAGAATAAGTTGACATTTGCCTTAAAAACTTCTGTTATCGTTTTCTAAAGTAAATAAGAAAACCTGTTCTAACTTGTGCTTAGAGTGTTTAGTTATCCTTTTACTATAAACCATTTGTAACAAACGAAAAAGAACAGAAGAGGAAGAGCCAGAAAGGTTTTATTCCACCATCATGTTGCATTTAGCTTTCCCACCTTTACATTAATACTAACTAGCATTGCTGTTGCTTTATTAATTTACATTTTTTAATGTTTAGCTTTCCTGTTACTGCTGAAGAAAAGCATCCTCACAGCATGATCCTGCCTCCACCATGATTCACAGTGTAAAGAAACATCTGAGTCAGCCTTTCTGTTACAGCACTTGACTGGTTTAAATTCTTCTTAAGGGGCACAGACTTTTTTGAGTCAGTAGGTAATTTAACATCAGAGGTCACAAAGATCACATGCCGAGTTCCCCAAAGGTCCATCTTGGGTCCCTTCCTATTCAGTAGCACATCAGCCCAGTTCTAAAGTCCTTACACTGGCTCCCTGTATCTCAGAGAATAGACTTTAAAATACTTCTGTAAGTCTATAAATCACCGAATGGCTTAGCACCTAAATACATCACAGACTTGTTATCAGTGTATCAACCCTCCAGATCACTCATGTCTACTCTGCATACCTAGAACAAGAACCAAACAAAGAGAAGCAGCATTTAGTTCTTATGCTCCACTTATTTGGAACAAACTCACAGAAAACTGTAAAAGTGCTGAAACCCTGGGTTCCTTTAAATCAAGATTAAAAACCTTTTTGTTTAGAGTTTCCTTTAATATTAACGTTCAATTGAAACTGTTGCAGTTCACTGAAACATCATTAGATTAAGTTTGCAGTCCAAATTTCCAGTCTTATTTTGACCTGCTGCTATATACTCTCCTTTAATGTGTTCTTATGTTCTGTTCATGTACAGCACTTCGAATATTCTTGTTACTGGAATGTGCGACAAATAAACCGGCCTTGCCTGCTTTCTGAGTGTTTTCAGTCTAACGTGCAGGGTTAGTTTTCTGTGATACAGCGTTTTGTCGGATTTTAATTTTAATTTTTTTTCGTGCCACTCTTCCATAAAAATCTGATTTGAAGAGTACAATTAAAAGCTGTCCTTTCAATAGATTCTCCCACCTGAGCTGTGGATCTCTGCAGCTCCTCTAGAGGTAACAAAGGCCTCAAAGCTTCTTCTGTAATTTATCCGTTCCTTGCCTGACAGTTTAGGTGGAAAGCCATATCTTAGGTTTAAAATTGGTATATGCTTTATACACTTTAAAAATATAGATTGACTAGTTCTAACATCATTTTATTAATCTAACCATGGCATAAACTTCTCCACAACTTTCTCTATGACCAAGGTCATAGACAAAATGACAAAATACTTGTTCACTAACAAACCTCTGAGACCTTCACAGAACAGCTGGATTAATACGGAGATTAAATCACATACAGGTGGAATCTATTTACAAGTTTTCCAGTACAAAGTAATTCTTTGCTTGGTAGACAGTGTGTTCTCTTGACGCATGAAAAGAAGAGTTTGTCTACGTATCCTACTTGTCAATAAGGACCTCTCACCTGGAAGCGGACCTCCTGGCTGGCCCGCTGGCGGCCGTCGTCACTGTCGTTGTTTGACACAACAGACAGGTGTTTTTTCTCCGTGGCAGCCCGCTCTCTGATGTACTCCATCCGTCTGCTGCGACTGAGCTGCTGGGAGAGCAGCGACTGCAGCTGGGCACGCTCTATGGAGCCCAACAGGATCATTGACTCTGGGGTAGGAGACAAAGATGTGTGAGTTGAGTTCAAGAGGGATACAAAAACCTGGGAGGATAAAAAGAGTGAGGAGGTTAGTTGATGGAGAAATACCGTGCAACAGAGGGAAAGGAGAAAGGCAATGGAGCAAAAGAAGAGGTGGTGTAAAGAGCTTGTCACAACAAGAGGCCAGAGGGCCAGGAAATCCAAACAAATGGACGTACAGCATAGTTGCATAACAGCAGCCCAGGATGCAGCAAATGTCCAGTGATAAGAGTGCATGTGTTGCTTGCTTTAAGTAACTGCCTTTGTGACGGTGCTTGCAGATTAGGTGTTAGGCTAAATGCCGCAGCTAATTGTTCCTGTACAGCTGTATAATTGAAACAGTGTTGAAATACCCAATTTGCACTTTAATGAGGTGACTAAGGCCATCAGCAAGCTGTGCCCAGGCAGGTTTTTTCTATCAATCAGTCACTTTGATTAGGACAGCACTGAGATTGCAGAAATTTTGAGTTTAATACCAGCTGGAGGGCACAACAGGGGTACAACATCAGCAACAATGAACAATGTGGTCCCCGACATGTTGGACACACTGTATTATGAATTCTGATTTGCAAAACCTCTTTAAGATGTTATTCAGCTCTTTAAAAATTGATGCATGCTGTGCTGATGTGTGGAACAAAGTCTGACGAGAATGAAGCTGTAGGAAAGAGCTGACTAAATGCAAAACCCCAAACCTGACAGGAGCCAGAGGGTCAAGAGTAGTTGGAGACATTGTTTCCAAAGATTTCTCATAAAAGCATGACTCAATTTCCAAAAAAAGACAGTTTGAACTACATTGCATATACCGTCTACACTGCAGAATATTCATATGCACAACCACACATGGGTTTTATGTTATAGACAAAACACGAAATAGTGAATATATATTTGTGAAATAGAAGCAAAATGATACAGAGTTCTCAATGTTTTTTTTTAACAAAGAAAGCCCTGAAAAGTGTGGTGTGCATATATACTCAGCCCCCTAATGTTGCAGAATAGTAAATTTACTTTTATAGAACTTTATCAAATCCTGAGGACCCCCAAAGTGCTTCACACTACATTCTGTCATTCATCCATTCCCATGCTGACGGTGGTGTTACATTGTAGCAGCTCTGGGGCAGACTGACAGAAGCAAGGCTGCCAGACAGTCAGCACCACTGCACCTCTGACCACCAACAGAGGGAAAAGCAGATGAAGTGTCTGGCCCAATGACTGAGTGGGGGTTCGAACCAGTAACCCCCAGGTTACAAGACGGACTCCTAGCTCCTGCACTACAGTTGACCCATGTCTACTTTTGCTGCAATTTCAGTTGCATGCATTTTGGTGTATGGCTGTGCCAGCTATGACCATTAAAAACCTGTAATGTTTAGCTCTAGCTCAGTCACATTCTAAACTTCTAAATTAATTTTTAGGTTTGTCCATTTTGTAAATTCCACTTAGATCTGGACTTTGACTTGACTATTTTAACATACCTTTATGCTTTAAGCTATGTCTGTAGTGTCTGCCTGTATATATCGTTTGTGTGCATCCTGCGCCGGTGTCTGTCTAAAAAACACCAAAAACATGTCACCACCGTAACAGGTGATAAGACAAGATTCTTGACTGCTCTGGATGCGGTGTCACCCTCAAAGTTAGCTTGCAATGCTAGCTCCATATATCTTAATATCAACTTTGACCATCTCGTCTGTCCCTGATGATGAAAACAATCCCAACAGAATAATGCAGCTACAACCATGTGCAGTGACCATGCGGTGAAAAAGTTTAACTACCAAGAGCACCCTGTTCCACATATTTGCTGTGTTCTCTACGTGGTTTGTGGTAAACCTAAAACATGACTTATTATGGCTTTTCTTCATGGTACAGATGTGTTAAGTATGGTATCTTAAGATGTTTTTCTTATCACATCCTTCATGATGCTGTTTGTTCACTACTGTTCTCTAACAAACCTCTGAGGCCTGAACACACTAGACAGATTTATACAGACTAAATTACACACACAGGTGGATTCAGCTTACCGCCTCAGACAGGTGCTTGCGCTGGATTGTATTTAGAGGACATCTGAGTAAATAGATATCACCTCATGTTCTGATTTTAATTATAAAACCCTTCTTCATTTTCCTTCTACTGGCTTTGTGTTGGTCTGCCACATAAGTTCCAAGAAAAATACGTTGAACAATGTGGTTGGAGCAAGACAAAAAGATATTTCACTGTAAATGAATAGTTAAAACGCCACTCAGATGTACTGTTATTTGATTCAGTATGCATACCACGGAACATACTTCTTAGACCAAATTTGCAATCAACATAGCAGAAACACAGCAGTGGCCAGTGAGCTAATATCTGACATTATTTGCAGTTTCTGCTACCATGGAGACAGAAACCATCAGATTCTGTCCACTCTGGGATTGTACCATTGGACAGTTTATTCAGGATGATTGGTGGGACATTGTGAGAGATTGCCCATGGACACCAGGAATCAGAACATGCAATAGAGGCCATAAGTGGACCGTTTAGATTGATCTGAGACTTTAATATCTTTGGGTCTGTTGTAAGGGCAGTAAAGAGTTATGTCCAGAGAGCCATGGCCTACCACACAAAGAGCACAAACTTAATACCTCTTGTTCAGCTGGTCATACAATTTTAGCTGTAGCGTGATATAGTTCATTAAATCGAGTTGTTTTGCTCCAATGTGATAGGATTCATTCAGGGAAAGAAAACCATTTGAGAACGGCGTCAGATGATCTCAGATGGATGAATAAATTATTGAAACCCAATGTGCTGAACTACCAAGTAAAACAGTTAATCAACAGCCATCTTTCATTTTTGTCACCTGAAGGATCTGCATTGGCTACACAGGCTTTGTAACAGTTTTAAATGAGTGGTGACATCGTTGTATAAACCACTTCATGTAGTTGATGTTGCTGCATATGTAAATTCTCCAAAGAATTTCATAAAAAAAACATAACTTCACCCATTTGTAGGGGGTTGTTTTGGCAGGCCAGATTTGCCTCCTCAGTAAAATGGTCGCGCACGGTAAAATGTGGCTCTACCTGGTTGACTGACTGGCTACAACCAAATTTGGAAAACTGTCTAAATGCCCCCACACGTCCCTGCTCCCTCCATTTACACCTCTAGTCTCGGGGCAACTCAAATCCATATTATGGTATTATGGCTGGTGTGTTGCAGGATGTTGGACAGGCGAGGCCAAGCTGAACAAAGGCTTTAACCTGGCGCCAAAATTCATCATCTACACAGTGGGACCAAAGTCCAAAGCCAAATAGGCCGCTGCACAGCTGTGACAGGAACGTTGTGCAGGTTTAGCTGATCACTCACTCAGTCAACCTGATTTTTCAGTTACAATTAGGAAAGCACCTTCCTTACATTTACAGCCTTTAGACATTAAATAAATATATAGGTAATGACAGAGTTGTGTTCGCCACCTTCAGTGTTGGTACAGAATAAAAAATGAAAAAAACATTTTGTTTGAAAACCCTGACATGAATGCACCCATGTTAAGGAAACAGTCTTCAGTAAAGTGTGCTGAACATGGTATCAAATACTTTCCCATGAATGAACTTCAGCCACTCTTCTGTGATTTACTCATCCTTGGGGAGTAAGTGGAAACCTCCAGGCATTTTTGAGCACCCTCTTGCATAACGGCTCCCCTTTTTGGTAGCTATTCTATTCTCAAGTGGTGTACTCAGACATGCAAGCATGACTCGCATCATTAAATAAGCCACCAGGTGTATCAGCTGGGGGAGGAGGGGGGAGGAACGTTGTTTGCTTGATGATGTGCTCTAATTGGAAAATATGTATTATGTAGAAAGACAACCCGTTCTCTGATTTGTCAGTTTTTGAGCAAAGAAACAAAGCTGACTGCCCCTGAGCAGGGCCTTTGGTATCCGCTCTTGACATTCGCACGGCCTCATCGATGCACAAAATATCATATTATACCCCCAAAAACCACAGAAAAATGTAATTTGTTGTCATAACCCCTTTAACTACAGCTTCGCTTACAAACAAGGCAAATGAAAACCACAACTGATGAAGACATCAGACGGGGACATATTGGGCTGTATAACGGTAACCTTGGCAGCACAATGTGTACTCTGGCTCATTGGTGTTGATGTTTTACCAACGTTTTCAAGGCTGTTAACACAAAGGAGAGGTGCTGCACATCCTGATGGTTTTGGTTAGTTTGAGCTAAATTTCATAAATTATGAAATTTAGCTGAGAGGGAGAACAGTGATTTCATAATACACCAACAGATCATAGGAAACAGATTTCTGTGCTTTGTGTGTAATGTATGGATTTTGTCTCACCAGCAGATTCCACCAGTGCCAGGGTCTTCAGGTGGATCGACATCAGGATGTTGTGCAGGTCTCGGTAGCAGCAGTTGAGTGTGATGTACCGTACATCCCGCACCATAATGTCCTCCACGCGGATGTTATACTTCCTGAGATGAGCATGGATGGAAAGAAGAGTAAATGCCATGTACAAGGTGATAAAGAAATTAGTCTACTGTTTTATTGAGATAAGAGATAAGGAAATAAACTGTATTCATTAGCAGATAATGTGTTGACATTTAATGACTCTCAAGTCTTTATTTTCAACTGTCCATAAAAGCTTATACTAAGCAAGAGTTAGAATATTTTTAAGTTTTTGCCCTTGCAGATTTGATGACTGCACAGGCTTTCAGCTGACCAGTCAACACGATAAAAAGCCACAGTGTCAACATCTTTCAGATGTTACTGCACTGCCGTGTGTGGAACTGGGTGACACTGTGCAAGTACCTCTTGGCTCAGCAAAATAACCCCCCCCCCCCCAGTACATCAGTTATAAACACTCAGATTTCTCTTCCTGCTGGAGCCGGCCAAAACCTGTGAACACGACAGCTGTCGCTTAATGGTTTCCGCTGCCAAGACCATCAGCCATGCCAGGACAGACTCCGGCCCAACCTCCGTGACAACTCACTGCGCTGACCTTTCCTCAGATGCAAAAAAACAAAATTGATGGCCCTGCTTTCCAAGCTCCAATTCAATACATATAATGCACAAAGCTAGTCCAAAATGCCTCTTAAGAAAATGAAGAAATCCTATCAATAAAGCTCTCTATATGAGACCACTGGATGAAGAAAATATTTGCCTGGTGGATGTATTTAAACTGACTGTGCCTGTGTGTGTATATATACACACACACACACACACACACACACACACACAGTATGTTTCGGACTATAAGGTGCACTTAAAGTCCTTAAATCTTCTCAAAAATGTATGTTGCACTTTATAATCCAGTGCACCTTATATATGATTAAAGTTTGCTCACTGACCGATCTAATGTGGTACAATGTGGGGGAAAAAAAGGGGGAAAAAAGGAGAAAAAAAGGAGAAAAAAGAAAAAAAAGTGGTACAAAATGTTTAAGTACAAATCTGGTAAAATGTTTAAGTACGACTTTGGTTAGCAACAAAGCCACTGAACTCAATGTATATTCGGGAACATTACGGTACACAGTGTCACTGACTGATCGGACCCCTGAGCTGTCTACAAGACTGCCTGACTTCAATGTCGAGACTAGAAGTGCATTCATGTGAGGCAGCCTGTGCTCAGCACGCTAGCAACAATAAACCTAGTAAGTTAATTCAATATAAAACTTTTGTTTATTTTGGCCTTATGTTAGAAACAGGGCAGTGTAGTCCAACTACTCTGTCCTCGCAACACAGACGGATAGCTCTCCCTCTTAGGAGAGAACGGTGTTAAGGATGAAACACACCAGACGCGTTGTAAAGTAAAGCAAAGCAGCAGCATATGTGCGTTCTACGCTTAGGTTAGCTTTTCATTTTAATCAGTCAAAAAATGCACACCAGAAGCATAACGCTACATGACGGCTAAATTATATTGAAGTTCTAATTTCAGACGTGTATATGCTCCTGTTTGGCAGGGAATAAACAGGAAAACATCTTGTTCCCTTCCGGAAGTATCCCAAAATAAGAGTCATCGAATGTAAAGCAGCATGGATGATGTAGCTGTGACAAGCTAACAAACTAAAATATGCGATTTCTAATCAGATATGGTCAAGACACTGACTTTTAGGATTAAAAAATAGGAAATATTACTGATAATTTAATACCATGCCCATATACTGATAATTTGTCTTTCTTTAATTATTTTTCCATGACGAAAGTTCTTATCTCCGCAGAATCACGCAGCTGTGGAGTGAACTTTGCAGCGTCTGGTGTAAATTTACACTTTTAAAAATACGCCTGTAAGCCGCGCTGCTTATGTTATGCGGCCATTGTATTTTCCTACTTAAGGAAATTTTGTTAAGCACAGAATCTCTGCCTGGGGGTTGGTTTGTTTTATCTGAACTGCTGATGGGGGGCAGGGAAGGTGCGTTCGGCAAAGCTCTACTACGTCGAGACAGCGGCAAGACCTGGTAAATATTTTGGTGGGAACAGGTCATCCAAAACGAGATTTGTCCTCGGAAATCGGGGAAATCTGGTCACCCTACCGGCGGGGCGGAGTGATATTACACACTTGGGAAGAATATGTAATGTGCCTTATAATCCGGTGCCTCTTATATGTGGACAGACACACAGACATGTTAATTCACGGTGCACCTTATGGTCTGAAAAATATGGTATATATACATATATACACAAAATATTTAAACTTATATATTTAGACTCTTTAATCAGTTCGTTTTTTAAATAAGTGTCTTGAATAAAGTTTTTTTCCCACCATTTTAAAGGCACTTCTACTACCTTGAATGAAGCATGCATTACAGCAATAACATAAAATCGGATCCCAGAAGAAGTATCTAACACGGTTTGCAGAGCACAATGGTTGATCAGTATCAATCTTTGCGTCAGATGAAGAAAACTAAAATAATAAATCATCCTAACAACAGTGGAGACTTCCAGCTGGTAGCAACTACTCTGTAGAGCTTTCGTGCAAGTGTTGTGTAGCGTTTCTTTTTGTTTGCACCTCTCAGTGTGAAGTCAAGTTGTTACTTAAGTTTTTCCAAAAATAGTTCAGGGAAAATGTGAGGAAGAAAAATCAGCAGAGAAGAAATGGGACCAACATGACGACAAACGGAATAGCTAGACCTTTTGGAAGTTGTTAGCTGGGAACTGAAAAGACTAAAAAGATGCTGTTTTAAAACAAATTTGTGTAAATAAATGTTAAGCACAGACATAGCAGAGAGGATCCTGCATTCTGTGTTCCCCTTTAGAAAAATAATGTTGGAGTCACAGTTTTAGAAACTGGCTGTTTCAAGTGTTTGTTGCCTCCACCATATAGCAAGGGTGTCAAACTCCAGTCCTTAAGGTCTAGCGCCCTGAAACTTTTACATGTGTCCCTGGTCCAACCCACCCAAGTCAAATAATCAGGTCACTGGCAGAACTCTGGAGAACTTGACTGCATACTGAAGCGCTAATTCAGCAATTTGATTCAGGTGTGTTGGACCGGGGACTCATTCAAAAGTTGCAGGACAGCTGACCTCAAGAACCGGAGTTTGACACCCCTGATACTTGTGTGTACTTTGTTGCTGACAAAACCCATGGAAGTATGATTGTTTCTGTACATATTTGATCATCCAATCATTTGGCGTCTGGTGTATAAAACTCTGACCCTGTAGGTCTTAATTTGGCCATGTCTGATCAACTACATTATTTATATTGAGAGGTTTAAATGGGTTAATTGTGCAATAAATAAAAAATAATCCCAGCATTAGAAAGCCTTGAGCAGGCTTTGTTTTCTTTCAGTAAACTGTAAAATGCTGGTTAAAGAGGCTCATTACATGTCGTTTACTTTGGATGTTAAATAACTAAAAACAGCTCAATCACTTTGAAGTTTAGTTTTGAGGCATTTTTTCCCTCCACTGCCAGCTGCACTGCAGCTGCTTACATTTTTTACAGAGAGTGCTTTTTCACAAAAGTGTGTAAAGTTAGGGGACCTGGAGCAAATCCTAAAGATTTTGCTGTTAAATATTTCAAAATTCATTCCTCACTGCTTGGACTAAAAAATAAAACATTTTGTCAAATTAGTAAGGAAAAGATAAACTGGTTCCTTTACCATAAGACCTATAACATACTGAACATTAAAAAAAAAAAGCCTTATGGAAATATTCTTTGCACCGTTCTTGCTGACAGCTTGTTAATTTGCATGTGGATCAGAGAGAATAATGTAAATTCTTGCCTCTGAACTGGCCACAGCAGCTGCCAAGGCAAATTTCCCTTGAGGCATCAAAGGTGGAAGAAATATAATTGTTTTTCTCTTAATTCAACCAGCCTTCCTTGGAATAGCTGGGAAAATAATCTGATCAGGCATCTTGCATTAGGTATCAATTATATAACTTGAAAGCCGGGTTCACTTGGTTGTCCTAATGAATCCCATGGATGTTAAACAAGACTGACATCTGGGAAACGTGTTTAAAAGAAGACTCTGCACCACTTTTATTTTTGCAGTTAGAAGGTACACATGCTCCAACCAACATTAACAAGGTTCAGCAAGGCTCAGGTTTTACACCTGGGCCTTGCTGTGAGGTGGTGAGGTGGAAAAACGTGTTAAAACATAGAAGGAAGTGACAATAGAGCTGTGATGAGAAGTTGTATAATGATTTCCTTATTTAGTACTGAAATCAGTGGAATGAAATTTGCAAATCCAGTCTAAAAAAAAATCCAATTGTCTTCGTATCAGTGTAGCTCAATAAAGTCTATGCCAATATGTTGCATGCGTGTTGTGCAGCAGGCAATATGCAAGCGTTACCTATATAATGTGTTTGTAGAAGTCATAGATGGAAAACTCTGCGATTGAAAACAAAACAACATAATCAGGTTTTAATATCTGATGTGTTTGGGGTCATTTCTTTCCTCAAGCCACATTGTGATTAACCATCTTGTTCCTAACTTTGTCATGACAAGATAACCTGTCATCAGAGTGTTTCCCGCTACAGTCAGTCACACACACACATTCACACCCTGAAGGTGGTGAGCTATGTTAGTAGCCACAGCTGCCCGGGGACACACTGACAAGAGGCCAGACGGCTATGCATCGGCACCACCAGGCCCTCTGACCATGACCAGCAGGCAATACAGGTGAAAACTTAAGAAAGAACATCTTTGCTCATACAGTGTGTGGTGTCTGGTCAGACGGCGAGCACAACACACCACACACAAACAGATTTCACTCAGGATCATTCAGCTGTCAGACTGGAAATCTTGCCAAACCTCTCACAATCAAACATCAGTTCAGAGTAAATAAACATGGACAACAAGGAAGAATAATGGCGATAGTCTGTGGACTGATTTTAACATAGGAAAAACAAAAAGTAAAGCCATTGGTTAAAGGAGTGGAGACAACACAACCGGGGGCTTTAGGTTTGCTGTACTAAGGAGGTGAGTTGGGTTTTTTTGTCTCGGGGTTTTCATCACCACGCTTTCTGATACAGATACATTTCACATTCAACAGGCTGCATGCTCCTTTGTCCTCGGGAAACACCAGACAGGCTAGGATATTGGGGCAAGACAATCCAACATGTGGAATATATCGATTTGAGGTTGGAGAAGTCCCAAGGTTCCACCGAATGAACCAGATCACTCTCACCACACCACATATGGTGGGATTATCTCTTAAGATCATTTTAAGAGCCACATCGACAGTCGGCGACTCTGAGAAGGGTAAGACCAGGGCAAAGATTGGGATAAAAATCCTTCCATGTGAACAAGCCCTAAGTTTAGCACAAGTAAGTTTATTTGAAGAAGATACAACTATTACTGTTTTTGTGACATTAAGAAAAACAAAATGGAGTCAGCCTGTGGTAGCATTGTTACTTACTGGGAAAGAAATGAACAATAACACATTAACTTTCAGATATTTATGCTTTGTTGGGTTCAAGACATCTATTCAAAATGATCCTACTCTCCCTACCTCTACCTTTATGGTTTTACAGGTAGTACTATGCTGATGAAAGACGACTTTATGTCAACACCACTGGAATACAGAGCAAGTTTTACATCAATCTGGCCATAATGGTCTCCAACTTAGTACAGGAAAAAAAAAGTGCATGACTGGAGATCAATGCTTAGCTCAGCTCAATGACACTAAAAACTAGGTCTACGCTAGGAAACTAGGCATAATTATCCACATTTTAATAGCCACATAGCCATTCATCCATTGTCTATAGGCAATTGAACCCCTTAGGGCACAGTGTAGCTTCAAAGTAAACACTTCATTCATCAGTCCAACAGTTTATTTTCTCCTTTCCTAGCTCTTCCATAGTGAGAAATTTCATTTTTACAACAGTTTTCTTATGTTGGCTTGTGTTCAAATGATCCTATACACTTGAACATGCTAGGCCTTTGCAGCCTTGGTAGATTAGCAAAGCACTGGAAAAACTCACTTTGCAAATGAAATCGAATACTGAGAACTGTTGCAGAAGAAGTAATCTGCCACTGGACAATTTAAAAAAATCTCTTTCAGAGCAGCTCTAAGTCCCCTACTGCTTTAGGAGCAGTGCAGAGTTGTTTGACTGATGTTTTTCATGCAGCCTTCTGGAAGCCTCCTCTCCGCAGTGGATCAGGCAGTTCAGGATGGGCCATGCAGTACTGGCTTCTTACACAGAAGAATGTATAAATAATGACTAAAAGGCAATAAATTATTAAAAGTCTAAAGATAAATGCAAATGGGCTAATTTGATTGCTTGGGTTTTACACTGCAGTCAGTAAGCAAGCCTACAGAGCTTTGTTTACTTTTAAATTTTTGATAATTCACACATACAACTGTAATTTTTTTTATTCATGATTATTTTCAGAGCTATTAAAATTGATAGCTGGCAGCATCCTACTAATTTTGAAATATCTTAGCTGCAGGACCCTATGGAGGCAGGCAGTCTACAGATCTCCTTGTTGACTATTCGTTTTTGTTGTTGTTAAGTAACTTGAGGTAACATGTTGTGGATAGGCACGATATACATAAACTGAATTGAGGACGTATGTCTAGGTTTTAAATCTGTATGAGCAAATCATGGCTGTCCTTTAAATAGATGTGTTAACTAACGCTGGAATTCAGAAAATAGTCTGGTAGGTGGGTGTACACTTCGCCTACAGTTTGTTACGTTTGCTGCAAAAATCCTTTATGAACAGAAAATAATAGAAGACTATTCTTTCTGTCACCCATGCCCACATACAATGGCAGTCCCACTGAATAAATTTACTCAAAGTGAAGGCTGAGTCTTACAAAAAGAATGCAGTGGGTGAACATGCTCATGCATTGGATGATTTGATCTGAAGTCTTTTTAGACATCTCTACCAGGGGTACTAATACATGTGACCAGCACCAGCAGATAATCTGAAGAGGTGAAGGAGAAGGGACTGACAGAGATAGTGGAGACTACATAAGATAGTGACAGACAGGAGGGTCAACTGAGGTGGTGGTTAAGTGACGTGACAGACTGAATAATTTTACCCAAAAAAGCTTTTCAGAGGGGCACGCGTTGCTCTGTCCTTGTTGCAGACTAGTTAGTAAATTATGCATGAAAGCTATTATTCCCTTGACGCAGTTTGCAGGTTTCCAAGAAAAGCTGTTAAATGCTAAGCGTAAATATATAGAATGGTAAATCTGTGGGAACACCCAGCACCTGCTATGCATATGATATACAGTATACTAACAACTACTAACAGAAATTATTGAATATCAGGCACCTTAACCCATGTTCGTTTAAGGTGCCAAGATCAGTGGCGATTCTATTTTGAATTACTCCCCGGGCAGAAACCCCTCACTGTGTGTGCAAAGACAAAAAACTACTTTTCAGTTTATAAATATTTTCTAAAAAAGCAGCTTATCATATAAATCAAAGCAAATATTAACTACAGGTATCCTTTCAAATTCAACCTGGAATAGAACTGAATCAACCTTTTCAGCCTATTAGCTAGAAGATGTCAAAAAGCCTTTCAGGTTTTATATGATTTAATGAAAACACCGATTACCAACCCAGCCATGTACCTGGCTGTTTATTTTTTAGGTGGTTCCCCCTCCTCTCCTTCCTCCTCCATCACCTTCTCCTTCACTATATCCTGTTCTTCCTCATCTGTCTCCTCTTCCTCCTCCTAGGACTGGCATTATTCTGTCTCTGCATCATTTCCATGGCCTCCTCAGCCACAACTAACAATAACAGCAACAATAATAAACATTATAGAATGCAGTGTTCGGCCATAAAAACAATAAGAAATAAATATAAGGAAAGCACTAAACACACAAACACAGTAAGGGCATTACTCAGCTTGTTTCTATTTTTCCTGAGCTTGTAAAAACAGTTAATGTAGAAACACGAAAACAGGACGTAGCCTATAGTTATTGAAATATTATCCTTTGAACACAGACTCTCTCCTGTAATGTCTTTCTTTTCCTGGTCAGCCAGTATGAACTGATAAAGTAATTATTTATATACATATAGTGTAACCTTTAATGTTCCGTGTCCCCTGAACACATCCTAAACCCACTTCTAATATCTGCCAAGTCTGGGATGGGATGGTACCATGTAGCATGTTTGCTAACCTGTAGTCTTGCTGCTCGGTCCATTACTGGCCTGGATGACTGGAATCACGCCGACCTGAGCTCGTCCAGAAAAGGACAGCCATCCCACAGTTAAAAAAAAGGCGGTAAAAACTTAACTGGTTTGTTTTGTGCACAGGCTGCATCTTGCAGACATTTTCTCTACTCCACTCATTTTTTTTCTCCTTTCATTCCAGCATCTTTGCTACTTTAACTCGCTCCAGTTTTTTTCTTGCTTCTTTAAAGTTATGAGGGGCTGTTTGTATCTTGCAAAATATCAGATTGACTTAGCCTGATGTTGTAATGTGCAACCTGTGGCTGCGAGGGCAGGTTTTGCGTCCATGCATCACCACGGCTGTGTTTTATTTTTGGGTAGATTTATTTATTTTTTTTAAATAAAACAGTTCAACCACCGGCTGGTTCAGCTTGAAACAGACCGGCCGGTTGGGAATCCTCCCGAACCTCTCTGGCCACCCAGCCCCATGGTTTGACTGACTATAGCCCACTAATTCCGTTAGACCGTTGCATTGTAGAGTGGATCCCCACAGTCCAGTTGCCGGCGGTCCATTTGAGAGACCCAGAGGTGAACCTCCCCAGGGCCTTTCCTCGTCTTATTTAGCCTCCAGCCTGTCAGCCTCTGAGCCGTGTGCAGGTCTGCAGCATCTTCTCACAGCAAGCAGGGCGCCTTCAACTTCACAGGGCACCAATTCCTCACAAAGTGATGTGATAGATAAAGGGAAACCGCTTTTGGGGCGCAGATTATTTTTAATTTCTTTTCTCTCTTTCTTTTTTTTAACTGCTCATAGTGCTCCCTATGTGTCAAGGAAAAAAGTGCTGCCCCGGTTGTCTGCCCGGTTCACCTGTGCCATAAACCGCAACTGCAACAGATTCAAATCCATCAGACTGTACCATTTGAAGTTTTAACACGGCACCTAAACTAAAAATAAACAAACATATTTTAAACCTGGTTACACATCTAAATAATTCATAAATGAAAGATAAGCATTCACATTTATACATTGTATCATTGTTTTAAGTTTATACATGCTGAATGTACCACATCAGATTACAAAGATGTTCAAATATAATGTTATCAGTTTCAGTGTTATAAATGTTGAGTTTTTAAACAAGAAGCCCAGCCATAGAGACTCTGGCTCCAGTGTGTTTCCAGAAAATGCCTTGGCTTTGCTGCTTTTCAGGAAAGCACTTACAATTAACTAAATCTGCTTGTGCTAAGCTTGTGTATACCAGTAGGTTGAGGAGAGCTTGGCTTTTAAAGTATGGCATCTTCTGATTTCTAGTTTTGGTTGTTACTGTACTGCATGTTCGCAGCCAGGTAATGATACAAAAAGGACTAGATTTGCCTTTGGGCCTCAAGCTTCTCAAGTTAGGCCTAGGACACATTTTGTTCTTTAGTCCAGATTCAGAGGTGTGAAATCATGTAAAAGCCTCTATATTGATCAATATTGTACTAAACTGGTAAGCAATCATTAAATTCTGGAGTTTCAATAACCTTCTTGGCCAGAAACCAGCACAGACTCAGGCAGACATCTATAAAACAATGGTCAAAGAATACATTGCTCTCAGGAGCTCAGTGACTTCCACCATGAAGAGTGATATAGGATGCCCTCTGTCCATTAAACTTTCTCTCTATGCTGTGGTTACCCCTGTTACTGGAGCACCTATCCTAACTTACTTGTTCCTTCCACTCAACTTTCTAGCAATATACTTGAATACAGCACTTTGAACAACCAGCTTCTTTAGCCTTGACCTTTTGTGGCTTACCCTCCTTGTGAGGGGTGCCAAAGTCTGTCTTCTGAACATCTGTCCAGTAAGCAGTCTTCCCCAGGATTGTGTAGCTCACTGAGGAAACCTTTGCAGGTGTTTGTATTTAATTAACTGTTTAGTGACACCACAAGTTTCCAATGCTTAACTTTTTCACAATATTCTAATTCTCTGAGACACTGACTTTTCAATACCTGTAGACTATAACAATTATTTAGTTATTTACAATAATTACCAGGTTTTGATCTATATTTATTGAATCTGTATCATATGCTAGTTTGACTTTCTGAAATGAGTGACAATATGACAGTACTCAAATTATTTGAGATGTATCTGTAATAACACTCTAGAGAAGTACAGTAATGTATCTGGGAAAGTAATATACAAGTCTGGGTTTTGGCAGCTGAATTCAGTTTGGAGCAAAGGGATCTGTAATATCAGTTTTTTAAGAGCTGGGCTTAGCCTCTTAGTTCCAGGAAAATACCTCTTCTTCAGCATACCTAGAAATGTTGAACAATGTTATGCTTCGAAATCTGTGAAACAGTTTGAGGATGGCTACTTCCTGTTCCAACATGAGTGAGCATCAACTGCATAAAGCAAGGCCCATAAAGACAAGAATGAGGGACTTTGCTATTTGAAGAACTTGACTCCACGAACAGAGGCCTGACTTTATCCGATAAAACAACACTGGGATGATTAGAGCGGAGACTGTGAGATAAGATTTTCATCCAACATCAGTGTCTGACCTCACAAATGAGATTTTAAAAGAATGGTCAAAAATTCCCATAAACACACTCCAAACCCAGAGAAAAGTCTTTGCAGAAGAGTTGAAACTGTTAAAGCTAATAAAGTTGGTCGACAGCATCCTAAACACAATAGATGTCACTCATATGGGTGAAGACAGACAAGCGGAAATATAGTCTATCTTTAAAGAGGACAAGCTGTTTCTTAAAGTCCACTTTACAGCAAATAACCGATGATTCAGGGCTACGAAAGATCTTTAACTACATCTCTCAAAAAGAGCACAAAGGGTTGATAGTTAAAATAAAGTATTTCCTACAATAACAAGGAATGTATTCACAGAAACGTTTACTTGCTTTTTGCTACACTAAATGTATGTTTTCACTAATTTTAAGAATCAAAAGACTGAACCAGACCATCTCATCAGTATTTTTTAAGAAAGAGCCCCAACAGATCCTGCAGTCTAAGCTAAAGAAAGTGTCACTATAATCTTAATAGACTTCCGCATGATTTTAGATTAGACTATAAGCACATTGTTAAGTACATTTCGCTTGCTGCACCTCCCGTACAGTGTACTACTTGTGAAAATAAATGCGCTAGTGCAAATTTGCTTTTGCTGTTTCTTCAGTATATGATGTTGTACGTACTCGTGGTGACCCCAGCCCAGCTCTGGGAGGTAGGGCAGCTTCTTGATCCTGATGATGGAGTCGTAGAGCGACGGCTGCAAAGACTGAGCCACGGCGTTGGCCAGGATGACAGCTATCATCACGGGCAGAATGTGGGAGATCTGACCAGTCAGCTCAAACACAATGACAGCGGTGGAAACAGTGTGGGTGACAGCTCCTGACAAGGCTGCAGCACCTGTGGATGTGGGAGGACAGCGGGGTGAGTGAAATTCTCAGTACCAATCACTTTTTCACACAGGGCCATGTAGGTTTGGATTTTTTTTCCCTAAATGATAAAAACCTTCATTTAAAAACTGTATTTTGTGTTTCCTTGTGTTGTCTTTGACTAATATATAAATTTGTTTGATGTTCTGAAACAAACATACAAAAAAGAAGAAAGAACTGACAGTAAAAGAAACCGGGAAGGGGACACACACTTTCACACCACTGTACTTTACAAAAAGTTTGTAAATATCAGTTATATTCAGGTACAACCTTCTTTTCATGAGAGAAGTTGTGCCTTGACCTATTAGCAAGTTTGGTCTGTGTGAATGTTCTAACTGTTTATAAAGGCAATACACTAATATCTTTCATAAAGTAATGATTTATGTAGGGAAGGGAGCTGACAGTAAAAGCATCCGAGCTGAATTCTGCTGCCATATAGAGGATTAGCAACAGATTTGTGTTTCTGGAGTTGTGGAATCTGATTCTAATGCCTGTATATCACTAAGGTTCAGTTCTTACCCTTTACCAATAGAGTGGCTGGATAATTTTTAGGAGCAATGGCAGGATGATACATTCAAAGAGGTTTTGATAAGACACTAGTAAAGAAGCAATAAAGGGGCTGATTGCATTAGCCATCATTTGATTGCTGGTAATGTTTTACGGGTAGTCGTTATGGGCAGCACAAAAAGCACAGAGACGTATGAAGCCATTTAAAATTAAATAATATTTCCTAAAAAATAGTTGTTCACTCAGGATGCAAGAGAGCGAGACTTCCATCAGATAACAAGAAGGCTCTGTTGTAGTACAATAAACGTGTGTTGTATTCGAATTTCAACCAGTGTCAGTAACACAACATGCTGGATTTAGAAAAAACTGTCATCCTTTGGGAAAATCTCAGAGTCAAGGCAAGGATGTTTTCATAATATCAGTCATTCTATTTGGGAAAAACCTGTTTAAAAAGTCAACTGCTTAATCATTAGGTCATTGCTGTAAAATAATCGTTAAACTGTTTCTCTCACAGATCCCTTCTAATATAAATGACTAAAAACAACTCACGGCAACAAGGCAAGAAAAAAAACAACATTCTGAATACTGCTAATTAGCATCTCAACAAAATCTGAATGGGCTAAAAATCAGTATTGGCAGGTTAAGGATTTACAAAACCCAGGAATTAGAAATGGGCCAACACTTACGGATCGGTGAATCTCTGCACAAATCATAAGTCAAACATTTGTAAAAACAATACAAGGAATCTAAAAGCCATGACTAAACGTAGCACATGAAATACGTTTAGTCAACCCTCCTAAGAATCCTCCTGTTATCAGTTTTATTTAGCAGATCTAACACTACTCTCCAAACCCTCAGCTCAGCTAAACAAATTCCCATTCTTCCCAACACAATCTTCTCTTATATACCCATAAGGCAAAAATCAAGCCACACAACTAATTCAATAAATACAAGAGGAAATCTCTGCTTCAAACATTTTTATCCTTCACGCAAGTGGTGTAAAAAGAGCGGTATAAAAAACAGACAAAGCAGCATGGGGTGAATGAGACCTTCATACAAACAAAGAAAATGGATGAGTCCAATTTAAACAAAGGAAAAAAGGGAAACAGTGGCGAGGGAGAGAATTAAAATAAAGAGAGAGCAATACAAAAAGGGGATGAGGAAACAGGTGCTAGATTGGAGGGTTAGCACAGACCGGTTTCATTGTTCTTTCCCGTAACTTAATTAAGCCGCAAGTGTTTGTCCCCCCCCCCTCCACCCTCAGCTAAATGCTGCTGTTCCCTCCGCCCGTCCTAATGCTCAGTCCTCAGAGCGAGCTCTGCTGTGAGATGAAAGAGGCTCATCACAATGTTATCCGTGCAAAGGGCTGAGTCATCAGCTACAGCACAGCAAAACAGCATCGGCAAGCCCAGAAAAAAAGAAAACGGCAGGCGCCGAACCTGCAGCAGAGGCATAATCAGCACCAGCAGTCAACAAGTGGCACCACAGCAACAATGGTATTATTACACACTCAACTTTAAGACATATCAAATATGTGTGATCGTTGTTTAAAAATTTGCTGAATCAATGTTTACCACTGATTCTTGCTCATTACCGATGACACTGATGACACTGATGACACTGATGGTTTATTTGCCATTTACAATGGCAAATAAACCTATTGATTCTTTACTATACTATTATAGGTTATTTTAGTTTCTATTCTGTTCAACTCCAACCCTTGTAGGAACGAAGGAACACATAAATAATTACTCAAAAGCATAAACAGAGAAAAAAACTAAGTTATCCATTAATAAATGAATGAGTCTTCAACATACCTACAACAGCATAGCCTCCTGGCACTATGGGATAGATGGACCCATCTGAATGAATGCCATCTGGGAACCAGGCTGCCATGCTTTCTCCAACCAGACGGCCAAAGGCTGCTCCTACACACACACACACACAGTTAAAGAAAGTCAGTCAGGCCTAGGGTGTCTGTCTACATGTTACAGCGATAAACATCAAATACTGTACAACACAAGGACTGCATCTGGTTCCAAAAACACAGAAGCCACATTTAAATATTTCATTCTGCAGTGCTACATGTCCATCATAAGAGTACAGCAGTAGGGAGACATGTAAACAGTACGTAAAGATTCATGTTATTCTGCAAAGCAATGATTGCTAGAATTCAGAAAAAATATAGAATAAATGGCATCAGATGGACACAGGAGATGCAAGTTGGTGGATTAGAGTCTAAAAAGGAAAAGTCACAAGCAGCTGGTTTTCCAGAAATCTCTACCTCCCATTCAGGAGGAAGAGATTTCTTAATGAACTGGTACATATTATATATCTTGGTGGTTTCTATAATTGTCATGCCCGTCAGATCTTCCTGCAGCCAAATGTCTCCCAGCCGTGACACTTCCACCTCCATGCTCCATCGTATGAGCCTTTATTTTCCTGGAATGTTACTTTTAGTCTATGCCAAACATGTGCTTTGTTCTGGTGTCCAAACATTTCAACTTTTGATTCATCTTTCCAAAGAACTTTATTCCAGAAGATCTGTGCCTGTATTAATAAAGAATAGAGGCACAGACTAAAAGTAGCTCTTAAGCAGGAAATCCACTGGGTGTGTAACGTAAGCTTAATTTGCTGATCCACCACCTAAACAGTGGATGAAATGAGCAAATAAACTTCTATAATATTTATACAATTATTAATATGTAGATAAGATAGACTTTATCATCCCCATAGAGGGAAATTCATTCGTTTCAGCGGCCTGATGGGTTAAAGGTGCGGCTCTTTATTGTGGGTAAATTAATAATAGGAAAAATATTGCATCATGAATGAAGAGTGGAGTAGATTAAGTAAAATTACCAGTATGCCGAGTAAACATAAGCAAATCAAAATAATGATGAGGATGTAAATAAGGTGAGTTCAAACATTTTGATGCTTATTAAATCTTCTTAAATTTCATCATCATGTCACATTTCTTAATCCAGTCTGAATCAGTTAGTTTCTCTCCATTGATTACTAGGAGAGCATTTTTGGATTTTTGTTTCTTGTATCAACCAATCACAGCTCTTAGAAGATGGCTTCACACCTAGCAACAGGGTCAACCACACCTCCTCACCAAGATAAACATTTCTGTCATCGCATGTGTGTAATTTTAGCCACTTTATATGGGAATAAGTTTAAAAGTGTTCTTATTTATTCCTGGTAAGAAATTGTGTTTTTATTATATTGTACAAAAAAATTCCATCCTAAATTTTAATTGTTTATTTGCATGTTTCTGTATTTTTAAAATTTATATTAAATCTCTATATCTACAAATATCTAAAAAAAAAAAAAAAAAACAGCAGACTCAGTCTACTTGCTCTTTTACAAATGATTTTCTTACAATAAGGACGCAAACAGAGTTCTGCCATAACTGATCCTGCATCTAAATAATCCCTGCACTGATGGCTTTTTCATTGCTCAGATGTAAGGACTGTTTGTTCAGTCACTACCTTCTTTTGGGTGCACCAAAAGCAAAATGTTAAAGCTGGTAATGACGACAAGTCGATGCTATAACTAGACCTTCAAAAACATCAAAATTAAATTATTGTCCCTCTCCAGTTTTAGCTGTTGAGCCAAGTCTTTGATGAGGCTGATGTGTTGTTTCCTAAAAGACTACTCTCACCTGTTCCAAAAAGATAAAGCTCTGCTCACTGTTCTAAAGCACATATTGTTAATTGCTCATTACCGATGACAAATACAGGCATGAAGGCTCCACAGGGCACAGGGATGGTGGTGGCCAGGGCAGACATCCAGAACTAAGGAGAAAAAAAAAACACAGACACACACACACACAGTAAGATAAAGACATAAAATAAAAGAAGAGGGTGGCATTTCAATTAGCTACCAAGTCTCATACTTTGTGCCCAGACATGATAGCTAAGCTGAATCTCTGATCAGCAGTGAGGGGGTGGCAATGCGAGGCTTATTGCTGAGGTTAGATAGAACTGTCACATTTATTCTTTATTTGACAAAGAGCCTGAAATAAAGCTCTGGTAATGAGCAGACTTTGCTGATTGGCTGACACCACAGCAGGCAAGGAGAAAGGATGGCTAATTAGGCAAGAGGAACACACACACACAAAATTCCAGTGCTGATAATGTGTGAGCAGTGCTCCGTGTGTAGGTGGGCCTGTGTTTAAGGACAATCAACAGGTGTGAGTCTTCAAAGTCAGCTACGCAGACCTTACAAGAGCTCTCTCATTAACGTTCATGTAAGTTCTGCACAGTATTGATCAGTTTTAATATAGGATCAGTCGTTACATCCTTGACACAGAGCAAACAAAGGCAACCATAAATGTTGTAACACCCCATCAATTTAGTCAGAAGCTAATGTTATTCAGTGGTTCAAGACAAGGAAAACAGACGACAAGTTTTTCACGGACCGACTCGTGGAGCGGGGCGGAGGGGGGGGGGGGGGGGGGGGGTATCCATGTGTTTTTTCCCTGCCATTCACTATATGCACGCGCGAAAGCAACAACAAAAAACCGCGTGTTAACCTCAAATAAACATGCAAGCATATCAAGTTTTTTTTTTTTTTTTTTTTGGAATGTTGGCGAGGCGGTAGCATGAGTTTGGCGAGGCGGCCGCCTCGCCAAGATAGCGCTGCAGGAAACCCTGGATGCTACTTAGACATTTACCCACAAGACCAGACCAGACTGGACTGGATTGGACTATTTGCCGCAAGAAGGGGCAGCTGAGACAACATTTCAGCTGCCCAGTTTAACCATTTATAATCGAGTAAAAAATGCATTGTATTACATGCGTGCAGATGCTTATTCACATACAAAATATAGGGTTATTATTAAACAGTTTTTAACACTCCAGGGTTAGGGCACTAGAGGTCATACATTATCACAATAAACTCTACTTGACATAAATCCATCCATGGCCACTTGCCTGCGGCTGAATTGTTAAGTCTGGAAGGTCTAATCCAGGTTCCTTTATCCATTTATTTTCTCCAATTAAAGCCAGGGGTGTAACTTTGATTGACAGGCATGAGGAATTAATCTGACTGGATGAAAAATGACACAAAAAGCACTGATTGGCCTGGGAACAGAGATGTATGCCACAAGGAGAATCTTTACCAACCAGTCAGAGACCAGCATGATGTCACATGGAAGCCAATAGGCTGCAAGCATACATACAAATGTTTGTCCAGTGCGCCTCGACATTGAAACACTGACACTAGGCGGCCTGCATAAAACAATTACCCAAAATGAACTCAAAATGGAATGGAAATGCTGAAAAATCAAAGGTCTGAGCCATTTTGTGAGAGAACAGCTAGAATAATTATTTTTTTTACTTTGTAATTGATGTTTTCTATTTACATTTTTTCTTGGAATTTTGATAGAGGAGGCACCGGATCGCTCCCTATTGACAAGTCACCACAGGTTTGGATTTGTTATTTTTAAAACAAATAATTAGCATCCGAATAATGCAAACTGACTGCTTCTCATCTTCCTGCATTTTATGTAGGTAAATGCACATGCTTACAGCTGCACTCACAGCATGCAAACTATATTTGTATATTGCACAGTTTTCTCATATTTGGTAAATTGGCTCCTGTCTTTCTTCTATTTTAACTTGAACATTGCATTTTTACCTGACTAAGCTGTGTCATCTACTGCGAATGTGCAATATTCTTTCCCTTTATGATGAATTCTGTCTCTTCTGCTTAACATTAAAATTATCATTTCATTCACATTACGTAATTCAGTAAGTCTGCTGTACCCTGTCTGTGTTTTTACCACCGTTACACCAAAATCTCCCCATTATAGAACAGTAAAGATATTTTTATTCTTCTATTCTTTCTATGAGAACTGCCTCATAATTTGGAGCGTAAGATTTAGATTCATCTTAGGAGTTGGCGATAAATTTACTTAATTGATTAATTTAAATTTAGAATTCAAGATTTAATTTATGGAAAAATTGGAATTCTACTTTGCCAATGCACTCATTGGGCTTCCATGAAGAGAATAGCATGCTATGCTGAATATATGTTTAGGAAAATATATTGTCAAACTTTTGTAAAGAGGAAACCTTACCATAAGATGAGGCACTTTAATTTACTAATTTACTTATTTTTGTAAGTTAGGTTTAAGTTACACAAGTGAAGTCTGTTCTTGCTCATTGTGTAAAACCACTAGCAGCAAACATTTTGCTATATATTCATTGTTTACAAGAGCAGGGCTGCATCTTGTTTTACAAGCATGTTTCACAGCTTGTATTTAGTTGCACTTTGACTTCAGCTCAGCTCCCAGACAAAATGCTTGACATAAAAGCAAGTTTTTAAAATAACTTATTTAATTTATTTTTGTGAAATGAAAAGGAAGAAAAACATATTTTAATTGGATTTGGTATAATAAAAATCAGAGATTTTATTTTTAAGCTATATCACCCAGCCATAGTACAGCTAAAGGCAAAGATTACGCTTTTAGGTCTTTATTAACTGAAAATAAAATCTAGATTTATAGGCAAGGACCTCTCTTTATGGTTAAGACCAATACTACTTTGACATTGTAAATGAACCCAAACTACAAACACTTAAGAATCAAAAGCTATGATCAGCTATGAAAAGAACCCAAGGTTGATGTCTTTTCTCTGATCAACCTGTGAGATGATCTGAAATGACTCTTCCTCTAATTAGGTCAGTTTGGTTTATTAATTCACTGCTTGGTTCAATATAGGGCAACCCATTTATTCATCTCTGCCGCACAAAATTGAGACTTTGTCACATTAAACATTTGGAAGCACAAAGTGCAGCATGTGAATTGGAGTACTGTACAAGCCATTAGACAAATCTCATTGCTGTATTAATCTCTTGGTTTCAAATAGACTTTTTAATTACTCTCATTGCTCCGTCTCTCTCCTTCCTTTCTCCGGTCCCTCTGCTCCATCTATAGTTAGCAGTAATTAAGGCCGGCTGCCATGGTGACGTAATGCATGTCGTCCTACAACCCTGCACTGCCACCATTTTCACACCCCGACCAAACACACATATGTGCGTAGGTGTTCACACACCCTCGCGGCACACACCATAACACATACTCTGACAAGAATCAAAGCTCCATACAGCCAGACAGACAAACATTTGATTACACCAAATGAGCCTCACGGGGAAAATAAAGCAGACACTGGATTACTCTTCAGACTCCCTTTTCCATCATGTATTTACTCTTCCACCCAGACAGTGAAACAAGAATGAGAGATATGGCATATTGAAGGATCTGTGGACTTAAATTTAAGGCCAAGCCCACAAGCTCTGACGAGATCGCCACAGAGTGTGTCACAGCGTAGGTGTTGGACATCAATGGGCTGTATTAAAAACCCACACTGAGCCGAAAACATGGCTACCAAATAATCAGTAAAATTAAACTTAACCAAGTAAGAAACTAAACACAGCTGACAGGCAAATAGGTTTCCTGAAAAAAAAGAATTGATAGTATGATTTAAATTACAGGTATAAATGTTTACCATCATATCTACCACTCTAAGGAATTTCCAAAAATAGATAATGCAAAACACACACAAAGAAAACGTAAAGCAGCTGTTTGTCAAACAGCTGAGTGCTGGCCGGCTACCCAGCATATAGCCCTACTACTAGACAAGCCAATATTGGCTTGTTTTAAATGTGTCACACTATTTGCAATAAGGGGTTAA